>NW_018742616.1:2693825-3293825 GCF_001683475.1 Chenopodium quinoa | reverse complement strand
CTTTTGTGACTATGGATACTGTTGAAGATGCTGATCGTTGTATCAAGTACCTCAATCAATCTGTTCTTGAAGGTCGCTACATTACTGTTGAGAAGGTATTTTTGCTTTTGTTGGCATATTGTATTGGAAGAGGTATATTGACCTTCTCCGTTAACTTGGAGGTTTTTGGTTACATTCAGACTACATTGCATCAGCTTTGTTGGCAGCAATCAAAGATGATGAGTTTCATCCATCTCAACTTTAGACAAACAGCTTGATCAAACGGCCAGCTAAACATATATCTCATGCATCTGATCAACTAAACATAGCAAATATTGCCCAACAACTTAGAACAACCGCACTCACCATCAACTCAACTAATCAACGGAAATTTTCAACATTCAACATTTCTAGACAAGCATTTATGGTACTTGATACCATATGTTGGTATTGCTATTCTTGTATAGCTTAAGGCTTGTTTGGTTGGTTGCTGTTCCAATATAGCTGAAATACTTTCTTATCCCTTTACGTATATTAAATAGCTGATTTGTCTGCCATTTTATGTGCCATATTTGTGTATATATATGCCATGGAGTAGATTTTGATAACTATAGCCTTGAACCAACAGTTCTTCCTCTGTCTTAATAGTTGAGCACTCTGGAATTCTGTACCTCACTACCTAGCTTTATTTTTCTTTCTTTTATTTGGGGATACGAGTGCTGTTGGAGGCTTGGAGCTCCCTACATCCCTTTATGGTTTGGACTTGTCGTTACATTTTTTATTTTTCCTTGCATTATTCCCCTCTCTCCTGACTACTAATGGTTATGTTTCTCTTACCCATCGAATTTGCATAATTGAGACTTATTAGAAGTCTTTGTCTTGGTTATACCATTTTTTTTTTCTATTATAGTTTCTGGGAATTATGCTCAAGTATCTAATACTACATACATCTGTAGTGTTGGGTCCTCAGGTGTGGTACGGTAATTTTTTAGTTTTTGTTAATAGATCTTAAGTGACTAATAGGTTAGAACCTACCTGCTTTATTTTTATGTTAATTTTAGCTGTACTTCCCATTTAGTGGTTTTAGGAGATGCAGCAGGGAGTGTGAATTGGCCGTAGTCACTTTCATAGGATAACTCCAAACCTTAGAAGTTTACATCTTAAAGAACTTAGTAGTTAGCTGCCAATTATGTCAATTTAACACGTGTTTCAATGGCTATAATCTAAGCATCAAGTTAGATCACCAGTGGTACTCACTTGTAACATGAAGGAGATTGGGGGCAGTCAGGATTTTGCATAATAGTAAGCTGGATATTGTATTAATTGGTTTTGAGGAGGGCACAAGTGGATTTCAGCAAAGAAGTAAGTTAGAAAGACTATTGAGGTAGTTAGATAGTTAATGTTACAAATTGTGGAATGCTCGTAAGAGAGAGGGATTACAGGGATTTTGCTGATTGTTACAAGAAAGGGAGATACTATTCAGTGAGAGGATATCCTCCTCTCGAAGTGTGTTTAGCTTGAATAGAGTAATTAGTTTGATTACACTAATTATCTAATTCAAGTTTATTATGTCTTCTGCTACATGCTTACATTTCTTCAAGAATTACGTTATATACTTCGTATACAACATACTTGATTTCTCTTTTTATGCTCAGTGCATAAAGAGACTTACCTAGGCATTGAGGCACATGGTGATATGGGCCATGTAGCTTTTGGTCTAGGCAAGGGAGAGGCAATTTGGTTAGGCGCACAAACTTATTTTTGTTTTACCAAGTGTGCCTCACTTGAATGAGGTGCACTGCACTTAAGTGTGTCTAAGGTGTAACCCATATCGCCTAGGGCACTTTGAGCCTATGTATACATTTGCAGTATGTAGTTGTACTATATTCCCTATATCTTATATACCCTTAGGTTGCCCTTCTCCACTGTTTTGCTTTTAGCTTCTTTGTTCCTGTGCTTTATAGTTTTAGTTACTATTTGAGTAACATAGAGTGCTTATCTGCTTATATGCCATTTACTTGACACTGTTTTAGAATTTGCATTGAAAATAGTTTGAGTGAGATGTTTGTCTTGCTTTTCAGTCAAGGAGAAAACGACCAAGGACACCGACACCCGGACAGTATCTTGGATTAGGTAAAATCTGGACTCTCTCTCTCTCTCTCTCACCCTCCCTCCCCCTCTTATATTTTCTTTTTCTTGCAGATCTTTTATGTATTGACCCAGCTAAATGTTTTCCATTTCTATATTTGAATGATATAATCTTACAGGACATCGTCGTAAATTCCGTGGTGGGTATGGTGGTCGTGATGACTATGATCATAGGAGGTCACCAAGACGTTCACCATATCGAGGTAGTCGAGGTTATTCTCCTCGCCGCTCCCCTTATGCTGAAAGGTCAAGGAGGTACAGGTCAAGGTCATACTCTCCTTATGGAAGCCCAGACAGAGGATATGGGCGTCGCTCTGGTGCCTATGGCAGATAAGAGAATTGTTGTAAGCTATTTGGAGATGAATGGGGACTATAATACTCTCTTGTCAAACCATGTTAGTGTCTAGAATGTGTATGTTGGTGCTTTTTATAGTTGTAGCTGTTCAACCCTTGGTTCTGACTTTGTAGCGACGCTATTTGCAACATGCTCTTTGTTAAGATCGTTTGCAGGTTGCATTATATGACTCAAGTATTTACAGAGCTATGTATCTGCTTCTTAGTGAACTCAAGGCTGAATTCTCTTGCTGTGTGGAGGTTTCTGGTGTTGGTTACATGCTTTCTTTGTTATTCAACGGTGGTTTGGTAGTGGTTAGTACTAAGTACTCAGCAGGGTATGTTTTTCTCCAAAATATAAATAATTTTGCAGTAAATATCTTTTATAGTGTGCACTGATTTAAATCTTTTGATCTTCAAAACTTGAAGTCTTTTTTTTTTGACAAGATCTTCAAAACTCAGTCTTTTATCACAAAAAAAAAAAATGTAATTTTGATTGGCTAATTAATCTCTATGTTGAAACTTGAAACTCTCAATATTGATAGTTTGTGTACGCAATTGTAATATTTTGTTTCAATCATACGGTTAATAGATGACATGAGCAAAAATTAAAGAAAGTAATTAAAATTTCAATCATGATGCCTATAATTCGCATCATGCTCTCGAAAGTTCTGTATGTGAAGATGTGTATTAATATACTAAAATTGACTTGATTTTAATGTATAAAAAAAACTAATGTTGCCATGAAAACTTTTGTTGGATTAATCATAGAGTATATTTTAATAATGTTAATTTTTTATAACTTAAATCGATGCATAATTAGTGATATTAATGGTTAAGGTTGTACATTAGTGATGTTTATGGGGGGCTCAGGTTCAACTAAAAATATCTTGGTTGAGATTACAATAGATTTATGCATAATAATACATCTTTATGAAAAATCAATTGACAACCATCATTGATTTTTATAAGCTTCAATATAGTATCTGAAACAACAAATTTAGAATTCCACTCTCAAGACAAAATCTTCTTGAAAAACCACAAGTTGTCTAGAATCTAGATAGATCTTAATTAACGATCAACAAATGAGATGGGCCTCAACATAAGACTACACTAATTCTAAGGGCAAATTTAATAGATGTCCAAGTTAATGGTGGTCATTATATTTTTTTATTACTTTCTCTCTCTTTCATCTCATTTATGTCCAACTCTCGTACCCACTTATGCCCATGCACTCACATTGGTTGTCCTCTAATTATGTGGGCATTGATTCTCCTTTCCTTCCATTTTCCATGTGAACCCCCATCAATTTAAAAAAGAAAAATAACTAAACCACCTCTCTTTGTAGGACAAGTGGCGAAATACCACAAAATGCCTACAATCAACAAGTGGTCATGGCCATGACCTGATCATGAACCATTTCTCACCAAAAGTACAACTTTTTCATTTTTTTAAGCTTTATTTTTTTTTTCCTCTTTCTTCATGCCCGCCCAAAATGGGCAACCATTGTCCATGCTCTAAGAGTCAACTACGATGAAGATATGGACAATATGTTCAGGAAATTCAGAGTCACCTTATGGTCTAAGTCACATTGCTCAATTCAATTAATCGAATACAATTTAGTTTTTAATTGAACTGAATTGAATTAAATTAAACTAAAATTAACTAAATTGAAGTTGTTTCGGGGTTTATTGGATGTCCTGCGGGAGAGTTACAACACCAAGACTGACCTCTGGATGCTTGTACCTACAAAACAACGGAGACTCCTGTGGGTGGGAGTTCCGCCTCCGATGATCAAGTTAGAACGTGTTCGGAAGTAAAGGTGCGGAAAGTAAAGTTGATCATACTCCTCTTGGAAGGGGAGTGATCATCCCACTGTCTCAGACAGTCTCGGAATCTGAGCCTCAGCTCTCAAGTAGTGCAATTAAAACTGGAGTTAATGCCCAGCAAGTAATGTACGCGTGTGTTTAATAATTTCTGAATGATGTTCCTCATAGGGAACATTCCCTTTTATAGGGTCTTTGAAATGCGGGCCCAGTACTAGGTTTCTATAACCTAGGACTGACTGGGTTGCCTTGGAGTTTGGGTCGTAAAGGTCGCTTTCCCATTTGGCAATCCGTTTGTCACATGTCGTGACCTTATTGGTCCACCATGGGGCTCTCACGAGGTGACACGTGGCGGACTCTGATTGGTCCACGTGGACAACACGTGGCAGAACTTTATTGGCCCACGTGGCGGGAGAAAATCCCCTAATCATTTGCCCCTCACAGGGGTCACGTGGCATGCCACGTGGCGCCTGTGACAGGTGTCACCGCTATGATTGGCTAACGGTTTTTTATCGTTTTTGGTTTTTTTTTAGCTGTCTCTTGGAATTCACCCCCTCCTATAAATAGGGGATGTCCAAATCATTTGTTTGGACATTTCCAAAAATTCCAGAGAGAACTTTCTTTTTCTGAGAAGAACGACTTTCGACTGCACCAGACCGCCTGCTTTTACAGCCGCTGTAGATTTCCAAGCGCCTTCATCTTCACTGACTATAGGTAACCGCCTGTTTCTTTTTCTTCTTTCGTACTTTCTCTTTGTTTTTCTTTTGAAAATGGTTTCCCAAAAGCACACGACACGGCCTAGGTTAGTGATCAGCCGGTCACCGGGGACGGCTGAACCTAGAACTAGGAGTGCCGACTTCCCCTTGCTGGATCACCTTTTGCGAACTGCCCCAAGTCCGACTGTCTATGTGTCTGTGCAGGGCACCATGGCCAAAACTAAGAGAACAACAAGAGTGACAAATTCAGACGGCTCTTCCTTCTATGCGCTTGTCAGCGAATTGTTTGACGTGCCGCCTGGTGTCCAAGCACTCCTAGTGATTCCATTTTAGACGAATTAGGGGAGGAGGTTCAAAATGATATGCCGGGCTTTGTTGATCTGGCCCACCAGGCGGACACCATGATCGAGAGCTCAGACAGCGACTCTTAGCCAAGTACTTCTAGCAAATTCTCAGATGAATCTGAGGAGAGGCACTCTCGGCTAAGGGTCGCGAGAGAGTCCCTCTTAGTAGAATTGGGAGCAGATTAGGCGGAGTCGTCTGCTACCCGCCGAGAACAATTTTCCGCCTACTACCATCATGTTCCCGCAGGCAGGCGGAAGATGATGGCCAATAAAATTGAGAGCTTCAGAGCAAACCATGTCATGGGACATGATTACACTCTATGCACGTCGGATGTTAAAGACACCGTAGTTTGGCTAGAGGGGTATAACTATGGGGATGAGTGTTTTGGCTGCTATGAGGCGGCTATTAAAGCTGGCCTTAGATTTCCTTTGCATCCGGCTATGGAGCGGATCCTGGACGGATACCAGCTGAGTGTCTGGAAACTGGCCCCAAACTCTTGGTTCAATATATTGTGCTATGTTGCCGGCTGCGAAATGCATCAAGTAGAGCCCAGCTTCGAAGCATTCGTTCACATGCATTACCTCAGCCGGACCCCAAAAGCAAGCGAGACCGGTTGGTTTTAGTTGTCTAGCCATAAGGACTATATGATGACTTTGGGGAAGGAGAGCAAGTGGAAAGATTGGAGAAACACTTTCTACATCAACTCTTGCCCTGCAAATTCAGAAACCAAAAATTCAATAGGTGGAACAGGAACCCACCTTTCCTTACAGGCGGTTTGGAATTGCCGCATGTTCCTCGCAAAGCAAAAGAAAATATCCTTGACAGAGGACTCTTCAAAGTAGATATCCAGGCGAACCCCGAGATTGGGGCGAGGGAGTCCATTCCCCAAAATTATATTCCCAAGTATAACTGGTTATATGATGGGACATATCTGGCCGCCTGTGGCCTTGGTGAAGAAATGCCGAGAGGTAGCTGACCGCCTGTTCAAGTGTCTTGTGAACTTGATTATTTTTGGGTCAAACTAACTCCCTGATTTATCTTTTGCAGACAAACCTATGGAAAAAACTCTCAGCCTCACAAAAAGCTGTTGCCCTGTTCCACTCGGCCATCTTGGGCAAGCGGTCAACTGAAGAGTCGCCTGCTTTGTAGGCGCCCAAGGTGAACTTTCAACTGAAAAAATCTCATTTAGCTTTTCTGCCGCCTTGTTCTTACTTATTGTGGTTATTTTACAGGGCAACTTAGCAAAGCCTTCCTCCTCCTCCCAGCCGGATCCTAAAGTTAGGAAACAGACGGCTGGTGACATAACAACCCCTGGGAAAGCCAGGATACATGTGGCCTCAAGGCCAGGAAGCAGCCAGCCTTCTAAATCTCCAGCCGTCCCTGCTGGCAACCGGACGGAGAAGGAGAAAGAGAAGCAGGCGGCTGCTGAAGGTATCAAAGACTTGCTTTCTTTCCCTTACCCTTTGAGGTTCAAATTCAACCAGCAGTCGTCCAGCACTTCTGAAAGCAGTCGGTCTATTGGCAGAATTTACACCAAGTACTTACAGGGTATTGATTTTGCGGATGTTTCTCAAAGGCCGGACCTTGTCCATCTGGCCAAGTCTATGCTGAAAGTCGTCTCCCTTGAAGATAGGAAGGCGGTCAGGGGAGTCGACACCTTCAACCTGGATGCCATCCTTGCTCTTCTCGCTGAGGTATACTTGTAATAATTTTTCGTTTCTTATTTATATAACTTTTGAGCCGCCTGTATCTGACGTTTGTTTTTGGCCGGATCCAGTCTATGCTGTGAGTACACGGTCTTCGCAGACCCATAAGTGAGAATGCCAAAGAGGTAAAGGATGCGAAGGCTCGGGCTGCCTCTGTTTCTGACAAAGCTATGTTCCAGATTGTCCAAAATGAACTTCTGACTAATGACATACTGTATTATCAGGCGGCTGCCAACTTGCAGGTCAAAATAGACTTAGAGGCAGCCAAGAAGAGGATCTCAGAGTTGGAGTCATCCGTTAAGGACCTCAAGGCTGAGCTCGGGTCTCTTAAAGAGGCGGACAAAGAAGCGGCCGGCCTCCGCACTAGGGTGGACAAGCTCAAACTACGCCTGTAGAACTAGAAGACCCAGCTTGCCAAGAAATACCCCTCAAGGGCTAATGAAGAGAAGGAGGCCCTAGTCAAGGACATGATGGACGACTGCAGCGCCATCATGAAGAGGACATGGGGGGTTCTCTTCCCAAAGACCAGTTATGAGAAGTGGGAGAATCAGTTTGCCGCCTCCACCAAGGAATACAACGATCTAATCCTGAACCAAGCCCAAGTAGGTGAGGAAGAGGAGGAGGAGGAGTCGACTGATTCTACTTCTAGGGAGACGAACCAGGAAGAGGAATAGGATGGGGAGGTTGATGAAAAAGAACAGCGGCCGACTAGGGACCAGACGGATGCGGCTGCTAATGTACCCCCTCCGGCTGCTTAAGCGTTCCCTTTTTTGTTTATCAACTTTTCTTCGGCTTGCGTGCCGTTTGTGTTGTATCATTACCCGACCAAGGGGTCGGGGTTTATTAACAATTTAACTTTTTGTCAATCTTATGGCTGACTGTTTATATGAAACATCCGGCAGTTTTGTCGAATTTTTCAATTTTCGCTTTGCTTTTGAATTTTTGCATTTCATAATTTTGCCAAGTATAGCTTGCCTTTTTGTATGAATGCTTTGAATATTTTTCAAATTGCCGATTGTTTTGGTATACCGACTGTTCCTCTTGCCCCTGGCCGACTGTGCGCCTGATTTTCTAAGGTTGATGGATTGACTTGGAAATCTTTGATACTTTAAAGAGTATGACTGATTTCCAGGTCAATCAATCACTATGGTGATTGCCCCAAACCAGGCGGACAGACGGTCATACAGTCAGCATGATCTGGCTCTCCGCCTCAACATAGTTCTTTAGACGAACCATGCTTTGCCACTAAGGTTTGTACTTAGTTTTGTAAATAGTCCGTTTGTTTGGTACTTGTACAGAACAGGCGCCAAACTGGATGTTTTTAATCAAAGTAGCAACCGCCTTATTGGGTTACAGGCGGTAGCTTCAACTGTTTTGCTAACCTAAAATAGGAATAGTGGCCGAATGTCGTCTGTTTATTAAAAGGACAAGCAGCTTCATTCGTACCTTTTAGGTTCCATTATAGGTTGGTTGAGTGACCGTGTTAACCTTTGGGGTTAATCAGTCTCTGTCTCTTGAACTTGAGTGGATAGAAAAAACAGTCGGCTATTGTCGCATGTTGTTTCTCCATTTGCTAAGCTAGACTTAGCTTATTAAATGGCATAGTTGCCAAGTTTAGAACTAAGCTTATGCCGACTGTATTGTCCCAAGCAATATCAGGCGGTTTTTGACTTAGATTTTAACTGTCTACCGCTTGTTTAAAGTAAGCGGTACGTTTATCTTTTTCTCATGTCAAACGACTGCGAGGTTGTCTTAGAGACATTCGGTAGGGTCGTTTGTTTTAGGTTTATAGAGCAATGTGCCATCCAAATGGGAGATGCTCTCTGCAACGAATTCACCCGGATGGATGTCGCGGACGCCTGCTCAAATTTGGGACAGACGTATTAGTTTAATTTTATTAGGATCATCCGGCCATGGGCCTCATTAGGTTGTTCACAAAAGAACATAGTTTCTAAGTTGTCTAGACTTAGCATATTTGTACCCATGTTGGAGTAGGTAATTAAAAGAAATAAGGTCGATTGTGTATTGCATAGGCGGCTTGCCCCACTGAGGAGACTTGCAAAAAACTGAAAAATAAATTGCAAATTTTAATAATATGCTTTAATGTACAAATAATTTACAAATCTCAGAAGTAGTACTTTTTCAAGTTATCTACGTTCCAAGTTCTGGCTAGCTGCCTGCCGTCTGGTGTTTCCAGGCGGTAGATGTCGCCTTTAACTTCTTCATAGATTTAGTAGGGGCCATCCCAGTTAGGAGTCAGCTTTCCCTGTTCGTTGGCCCTACCGACTGCTTCCATTTTTCGTAACACAAAGTCCCCTACTTTCAGGGGGCGCTTGTGCACTTTTTTATTGTAAGCTCTCGTTATTCTTAGACGGTAGATCTCATGAAGCAAGGCCGCATTGCCCCTGCATTCTGGAAGTGAGTCCAATGCTAGCCGCATGGTCTCCCAGTTAGCCTCTTCGTCATAAAGCATAATTCGAAGAGTCGGCTCATAATGCTCAACAGGTAGAACAACCTCTGCCCCATAAACCATGAGAAATGGAGTTTCACCAGTCGCCCCTTTTCAGTCGTCCTAATGGCCCACAGAACATGCGGTAGCTCGTCAGCCCATAGGCCGCCGACTCTTTCAATTTTCTTTTTGATGCCATCAGAGATTAACTTATTGAAGGCGTCAACCTGCCGTTTACTTGGGGGCGGTCAACTGATGCAAAACAGTGAGAGATTCCTTGGTCTCCTAACCAGTTCTTGGGAGCAGGCGTCTCAAATTGAGGAACATTGTCAAAGACCATAGACATGGGTACCCTATACTGGGTGATGACATTTCTCCAAATGAAGGAGATAACATCTTTTGTTTTAATGCCTTTGACTGCCTTCGCCTTAACCCATTTGGTAAAGTAGTCGATAGCAACCAAAATATACCTCCGTCCGCCTGTATCAGGCGCATACGGACCTAGAATGTCCATGCCCCATTTGGCGAATGGTACTGGGCTATGGATTGCCGGCATGTCAGTGGCCGGACGATGGATGAGCTTGCCAAACCTTTGACACTTGTCACATTTTTTCACCATCTCCATGGCGTCTGCTTCTAGGGAAGGCCAGAAGTAGCCTTGCCGCCTGGCTCTCCTTGCTAGGGTCCTGCCGCCTATGTGGGAGGCGTAGAAGCCCGAGTGCAAGTCTTCTAGGACCTCTCGTCCCTTGTCTAGTGTGACACATTTCAAAAAAAGGTTGGAGATAGCCTTTCTTAAAAAGCTCTCCATTGTGGATTTCAAAATTGACCGCACGTTTTTTCATTGCGACCATCTCTGGGTAAGTATCCGGCAAGGTGCCGTCTGTTAAGTATGCCCGAATGCCATCCATCCAGGTTGAGCTTCGATTCAGGATTCCTATGGGCTCCTCTTCGATGCTCATTTTTTCCATCACCTCCAAGAGAAACTGATCTTGGTGTGTCACTAGACGCGGATGATGCCAATTTGGAGAGAGCATCCGTCTGGTTATTCTCAGACCTGGGTACCTAACTTAAATGAAATTCCTCAAGTGTCCCAGCCTCTTCTTTGACTACCTGTAAATACTTGATCATAGCCAGATGCGTGGCTTCATAATCACCATGGTATTGGCTAACAATCAATTGTGAGTCAGAATAGGCGTCCACTTTCAATGCCCCGGCCGCCTTACATATGCGGATGCCGACTAGTAAGGCTTCATATTCTGCCTCATTATTTGAGGCTTGGAACTTTAAACGTAGTGCATACTCATACTTGTCTCCTTCAGGAGCCTGACATATGACGCCTGCACCACAAGCGTTCAGGGTGGAGCTCCCGTCCACATATACCTTTCAAACCTGTTCAAGGTTTTCAGGATAAGCCGGCCTGGTCATTTCAAAAATGAAGTCAGTAAACGCTTGTCCCTTCACTGCTTTCCTTGGCTCAAAAGTAATTTCAAGGCTTTGGATTTCAATCGCCCATTTGATCATACAGCCGAATGATTCCATGGTTGTCACTGGCCGCTTGATTGGCTGGTCAGTGTAGACCGCGACCGGATGCGCCAAGAAGTAAGGCTTTAACTTCTTGACTGCCATGAAGAGGGCAAGTCCAAAATTTTCAACCATAGGGTACCTCAGCTCTGCATTCCATAGAACATGACTGATGAAGTAGACAGGGAGCTGGGTGCCGCCTCTTTGAGCAAGGAGAACAACACTAAGCGCAAGGTCAGCGACGGCTAGGTACATGTACAACACTTCTTTTAGGAAATGACTGACCAGCCTTGGTAGAGAATGCAAGTGTTTCCTTCAATTTTTAGAAGGCCGCCTCTGCATCCACCCCCCACTCAAACATAGTCTTCTTCTTAATTGCTTGGAAGAAATAAAGGCACTTGTCGCCTGACCGACTAAGGAATCTCCCCCATGCTGCCAAACAGCCTGTTAATATTTGAACTTCTTTTACAGTACGGGGCGACTGCATGTCTATGACTGCCTTTATTTTTTTCGGGTTGGCCTCTATCCCCCTTTGATGAATCAGAAATCCGAGGAACTTCCCAAACTTAACACCAAAAACACATTTCTTGGGATTGAGCATGACATAGTGCCGCCTGAGTGTGGCGAATGTTTCTCGGAGGTCCGTAAGATGGTCCTTTTGTAGTTTGGATTTGACTATCATATCATCAATGTACGCTTCCACATTTCTTCCAATTTGATTAACGAAGACTGTATTAATCATTCTCTAGAAGGTAGCAGGCACATTCTTCAAACCAAACGGCATCACAGTGTAACAGAATAACCCCTGATCAGTGACGAATGCTGTCTTTTCTTGATCTTTCTTCCACAAAGATATCTGGTGAAAGCCTGAATAGGGGTTCATAAATCTCATCAAGGCATGGCCGGCTGTAGAGTCGCCCAGACTGTCGATCTTTGAGAGAGGATAGCTATCCTTCGGACATGCCTTGTTCAAGTATGTGTAGTCCACACACATGCGCCAGGTTCCATTCGGCTTCTTTACAAGCACAATATTGGCAACCTAATCAAGGAAATAGCATTGCCGAATGAACCCAACATCTAACAATTTTTCACCTCGGCGGTTGCCGCTTGGCTTCTTTCCTCACCATGTTTCCTCCTCTTTTGTGTTACCAGCTTCTTTTTAGGATCCACATCGAGCTTGTGGACGGCTAGATTCGGGCTGATGCCTGGCATCTCGTCCACCTCAAAGGCAAAGATGTCTTTGAATTCTTTTAACAAGTTATGCAAGTCTGCACCAAGTTTAGAAAAAGCAGCTGTCCCCACCTTGACAGTTCGTTCACAACGAGAGTCATCCAGAACGGTGTTCATGTGCTCACCAGCCGGCTGGGGACGGAGTTCATCCGGCCATTCATCAGTCAATGATTGCTATTGCTTGTCTTTTTTCTTGTCCAACATTTGGTTGGCCTTTCTCTTCTTGCCGGCTGCTGTAGCAGCAGGCGCAGCTTCCTTGATTTGCTCAAGGTCTGTAGTTTCTCCACTAGGGCCGGCTGCGACCACAGTGGGTTTGACATCAGAGAGATAAAACTCTCTGGCCATCTTTTGGTCTCCTCGTAGGGAGCTAACTGTTCCATCATCCTTCTCAAACTTGAGGAGCATAAGAGAAGGAATGATAACAACCTTGGATTTATTCAGGGTGGGACGCCCCAAAATCATGTTTTAAGTCATCAGCTCTTCAACAACTAAGAACCGGACTACCATGTGGCGTCCCTCCCCTTTTTTGCCTAGACGAATGGGTAGGTCTTATTCGACCTACCAGATGTACCACACCACCTCTAAATCCCACTAAGGGATGAGAGACCTGGTGCATGTTCTCGGGCTTGTACCTGAGCTTGGCCAGACACTTGTTACTGATGAAATCAGACGAGCTCCCAATATCAATGAGAATTCGACCAACTCTTTGGTTGGCCACTTTGCATTCGATGACAATAGGGTCATCATGCGGCCTCCTGACTTTGCCCCTGTCATCCTCGGTAACTATAACTTCGGGGAAGGCGTCCTTGGACGCCTGCCCCTCGTCGACCGAGTTGACGTCGAGCCGTCTGATGTAGTCCTTGTTACCCCGGATCGTTGGGCAGCCTCCAGCAAAGCCGCCTGCTATTGTATAGATCGGAGTTTCATCAGTGTCCGAACTATTATCAGAGTGAGGCTTCTTCTTAGACGACTGCCCAAGGTTAGTTTGCAGGGTAACCTTGGACCTCAAAATATAAGACTTGAGAACTCCTTTATCAGCCAGACGGTCCAACAGCCGCTTGAGACTAAAGCATTCGTTGGTGTCATGGCCAATATCCTCATGGTAGTGGCAATATTTATTTTTGTTCCGATTTTTGGCAGAACCTTTCATAGCAGTCGGCTTGAGAATGGAGACTTGGTCCTTAATTTCCATGAGGATGGAGTGACTGTCTTTATTGAATTTTTACTTTGGGGAGTACGTTTTTGTTTCTCTCTTTTTCTTCTGGGACGGTTGTTCAGAAGTATCAGCCACCCAGACTTCTTTTCTTTCTTAGCCGGTTGTAATGGCCGACTCTCTTTTTTGTCAGACCTCTTTGAGCCGACTATTTACTGATGTTGCAGAGTTCAGTCACCTGTATATAGGCGTCTGCCTCCATCAGTGATTCTTGGAGGGTAGCAACCCTTTTCCTGACAAGATCGAACTTGAAGGCCGATCCATCCTTCAGACCTTTGAAAAAGTCTGTATAGGCCACCTCATCAAACAGTCCTTGAATCTGAATTTTCATCAGATTGAACTGCCTGATATATGAGCATAGCCCTTCCTTCTCACCCTGCTGTATAGCTCCCAAGTCAAGACTTGTTTTCTTTGCAGGGATATTCATTGAGAAGTTTGACGCAAACAAATGTGAAAGCGTCTTGAAATTGTTGATGCATCCGGCTGGCAAGTTGCCGAACCATTGCTGGGCGACGCCCTTCAATGTGGCTGGGAAGCATCTACACCATGCGGTATCATCCAACCCTTGAAGATACATAAGGTTGGTGTATGCCATCAGGTGGTCTTCTGGGTTGGTGGTACCGTCATAGGCACCTACCAACACATTTTTCACCTTGGCCGGCTGGGCAGCCTCTGTTATTTCCTTGGAAAAAGCAGAAGGTTGTTCCCCTAGTCTTAGCAGTCGGAGCTGCCAGTCCAAAGGCTGGACATTATGTGCCGCCTGCCCCCCAAAGAAGGTCGGCTGCATGTAATGTTGTCCATACGGCATGTATGGCTGTTGAGGCACATACGGGGCCGCATGGAGCATCTGAGGACTAGAGTGGGCGGACATGCCGCTTGTCTGGTTCTTTTGATTTGATTGTGAATACCTCATTGAGGTATTCTGAAAGCTGTCTTGCAGGTTCCACGTGGAAGCCGATTCTGACAGTTGCATGTTCTTCTTCTGCTGGATTAACATCCGGGCATCAAAATAAGTTCTCTTCGATCCATCCGATTGTACATGCTGGATGGCCTTTCTCTTCCCTGGCTCAGGGAACCGGAATTTGGCTAAATTTAACAAGGGCCTCTGCCCCTCCTAGGTTTAGGGTAAGGAGTGGCCTCTCAGTCTTTGACCAGTTTATTCCTCCCAGAATGAGAGGACTTTTTGGCCGACTGTTCCTTGGTAGGGACAACCGTCTGTTTATCGATCAGGTCCTTAATCTCCCCTTTGAAACTTGTCATGAGAGTCATGAGCTCGTTTCTGGTAATAGGGACGGAGCTTTTGGTCGCCTGAGGTTGACCGACCAGCTGGCCGGCTGGTTCACTAGGGCCCGCTTGTTCGACAGTCCGTTCCTTCCTTTCGAGGGGACGGATGCGCTGAGTTCTTAGGGATCCGTTAGGGGCCGTGTGTGTGTCGACCTCACAGTCGTCATCTATATCCTGGTCCGCATAAACCTGGACATCGGCCATAGGCCGTTTCTCATCAAGAGGTGGTACAGGTTCTTGTGAAGTCATCTTAGAAGCACTCTCCCTACAGACGGCGCCAAATGTTTCGTGGTTTTTTGGATGTCCTGCGGGAGAGTTACAACACCAAGACTGACCTCTGGACGTCTGTACCTGCAAAACAACGGAGACTCCTGTGTGTGGGAGTTCCGCCTCCGACGATCAAGTTAGAACGTGTTCGGAAGTAAAGGTGCGGAAAGTAAAGTTGATCATACTCCTCTTGGAAGGGGTGTGATCATCCCACTGTCTCAGACAGTCTCGGAATCTGAGCCTCAGCTCTCAAGTAGTGCAATTAAAGCTGGAGTTAATGCCCAGCAAGTAATGTACGCGTGTGTTTAATAATTTCTGAATGATGTTCCTCAGAGGGAACATTCCCTTTTATAGGGTCTTTGAAATGCGGGCCCAGTACTAGATTTCTATAACCTAGGACTGACTGGGTTGCCTTGGAGTTTGGGTCGTAAAGGTCGCTTTCCCATTTGGCAATCCGTTTGCCACGTGTTGTGACCTGATTGGTCCACCATGGACCTCTTCCGAGGTGACACGTGGCGATTCTGATTGGTCCACGTGGCAGAGCTCCATTGGTCCATGTGGCGGGAGAAAATCCCCTAATCAGAAATGAAATATAGTGTATAACTGAATTGAACAGGGTAGAGTTGAAATGAACTAAACTAAACTTAATAAAACTGAAATGAAATGAAACATATTATAAGCATTAAACTATATTAAACTAAATTAAACTGAACTAAATTAAACTAGACTGAATGAATATAACTGCAAAAGAACATACTAGTATCAAACATAGTACATTTAAATTTTGAAGATGGTTAGAAAAATGGGAAACTGTACTCCCACATTTGAATAAAACGAGTACATATGAAACAGAGATCGAACACAAGTGTGTGGGAAGTGTGTAAGAGGTATTAAATGGAGAAAAAACAGTAAAGGATGAATTTATTTTGGAGGGAATCTTTGTCTGACTGCAAAAGACTTACAGTTACATTTCAGTCGCCCTCCTTTTTTTTTATTAGAGACTCTCCTCAGATTCCCCCACTTCCTTGTCAACCATCTTATTTATTTCTTCTTCCAACCTTTTTCATATTTTCATTTTTGTAAAAAAAAAAAAAAAGGTTGTTTCTTTATTAATTTTTATTACTCAACGCTCCTCCATTCCCCTCATTTACTCTTCTCAACAACTTCTACAATATTCTCTATTCCATAAGTTATATGGAGGATTTCAAATTCCAAGCAATAATCACTTTTTGTGCTCTTACTTCAATTCTTCTCTTAACATTATTTATTTGTCCAAGTCTTAATTTCATTTATTTGAGCTTAGACTTATGTAGATAAGATGCTACATTATTTGAACTTATAAGAATTAAGCTTAAGTCAATATAATACTTTTTCCGTCCCTTGTTTATATGCCTACTTTTTTTTTTAGGGTTTCAAAATTACATGTCTATTTCCGAGGAAGTATTAATGCAGTTTTGTTATGCATTTGCAAATGCATAACAAATATAAAAATATTAAACAGTACATGGAAGAAAGATAGAGGAGGAGAGAGATAAGAAAGTGGGAACACTTTTAAATGTAGCACTGAAAGCTTATATAATACTATTGGCGATTTAGTGATACTATTTCTACACGTACTTAATACCACTGAATGCATATATAGTACCACTACATGCATACATTGTACCACTGAATGTTCAATGGTACTCTTTGATCATTCAATGGTAGTATTGATCACCTAATGGTACTACTCTAAATTCAGAATATACATTTACATGTAATTACACCCTTATCCCTTGTCTGCATTTATGTGTGCATAACGAAACTCCATTAGGACAAACTCCCTATTTCTATTTTAAGAATGTACTTTTTGACAATATTCCCTTTTTCTTATGAGTTCTCATTAATTTATTTTTTTTGTACTTTTGACTTCATTTTCCAACACATTCTCTCTCCATCTCTTCAATAATTACCAATTACCTTTTTTTTCTCTCTATCACTCTCTAACCCCACATGCATATTTATAGTTCCCAATCATGGCTTTTAAGTTTCTTAATTCCCGTGTAAAATGAAAATTAGACATGTAAATAAGGAACGGAGGGAGTATAATAATTTATTATACTGTAATTGTATACTTGTATTAAACTTGAGTGTTTCTTATAAAATTTGAACTTGACAAGTTTTATGCAAATTGATTTTCCTTGAATTGTATCTCTCAACAATCAGCATTATATATATATATACAAACTAGAATAAACCCTATGCCCACAAGACAACTAGGGCTATAATAAAATAATAACCACAATAGTAACCCCGAGTAAAATATATAGCCTAATATAACTTAACCAATCCAAAATTATTACGAGTACCAAACAAGTCTGATGGAGTTGGTGGCGAACTCAACTTGTAACTTTAGCGTTGACTTTGCGTAATTGAGGTAGCTAACCTAATTATGCGAGGGGCTGATTTAGTAGGGTCTTTCTTCTTACGAAAAAAAACCAATCCAAAATTATTATTTCTCTAAGCTTAGGTAGACTCGTAGACGAAACATGTTTGTTTGTTTGTTTGGTTGGTTGGTTTTTATAAATAAAATAAAAATAAGGTGATTTTTTTTTTTTTGACAAGAAAATAGGGCAAGTGTAAACATGTCAACTAAAAAAAAAAAAAAAAGGAGGTAGTATTAAGGACAGTAATTTTACCCCAAAAAAAATATGGATACTATAAAATATTATGAATAGACTCACAAGTATTAAAAAATATGAATATTTTTTAAAAATAAAAAAATGTATAAAAAATAGTTAGACTTGTATTGTAATACTTTGTTTAGGAAGTAAACTTTAGATTTTGTATAAATTAAAAGTCATAATTTAGGTACAAATAAACCTTTGTTTTATATATGTAACAATGAATTTATTTAAGCAAGTAGTTTTGTTTAAATTTTGCTTTTAGTAATATGTACAGTCATACTTTGTATGTAATAGATTCTTGTATTTAAACAGCTAATTAATTATGAAGTACGGAGTATTATGTTCACGTACAACCGGTGCTAGTCTGCTACATGCATTTGACTTTTTTTTGTCTTGATGAATTAAAATGCTCAAGTCGAAGTTTGCTTTTTGTCTACTGTAGTATACAAGGAAAATTGAAAACTGCTTTTTTCTTAAAACAAATACAAGTACTGTAATATATTTCTCAAGTCGTATAGATTGATAACAATATAACATGAAACCATCGTCTGCATGTATCGATATGTTTATATATGGAATCTTAGATATTCAACTAATTAATCTAGTCAACCATTTATCTCATTGGATTATCTTCTTGGAATTTGTTAGGGTTAGGGTTTAAGGAATAATTAAGGGTACATACTTTGCTAGAAATTTTGTACTTATATATATAATGATCGGTGTGATATAGTTTTCTTGATTATTTTTCAATTTGGAAGACATGAAATTAAATTCATGTCTTTTTTTTTAAAAAAAAAATATTGAATACATTTTAACCGTTAAAATTAAATCCGATTTAATTATACTGATAAACCAAACGCTTAGTAATACGAAATGTATATTATGAAGTCTGCAATGTCACAAATATTCAGCCGAAATGGAAGCTATTCTTATGGAAACTGTTTCATGACGGTATTGCAGTTAAGGTTAATTTAGCTAGAAGAGGAATACAGGTCAATGAAACTTGTGACTTTTGTGGGATGGAGAAGGAAGATAGCCAACATCTCTTTCGATTTTGTATTATGGTAAAGGAAGTCTGGGAGAATGGCTCCCTGACAATTTGCCCTGGCTCTCCTGGGTCCAACTCTTTGAGGAAATGGATTCAGAGTTATATCCTTCTCTTTTACAGCGAGGATGGTAAGCATAGCACCCGTAGCGTCCTGTTCATTGCGACATTATGGGGCTTATGGAAGACTAGGAACGCAAGATGCTTCAATGGTGCTAGTGGAACCGCTAGCTTAGTTACAAAATTCACAAGCTTAGCGTTGAATGACCATGAGGTTTTCAACCAATAGAGTAGCCACCCCACGATGTTGACATGGTTATAACAAGAGACGACCCAATCATCCCTCCAGGTTTCAACCATGTGCAACTAGGAAAAGAAAAGGTGGGCTATGACACTTTCATTATAGAAGTGGATGGTTCTTGGGATAAGAATTCTACTAGAGTGGAGGTTGGTTGGGCAGTCACAAGAAATGATCAAGCCTACACAATGGATGAGGGCAGAAAGCACGAAGCAGCGTTGTCAGCTATTCAATGTGAAGCTTGGGCTTGCCTTGAAGCCATGAAATGGTCCCAAGGAAAAGGAAAACAGGGGATCATGATCCTATCAGACTCTATCTTTCTAATCAACAATCTACAGGGTAACTTTGGTAAGGACATCAGATAACTTGGATGTTAAAGGAGATAAAGGAAGTGGGGGCTAAATTTCAAAGGTGTGCAATCTTGAAGGTCCCAAGAGAACAGGTGCAAAGGGCAAACGATATTGAAAGAAGATGTCACTTTTCCATGTCTAATTATGTGTAGTTTCTTTGTGTTGTGTCATTTGCTTTTGTCAAAAAAAAATTAAAAAATATTAAAATTAAATAAATAAATAAATAAAATGTCACAAACCCACAATAGAAACTTGTGAGAAGTCTCATCATCAATCAAGTAGGGTTTATATTTATTAGACCTTATGTGAGTATGTAAAACACGATGACTATAATTATCACTCTTTATCTCTTATAATTTCCATGGATCCACCACAATCAAATAAATTAAGAATGTTGTGACATGAAAAATTGTACTCGTAGTTGGTTTCATTATTCACCTTGTCTAATTCAATTATCAAAATTGTTGAAAATAATTTTTAACAAAAATAAGTTCAGATTACTTAGACAAGCTAAATTCTAACGTTATGTACAGAGTAAATAGTGATCTAGTGGTGATAGTGATATGCATGATGAAAAATGTTTCTATATCAGGAGAAAGATCTAAATCATGCTTTTTCTTAAAGATGAACTATGGCTCTTTGGAAAGATTAGCATCAAATCGATGTAGTAAGCAACTACGGAGTAAATACTAAATACGCAGTACAAGATGAGACAAGAATTTGGACCATCACTATATAAGTAGTGGAATGTGTGTTACACTCTTTCATTCTCGAATTAAAGGCATCCTAACCTATTCAAACACCTCTTAGTTTTCCAAAGCAAAAGGTTATATCCTAACATTTTATTTTTCCCCACCGATTCACTCTTTGGACTAATCCGAATTCGGGGATTAATTTTGGGTGGTTAAGTTCCAATCCCCTCTCAATTTGTTCTTGATGGGGATTGAACACGCGATCCTCCCTACCAGATTATATCCTAATATCCATGTAGGTAACTTGGTATGAATATGTCTTTCATGTTGGTAAAAAATTACGCTTCTATTTTATATATCAAAATGTGTATAATGACATGATTGACATACTAGTTTATGCTAAAATTAAGTCTCAAATCTTTTAGTAGTATTTTGATTTTTTGGTGTTTAGAGAACCACAAATGAGAATCGATCCCAAATCTTCTGGAACAGGAGAAAAATTTTAACGAATTGATTGAGCTATACATTATACTTCACTCTTATATTATTAATAATGCTGTTATGAGTCGACCTAATTGAGAGATATATATGCAATATGCAAAAAAATGGGAAAGATGATTACTTAACATCGTCATTTGCATTACAATTTGCCAAAATCATCGATCCTAATCCAAAGTTTAAAAATAGTCATATAAGTGTAGAAATTTTTTGTCATGAAGCAAGAATAGGAATTGTTCCATGGTCCCATCCGAATTAATGGGTGTTTCTGAAGAAAAAAGCAAGTACGTGGTACCAAATCAACAAATGGTAGTGAAATATCTCTCCTAGCCACACCCTACAACATGCATATTTCACTGCATGACATGCATGTCTCACCTATCTATACGACATAACTATATATTTCAATATTTTTCATTTTCTTCCTATAAAATTACTTGTATATAACACTCTCAGGCGTATTATTAACTAAGCTAATGGATTAAGAAACATGGATCATATGGAAGGAAAAAAAATAAAATAAAATTAGAAATGAACTAATTTAACGTTAGAACATACTTTTGCTATTTTTATTCCCATCTTTTCCAAAATGTCAAAAATGGAGTACATATAAATATATAATAGCACAAGTTTATATTACATGCATATTTGATACGTACAAGTATTTTTTTTTTTTTTTTTTTTTTTTTTTTTGATTTTTGTGCGTACGAGTAGTATTTTAACAAATATCATCAAGAGCAAATTAATTCCGTCTTTCAAGTTAAATAGAGTCATGTCTCCCATATGAAACTCACATATGAGGGTGTTGCATGCAGTTTAAAACAAAGCGCATGTCTTTCTTAGCTTGAATAGGGCGAAATATGGGAAAATAATCACTTACTGGATTGATGTTAGGGTTGGGCGAGTGGGAGTAGAGTAGCAATAAGAGTAGGGGTCCACAACTATTTACTACCATTGTTTCTTTTTATTTTTTACATTTATTTTATTCAAGTCTCCAATATAAATAGTTACCATTAATTTTTTTTTTTTCACATATAGTAAAATTAGTATACAAAATTGCATATAATAATGTTTATTCTTATGTATAAACAATAAACATAGACTAGAAATAATTTATCTCAATATCCTTCAAATTTTACGCACATGTATCGGCAATATCCACTGTTACATTCACAAATTTATTAAAAAGTTTACATATTATTGGAGAAGCATTTTCGAAGAGAGGTAGCATATGTATCGCACTATAGTTATACCATGCTATATATCCTCTACCATCTTCATAGCAAATAGGGAAGAATTTAAAAAAAAAAAATACTTGTATATATAAAAAGAAATATGCATTGGTTACAACATGAAAATTTTCTAGGGTATGGATTTGCCATCAATATAGTGGGACCTTTTATTAAAGCAAGTTTCACCACTAGAATGTAGAGTTAAAATAGAATTTGAAATATTTATTGAGAATTTGAGATGTACACATGATGACAGTACTCAAAAATAAATATAATGCCATATGTTTGAAATTTTATAATTGTTTTGGTCTCATACAACAATCAAGCATATTTCTTCATTAGCCTATGAACTTCATCTTAAAACCAATTGATAATTTTAGAGCTGATAATAATCAATCATGTTAATAAGCTTCTTAGGAATATGTATACATCATATCATGTCGAGGTAAATTTGTAAATCTCTATCCGATTGATTGCTATTAAAAATAAAAGCCCTAATATGCAAGAGAGCTACAACTTAGTCTCTAATTAATACTATTTAGTCTTTAAATTTTTCAATAGGCTAAGCAAATGTCGGAGGAGACTTTGATTCACTTACATGCCCTAGTAGGTTAACTCTTCCATGTGGGTACAAGTAAATTTTCAACGATGTTTGAATTTCATTTTCATATGCATAATCAATGTCTGATAATTCATTTATGAAATATTAATTCATTTCTTAGAATTACCTTAGCTTTTCCAATATACATATACACTAGGCTGTTTATGAGATTTTAGAGGCTTAAGACCAGACTTATAACTTTGAAAGTTCTAATGCCATCAAGTGATCAAGCCACCCACATTAATCCTACGTTAACGTATACAAAATCTTTATAGCTTATTATGTTTTTATAAAATCTTCAATAAGCTAAGCAAACTCCGTACTTAAATAAGAAGACTACTTGAGCAAAGATCGACATATAAATTTTTAAAATACTTTGGGTTAGTAAAGAGTCTGAAGACGTTATGATTAATGGAAAGTTGAAAACACCACAATTTATCATGTTTTTCATATGAAGAGTTTGGAATTATTCTATCTGATATAGAAATAGAGATAATGCAAAAGGTTAAACCGAGTACTGTAAAAAAAATCACAAAAAACCTCAAGAGGGTACTACAATGAATTTATTTAGTAACTTATCTAGTTATACTCTAAAGTCACTAACATACACGAATGAGAAGAAGCAATAGAGTAAATATAAAAACAAGACAATTAAAGACCAAAAAAATGCCATAAGAAGACAAGAAACAGTTAACAAACATGAGGCTGCTTTGTCAAATTAGGGAATGATAAAGTACAATTCGATCATCTTGTGCTGCACCTCTCATTGTCCACTTTTCTTAATTTCTTTATGTTTTTCTTTTTCCATATTTTTCCTCTTTAGGAGACACAAATATCAAATTTTTTAAATGGATATTAATTCTGTGTTTCGGGTATAACCCACTTATATTTTAACATATTTGGTACATTTGGCTTTTAACCCAAATCACTAGCCTCTTTTAAATACAAATTCTTGGCCCTCTTTTTAATACAAACTCTTAGTTGTTCTCGGATTATAAATTTAAAGTTATAAGTATACACGGGTGTTTTTTTTATTCATTTTGTCAATTTTACTTATTAAAATTCTCTAAATGAGAAAAATCTGATATGTTGAGTAAAAAATATATTTAGTTTTACCAAGCGCTAGGTATACTTGGAAACAAGATACATTATATGTACTGTAGCATTTGTGTTTGCCTCTCCAACATATTTTTAAAGATACACGATTATGATTGAACTTGTTTTCGCTCAAGACTCAAACCTCGACTTAGACCAAGTTGATCAAAACAAAGAAAATAAGAGAAGTTGTTAACAAAATAAAAAGATAAATAGATAGAAACGCGGTAAATTATATTAGATTAGCTTTTTTTAAAAAAATCTCTAAAACCTAGGGGATACTCCTACTTAGGTACAAAGAGCAAGGACATGTGGTATTTTAGATCCAATAATATTTACAATTGGTATGAAATGGAAAAAAAAAATTGAAAAAGGAAAACGACCTAGTTTTTTTTTAAACCAATCGATTAAAATTGAGCGTTACTTAAAAGCGATTTTGATAAGTCGAAGAGAATAGGGCCAAACACCAAAAAAAAAAAAAAAAAAAAAAGTTGAAAATGGTAATGGAGAAAAAGAAATGACAATAGCATAGCATAGAGGGGATCATCAATCCCCTATCGCAATAAGTATTGTCATGCCAAAGTTGGTTCAAAAATAACATCACCTCACCTCACATCTCTTTCGCACAAACCCTCGCAATTTATTAACTTCATTTTTTAAACGACATTAATATGATTTTTGTTGCCTTGTTAACTCTTCCTCCCTTTTACCAAAACCAAAGTATTTTCGCATCAAATAAGACGTACATGAGTGTTACATTTGCTTTTCATAATCAAATCCAAACCCGAAAATTACCTAATTTATTTGCATTTCAAATCAAAGTCCCTATCTTATACATATATCCTTAAAAATTAAATTCGTTGGCATCCACACAGTATTATAAAGTACAATATGTTAAAAGACTTTATTTAAATGACTATATGATATAATTCATCGAGGATACGAAAATTAAATAAATAAAGATTAAATGTCAAATGTAATTTAATCATTTAATGCTTAGGTATGAATCATATTAGTTGTGATGACGCATTATACATTATAGATAGCTACAAAAAACGAATCTTCTACCCTTTCTTCATTAAACAAGAAACAAGAAATAGTAAATGCTACTACTTGTATTATTAATCTTGAAATTTTACAACTTCTTCCATTTTCTTTAGAAAATGAGAAACAAAAAAAAAGGCTACATTCATAAAAGCAAACACAACCACTTACATATAGAAGTATACAAAAATGAATCTACAATAATAATAAAAAATAACCCGTAATAATTTATTTATACAAGGACAATAAAAACCATCATGAATATACGATGACCTAATTTCATGTAACGCTAAATTATTTCTTTTTTGTTAGATTTGAAAAATGAAAAGTACTAAAATTCACCAAACTAGAAAGCTAAAACTTGTACAGATAATTGCATACAAGGTTGATAAATTTTAAACGATGAAAAAAAAAAAAAAAAAAGCACAAACCTCATCAGATCATTTGTGTGATGCATCAAGAATTATGAAAGTGTATGTGAAACCAAAAAATCACTTATAAAACCCTACCATTTCTTAGTCGAGAGAGGCATAAAAGACAATTATATAAACGGAATTCAATTCCATGAACAAATCTCATGTGGTAAATTATATGGAAGAAGCACTAAGATATTGGCACGGCTCAATCAAAAGACCATTAAAAAGAGATTTTTTTTTTTTTTTTCATATAAACAATATAATTTCAGCAACAAAAAATATTTAAAAATCTCTTAAATAATCTCTTGAGTGAACCGGGCCAACATCACAATGACCCTTCCAAAATGATTACTAACAAAAAAAAAGTCACAAATTTATGAGAGAAAAAAAAAAAAATTGAAAGAGAGAAAATAAAAAAAAGAAGAGAAGAAAATGTGAGTAAAAAGGGAATGTCTAGATCAAATTTAAGGAGAGAAGAGAGGAGAGAGTGCATTAAACAACCTCCTCTACCAAAACCCAAAGATAGGACCAGAGCATTTATGTCACACGGCCCCCCATTATATTTAATATCAATACATTGGGTTATTTTTTATGTTTATGTTTATGTTATGTAGTGTAACAAACTAAGCAAAAAATAAGGCAAAAAAGACTCAAAATCCTCATAAAATGCACATTTTGATGAACAAATAAACGTTATGAGTTGAATATGAATGAGTCTTGTTTGTGATGTTTGGTGTGTGACTTGTCGACCTTAAACTCTAGATGAATAGCTCGTGTATGTCGTGGATGGATGCTTTTAAAATCGGATCGTTTTGATATGTGTGAAATATTGCAATTTCCCATTCGGGAGTTGATACGAGTTAAAAAAAAATCCTATTTATTTTTAATAAACACTAGAATTAATTATTTTGCTAACGCCCTTGAGACATTGGATAAATTTTTTTTTTAAACGTTGGATAATTAATTAATATATTGTTGGAAATACTTGATAAAAATAAAGAAAAAAGAGTGGTATATAAGTGAGGTAAAAGTACCACATTGAACAAAAGTGAGTGCTCTCCCTTCTTTAAATTTTATAGTACCTTAATCTTACTTAGTTGAGTAGGTGGGAAGTGGGTTATACCATGCGCTTTGAGCTGGGTCGGGCTCGGGCCTTAGGAATTCAATCTATGGGCTATGAGCCCTCTATCTTCTTGGAGAAATTTTTTACTAGTATCTCTTTTCTTTCTTTGGTAACAAAATATTATATTTTTTATTTTTTACTGTTACAGTTTGATTAGCCTTTGATTTCGGCTAATTTCTTTCTTTGGTTACAGAATATTGTTATTTTTTATTTTTTTTTTACTATTACAGTTTGATTAGCCCTTGATTTCGGGTAATTAATTGGCAGATTTATTCCTTGTCGTTTTGGTGTAATGTACCTAGTCGCTTGGCTGAACATATCTAGACATATTTTTGTAATAGTTGTTTGCTTCTTCTTCCCTTTAAATAGTCGTGCTTTCACAAGTCAAAAATTACAAATACAATTACACTTTTCTCTCTACAAAATCCTAAACACGTTATTCGATTTTTGGGCTCGGGCCTTAGGAATTCAATCTATGGGCTATGAGCCCTCTATCTTCTTGGAGAAATTTTTTACTAGTATCTCTTTTCTTTCTTTGGTAACAAAATATTATATTTTTTATTTTTTACTGTTACAGTTTGATTAGCCTTTGATTTCGGCTAATTTCTTTCTTTGGTTACAGAATATTGTTATTTTTTATTTTTTTTTACTATTACAGTTTGATTAGCCCTTGATTTCGGGTAATTAATTGGCAGATTTATTCCTTGTCGTTTTGGTGTAATGTACCTAGTTGCTTGGCTGAACATATCTAGACATATTTTTGTAATAGTTGTTTGCTTCTTCTTCCCTTTAAATAGTCGTGCTTTCACCAGTCAAAAATTACAAATACAATTACACTTTTCTCTCTACAAAATCCTAAACACGTTATTCGATTTTTGGGCAAATATTTAGAGTTCCGGTCAGGTTTGTGAGTGCACACAAATTCCGGCGTCGTGCTTATCTTGGAGGGCGACTGCTTTGCGTCTACTGCACCGGGAGGTAGTGCAGAATCGTCTTTTAGGTCAGTGGTTATCCACGACGCGACAACTGTCATTTGGTTCACTCCTCATCGAGATAAGTTTTTATAGTTTTATAGCATATAAGTCTAACCTTTCAATCTAAAAGATGGTTATGGCTTCCAAGTTTCTAATTCCTGATATGTCTAAGTTAGAACCTCTTGTTGGAAAGAATTATAAACGTTGGGCTATTAGGATGCGTTTTTATTTGGAAAAAATTGATGTTGCTTATGTGCTTGACGAAATTGTTGAACCTGATGACAAACATGATTTATCTGATTTTGATGTTAAGTTTGCTAAGGATGATAGAACCTGTAAAGGCATGCTGTTGCACTATATGTCGAATAATCTATTGGACATTTATATGGGTTTTTATCATGCTAAGGATATTTGGGATGCTTTAGAGAAAAAAGTATGGTACCTTTGATGTTGTAACTAAACGTTATTGTGTTAGTAAGTGGTTGAGTTTTTAAGTTCAGGATGATAAACCTATTATTGATCAGGTGCATGCTTATGAGAATGTTTGTATTAATATGGCTGTTGAAAGTTTGTCTATCTGTGATATAACCCTTGCTATTGTTTTGATTGAGAAACTCCCTCCCTCTTGGAAGGATTTTCGTAACCAATTAATGCACAAAAAGAAAGACCTTACCCTAGAGGAACTTGTAGGTCACCCGAAAATTGAGAAAGAGAACCGTAGTATTAAGGATAAAGGTCAATCTGTTTTCCCCTCCTCTTCTTCTGCCAAAGCCAACCTTGTTGAACCTAAACACATCAATCAGTCCAAAAACACTCCTCTTAAACCAAAAGGAAAAACCAGAAATATAAGTTTAAGGGAACCTGTTTTGAGTGTGGTCTGACTGGTCACAAGGCGAAGGATTGTAGGGTCAAGAAGAAACCCAGGCAGAATCAAGCTAACCTTATTGAAAATACTGATGATATTATTGTTGTTGTTGTAGAAGCTAACATGACAGGTGATGCTGCTGAATGGATTGTTGACACTGGCATAATAAGGCACATTTGCACCAAAAAATATATGTTCACTACCTACAACAAAGTTGATGGTGAAAATGTTTGCATGGGTAACTCAGCTGCTGCTTCTATCCAAGGCAAAAGGGAGATCATTCTTACTCTCACTTTTGGAATATTACTTACTCTTACTAATGTTTTGCATGTTCCAGAAATGCGCAGAAACCTTATTTCTGGTGTCTACTCATGAAAGCTGGACTGAAGCTCTCTTTTGATTCTGATAGATTAGTTCTTACTCGCAATGAGAATTTTTAGGGAAGGGCTTTTGTAATGGGGGGCTATTTACTCTTGAAGTTAAAGTTAACACTATTTATAAGAATGCTGGTACTTCTCCTGTTTATATTGCTGAGTCTATTGATTTGTGGCATGCAAGATTGAGTCACGTTAATATTGATTCAATTAAAAAGCTTAAACACTTAAACTTAATTCCACAGTTTTCGAATACTGATTTTTCGAAATGTGAAATATGTATTGAAGCTAAGTTTTCAAATAAACCATTTAAATCGGTAGATAGACAGACGCAAGTATCAGAGCTTGTTCATAGTGATCTGGGTGATTTTAAAAATTACGAGAGTAAGGGGGTAAAAGATATTACATTACCTTTTGTAGGGAATTTTTCACCTCCACCCTACTGTGGGTCATGTTTTTAGGCATGCCCACCCTCCAAAGAAAATAAGCTAGAGAAAGAGAGTCGCCAACAAGTTTTAGGAACTTGTAAACCGTTCACGATTGTGAAGGTTACACCCCATTCACAATCACAAAGAATGCTACGAACTTAACCTCAAAGAGATCAAACCCGCCCTAAAATAGGCCTCTACTTGATTCTTATTGATATTCATGCGTGCTTTTCAACATACATACATCAAATTAATCCTTAACCGATTTAATCTATGTTGGTTGATTATTAATGCACCATTAAATCTAATATTGGTGATCACTTTAATTAAAATCATATTAAACCTAAATCCAATTATTAATTATCTTATTAAGCGTGATTTCAAGTACAAATTCCCTTTAAACCTGTAGAAAAGGGTGTGATCAAGCAATAACAACAAATCATAGATAATCAAGCAACATATGATTATTATAACAATCATAGTCATGAAAACATCGTATCATCATCATAACAAATAGCGTTAAAACATCGTTAGTAGTAAGATCCTAGGCATGATACTAAACAGATTAATAACAATCCTAGCATGTTACTAATAACAAAATCAACACATTATCCTAAACATGATTTCTATTCCAAAAGAGAGTAATTGAATAATTCAATTACTTACTTTGATGCTTCAACCTTCTTACTATTAAAACAATACACAGGATAGTAAACTTCAAGAAAGCGAAATCAATAAAGTAAATAATTAACTAAATTAATTAAGAATTGAAATAGAAATTTGGGACCAAACCCTCAGAAATATCAACCTTTTACGTCGAGGTCGAAGACAACGTCGAGTATGGTTTGGAGTATTCGAATCACGCAAAGGAAGTATTGTGAATGATTGGGATGTATCTAGGATGTGTTTAGGCTAAGAACATGGGAATTAGAAATTTGAGTATTGATAATGATCGTTGATAAGGATTGTGATGATTGTGGGTGATTGTTGGTGATCCGAATCGGAGAAAAACGACCTCTATTTATAAGGAAAAAATAGAGTCAAACGATCGAAAAAAGACCAAAAGTGCTATCCGAGATAAAACACTTTTGTCGCGTCCGTTTATTGCGTTGCAACGAAGTAAAAATTCAGAATTTATCCCAGAATTTCGTCGCACCGCGACACAGCTGTCGCGTCACAATGAACCTATCGCTGTGCGATGGTTCTTAGGATAGAAATTGTTTTTACGGAGTTTGTTTCTGGTGATTTATTTTTGCAAAATATATCCGAACGTCTTCTAATAAATCAAGGATTACCCTAAGAATTCTATTCAATCTCAAACTCTTGATCTTTATCTTTGCGAGAAGGATAGATTAGAACCTTCTAGAAGATTCTAGAAGTTTATAGCTGGCTTGGGATTAGGAATATGATTATATGGGGCTTAAATAAAATATTTGGACTCCGTATAATCATTGGGTCGTACTAAAGGTGGGCCTAGGCTCGGGGGCTCGGTTTAGTATTTTGGTCATATCTCACTCGTTTTAAGTCGGATTTGGGCTTATAATATATCATTGGAAAGATTTTTTCAAGCCCCATCCAACTAAACAATAATTGGATTGGAAGAATGGACCAAAATAATAAGATTGGACGTTTTTATGATTATTTGGGAACAAAATGAATGATTTTAAGGACACGAAATGAATGTTTGAATGTTTTGGATTAAAAGCATTTTGGATAAGGTTAGAAAGATGGTCTAGGCTTAAGTAAACTTTGCGCGATCTTTCAACACTTTGTCGAACTCGTCAATCAAGACGTGAAAGACACTCATCACTGGGTTTGGTGTTTGGGGAGACACAGTTAGGTGTCTACACCTTTGTTGATGATTGTTCTCGTTTCACTATGGTTTTTCTTCTCAGCAGGTCTAAAGACGAGGCTAAGAAAATGTTCCTCAAATACGAGGCTGAGTAGAAAACCAGTTGGGCAAGAAAATCAAGAGGACTTAAGAGTGATAGGGGTGGGGAGTATGACCCTAACACTCTTAATGCATTTTGTGAGCAAAATGGCATAGTGCACGAAACGACAGCTCCATATGCACCTGAACAAAACGGTATAGGTGAAAGAAAAACATATAACTTTAAAGAATATGATGAATTCTTTGCTTATTAGTTCTGGCTTGGGCTTCCTGATAGCATGTGGGGAGAGGCTATTCTTTCTACTTGTCATGTTTTGAACAAGGTTCCACATAAGAAGCTTGACAAGACTCCATACGAGCTATGGAAAGGTCGTGTGCCAAATCTGAAATACCTGAAAGTGTGGGGGTGCCTAGCAATAGTTGGCATATCCAGTTTTAAGAGGGACAAAATTGGTCCTAAAACTGTTGATTATATTTTTGTTGGTTATACATATCAAAGAGCAGCTTATCACTTTCTTGTTAAAGGGGCTAACGATTCTTAAGCAGGTGGCCACATTATTGAGGCAAGAGATGCTAAATTTTTTGAGAATATTTTTCCTTGGAAAATATCTTTTCCTAATGATAGTGTATTACCTGCTAGTAGTTCTAGCTGTTAGTTCACCTATTTCTCCTCCTATTACTAACAATGATTATGTTTTGGAGCTTAGGAAAAGCAAAAGGGCATGAAAGGATAACAGTTTTGGACCTGATTTTGTTACTAAATTTTTGTCTGAATCTTCCAATATTGATGATGATTTTGTTCATATCTTTGTGTTGGAAGATGATATAAGAACCTATGATAAGGTAATGAGGTCAGTTGATGTTATTTCTTGGAAAGAAGCTACTGATATTGAGTTACAATCAATTCTCAATAATAAAACTTGGGAATTGGTTGATCTTCCCAGGGGTTGCAAGCCCATTACTTGTAAATGGATCTTTAGGAAAAAGTTGAAACCCGACGGATCCATAGACAAGTACAAGGCTAGAATAGTAGTAAGGGGTTTTACTCAAAAACATGGCATTAATTATTTTGATACTTACTCCCCTGTCACTAAAATTGTAACCATTAGGACTTTGATTGCTCTTGCTTGCATTTTTGATATTGTTGTATACCAAATTGATGCCAAAAATGCATTTCTAAATGGTGACTTGGATGAGGAGATTTACATGGTCCAGCCCTAAAGGTTCGTTGTTTCGGGCCAAGAGAACAAGGTTTGTAAATTAGTTAAGTCGTTGTATGGGCTTAAGCAAGCTCCAAAGCAATGGCATAACAAATTGAACAAGACAATGACTGGTAATGATTTTCATGTTAATGAAGGTGATTCTTGTGTTTATTCTAAGCATGATACTCATGGTTGTGTGATTATTTGTCTTTATGTGGATGATATGTTGATTTTTGGCACTGACTTGTCGAGTAAATGAGACAAAGGAATTTTTGAGTTCAAATTTTGGAATGAAATACGTGGGTGATGCAGATGTGATTTCGGGAGTAAAAATCAAAAGGACTCCAAATAGCATGTCTTAACCAGTCACATTATGTTGAAAAACTTCTTAAAATTTTTGACTTATTTAATGTCGATCCAGTTAGGACTCCATATGACCCCAGTTTCCACCTAAAGAAAAATAAAGGTGATCTAGTTCTTCAGTCTGAATATGCTAGAATTATTGGTGGTGTTATGTTTCTTATGAACTACTCTAGACCTGACATTTCTTATTATGTTAGTAGATTGAGCAGGTACACTCATAACCCAAACAGTGATCATTAGATTGCTCTCAGAATATTGCTTAGGTATCTTAAGGGTACCATGGATTGGGTTTTGCACTACTCCAAATTTCCAGGGGTTTTGGAGGGCTTTTGTGATGCCAATTGGGTGTTTGACAACGACAAAGTTAACTCCACTAGTGGTTATGTCTTCACCTTTGGGGCTGAAGTTGTATCATGGAAATCTAGTAAGCAATCTTGTACTGCTATGTCTATTATGAAATCTGAATTGATTGCTCTTGAATTGGCAGGTCATAAAGCAGAATGGTTGTGGAACATGCTTGCTGATATTCCACTGTGGGGGAAGCCAGCTCCTTCAGTTGCACTTCATTGTGATTCGTAAGCTGCGATTGTTGTTGCAAACAACCATGCCTACAATGGAGAGAGGAGACACATTCGTCTGAGGCATAAGACTGTCAAAATGTTTTTGTCTGAAGGGGTGATATCACTAGACTATGTAAAGTCCGAAAAGAATGTTGTGGATCCGTTGACTAAAGGCCTATGTAGAAAACTAGTTTTGGAAAAATGGGAAGGGATGGGGCTAAAGCCCGTTGTATGAATTTAAAGTAATATAATGAACTATTAATCATTATCAGTTCAAAAGGGGAACATTATATAATAATTCAAAAGCACAATTTTTATTTTTGTCCATCCCCAGATGTTTGTTTTGTTCTTTGCTACAAATGAGAAAGAGGTTGAGCATATGGCTCTTAATGAACTCATATCCATATTTTTGGTGGTGTGTCGTAGCTCACACTTGATGGGATTCACCTACTTAGGTGTGGAAGTGTGGCCGCTTCCTATGAGTATTTCGTGGGTTTATACTCTAGAACACCTATAAGCATTTAGGCTCGGACGTATGGCCAGTATAATGCGCATTTTATTCGCATAATTTCATAATATCATACATGATCGATTGCGTGACTCAAGTGACGGGTCCTTAACTACTTATTAAGTTCAAGACAAAGGTCACTTGGTAGGAAGGGGATCATAGCTTGATGTTCACTATGTGTCAATTCAAGTCGCGAGACATTGTCACTTATGCAATTGTTTGTTTTTCCCATAATTCATTTTTCCTTATTTTCCTTTTTTCTCATCTTCGAATCTATGGGGGGATTATTGGAAATTCTTGATGGAAACAAAGAAAAAGAGTGGTATAACCGTGAGGAAAGTCCCACATTGAAAGAAAGTGAGTGATCTCCCTTGTTTAAATATTGTAGTACCTTAGTCCTACTTAGTTGAGTAAGTGGGAAGTGGGTTGTAGGTTATATCCCACACACACGCGTGTTGAGTCGGGTCAGGCTCAGGCTCGGGCTCGAACCTCAGGACTTGGAGAATGCGATGTGTGGGCGTGGGTGGGCTGTGGGCGCTTTATCTTTTTGGAGAAATTTTTTTATCTCTTTCTTTATTTGGTAACAGAATATTGTTAATTATTTTTTTACTGTTACAGTTTGATTTGATTAGCCCTTGATTTTGGCTAATGAATTGGCAGATTTATTCCTTGCCGTTTTAGTGTAATGTGCCTAGTTGCTTGGCTGAACGTACCTAGACACATTCTTATGATAACCATTTTCTTCTTCTTCCCTTTAAATACTCGTGCTTTCACCGGTCAAAATTTACAATTACAATTACACTTTTCTCTCTACAAAATCCTAAACACTGTTATTTGATTTTTGGGCAAATAGTCTGAGTTCCAGTCGGGTTTGTGAGTGCACACAAAGTCCAGCACCATGCTTATCCTGGAGGGAGACCGCTTCGCGCCTACTGCACCGGAAGGTAGCGTGGAATCGTCTATTAGGTCAGTGGTTATCCACGACGCGACAACTATCATTTGGTTCACTCCTTATTGAGATAAGTTTTTATCGTTTTATAGCATATAAGTCTAACATTTATTACCTATAAATAGTATTCCCTCCGTCTCACAATACAAAGCCATATCCGGTGTGGGCGTTAGAGCATTGAGAGGACCTTTCGGCCTTTTCCAGGAAGTCCCATAAACCATCGGAGGTAAAAATTTGGATTTTTTCACGGGAATTAAGAAAGTTGCATTCCTTAAAACTAATGATTAGAAGTACATATGTGCATGTGGGGTTAGAGAGAGATAGATAGAAATGAAAATTAGTAGCGAATAATTGAAGAGATAAAGACAGAAAAGTGTTGGAAATTGTTGTCAAAAGTATAAAAAAGAAAAGGAAAAATGATGACAACTCATCAAAAAGAGGGTAATAATTAGGGGTGTGCAAAAAAACTATAACCGTTTACCATAACCGTTAACCGGTATAACCGATAAATTTTATAGGTTAATTACCCGAACCGTTAAAAAAACAATTACGATTAACCAAACCGTTAAAATTAAACAGTTACGGTTAACCGAACCGTTAAATAGAGCGGTTAACGATTACGGTTACGATTACAATTTTGAGTAAACGGTTAACCTTTTAAGACAAAAAAAAATCTTTTTATTTACTCTTCTGGGAAAAAAAATATGCTGTATATAATTATGTAAGTTAACCCTAAAAGAATCTTTATTGATTTATATCCAACTAATTGGAACTTATTATTGTTTATATTTAATTATGTATTAGGGTTAGAACTATTGCAAGAGCAAAAAAATTATTGATTTAAAATTTAATTAAAGGTTAGCGGTTAACCGTTCCTTAACGATACGGTTACGGTTCGTGTTTTTTAGTAACCGGTCTAACGGTTAATCGTACCGTTAAGGATTAATGGTACAGTTAACCTAATGTGAATAACCCTAGTAATATTGTCAAAAATTACAACCTTTAAATAGAAACAAACATTGTATTTTGGTTTACCCAAAAAGGAAAACATGCTTTGTACTATGAGACGAAGGAAGTATTAAGTTAGGAATGTAAACCAAAATCATGCGTTGATCGATATAATAAATTTTTATTTTACTCCGTACTTTGAAATTTTCACTCTTATTCCTCTTATCTAACGCCCAGAGGGCACTCATTAGCTTTCGTCATTATATTATTATACACTCTCTCTGTTTCTCTAAATTGAAAGAGTATATGTTTTAATTATGCATAATATTCAATGCATGCAATCCAATTACGCTCAGTTTTTACAAATTTCCAATCTACCGTTCACATAAGACAAAAAATCAGTTATTTCTAACAATATTGTTAATATAAAACCACTAATTGAAGGTTCGTTTGGCATTGTTGTGGTTTTCTGTTTTTTTATTTTTTTGTTTTTCAAAATCATATGATATATGTCATATAATAAATCAAAAATTAGTCAAACTTCTTAAAATTATGATAATTTTGAAAACTGACAACTGAAAAGTGGAAACACCTTTTTCTTGTTTCTTGTTTTTTGTTTTAAAAAAAGAAAACTGAAAACAAAAAACGATGTGAAACAAGCCCTGAATTTGTAGTTTTACCTTGAAATTTACTATAAACAAAAATATATTTTTTAAGAAAAACTTTTAAAGGTAATGTACAAGGTAAAACCGCTAATTCAGACAAAACAACTTGTTCGATTAGTGGTTTTAATGTAAACTAGTAAAAAAAATATGGAAAATTTGATGGGAATAATCCCATCTATGAGTGTTCTGCTCAAAGAAATCTTTACTTTAGATTAACTAGGTATAATCCCTACTTTAAAAAAAATTCTCAAATGCTCCCTTTTTACAGGTTACCGGCCAAACATGTTAGAAATGCTTAAAATTTCCCCTTTTCCTTTTTTTTTTTCTAACCAATTTTCACACTCATCATCATCATAACCAACTCTCATCCATTTCTCGGCGCTATTTCACGTCTTCGCCACCTGAGTCATCATATATAGCCGCTTCTGTTCTTTAATTCTCTTTTTTTAAATAAATTTTCTTGAGTTGATTGGTTGTAGTTTTGGGTGGGTTGTGGCTGGGATGTTGGGGAGACGCCGAGAGTTCGATCAGGAGGAGGGCGAGGAGCGGAGGGGTCGCGATGGAGGGTGTGAAGAAGGGATTCAATGCATAGCCGCCGCTTGCGTCGACGGCATTCGGTCGCGACTTATGTGGTAGTTTTTGCGGTGTATCGACTGATTGGTTGTTGGTAGCTTATAATGTTATTATAATGCATGTGAACTGTGCAGCTTTAAGTGAAGTAATTTCCTTGTGAGAATCTTCCAAATTGCGAGCCAATATTTCAAAGGCTTTCAACAAAGAAGTTCTACTACAGGAATTTACTTTACCTCTAGCTGCTGAAAAATCAAGAGATTCACTAGTGGTTGATAAGTCTCTGGGGAACCAGGAGGTCAGATCTTCTTCACCATCACTAGGATAGTCAGGTTTAGAAGATCTTGCCTTTTCCAGTTCCACTTTACACTTGTCCAATTCAACTTCTAGCTCTGCCACTTGATTTTTCAGTTCATGGCAAACTTCTTCTAGGTGATCACAACTAGCAACAACAATTTCACATTCAACACGTTTTTCTTTAAGCTCTCTTTTGCCAGTTATGTAAGTTTCACCCAATTTATAGCATTCATCTAATAAAGAGTCAGTGCAAGCAAGCATATTATCTCTATCATATTCATGCATATCTTCTCCAACTTGTTCTAAGTTTACCTTGTGTTCATGTAGTACATCCTTCTTTGCCATCAAGCATTTTCTGAATGTATTGGTTCCCACTATGATCCCTGGATCAGTGCTGTTTCCCTTAATGTTTACAAAGGTGGTCAAGCAAACCTTAGAGTTAGGTGATTCTTCATCCTCATCAGACCCTGAGTCAGAATCACACCACTTGGATGTTATCATAGCATTCTTGAAGGCTCGTTTATCTCTAGATTGGGACTGTTTGTCCTTCCACCTAGGACAATCTCGAATAAGAGGTCCCTTATCTCTACACTTGAAGCAACCTGTAGAAGAGAAGTTAGACTTCTTAAAATTCTTACCTTTGAAGTTCTTCCTCTGGTCTTGAAGTGATCTCTCAAATCTTTTAGCAATCATGCCAATCTCATCTTCTTCCTCTTCTACTGTTCCCTTAAGAGCCACGCCTCTGGCTGGTTCTTTCTCAGACTTAGAGTCAATCAACATCTCATGAGTCATGAGGGAACCAATCAGCTGTTCCAGAGACAAAATGGACAAATCTTTTTCTTCATAAACTGCTGTTACTTTGGCTGTCCATGCATCTGTCAAGCTGCGCAAAACTTTTCTCACAAGATCCTCATCAGAAAAGTTCTTACCAAGAGATATAAGATCATTGATAATTGTCATAAATCTACGAAAACAATCATTAATCTTTTCATTTTTATTCATAGCAAACAACTCATACTTAGACATAAGTAAATCAATTTTTAACCTTTTTACCTCGCTGGTTCCCTCAAAAGCAAGTTCGAGGGTATCCCAAATCTCTTTTGCATTGCTGCAACCTGAGATCCAGTTTGTTTCATTCTCACCTATAGCCTGTTGTAGAATTGACATTGCTTTGGCATTCTTCTCCAGCAGTTTGTAATCAGCAGATACTAATTCACTGTCTTTCTTGGGAAGCCGGTTTCCCTCAGCATCTGTCTTGAGGATGATGTTGGGACCATTCTTGACAACTAGCCAACATTCATAATCAATCCCCATGATTACATTCTTGATCTTATTCTTCCACCAAGCATAGTTATTTCCGTTGAACTTTGGTGTCTTGTTGTCATAGCCCATAGCATTTAGATCTTGAGTACTCATGCTTGACTCCTCTAGATGTCACTCTTGTGAGAAGCCTAGGCTCTGATACCAATTGAAGGTTTTAGAGCACTCAAGAGGGGGGGTGAATTGAGTGTTAAGTAGCCTTGGCCTATTTTTCTTCTTTTTCGATCTATGAGAGGAACCAGTTGGGCTGGTTCCTGTAAGCAGCGGAATGTAAGAAAAGCAATAAAGAAAACACAAGATTTAACGAGGTTCAGCCAACTATGGCCTACGTCCTCCTACCCTATGCTCTTTTATTAATCTACTCCGAAAAATAAAGAACACAGACACCCTACTGTCTCCCTACTCCGGGAACCAGTATACCCCACACTCTACTCCGAATGTGCGCTCGACTTACACTAGTAAGCCCTTTGTGTTTGAACTCACAAACACTAACCCAGCCTTTCAACCCCTCTGTTGAAGGCTTTGACAAAATCAAATGCTCTCTTTTGATCTCACTTCTAAAAGCTAATTAAGAGAAAATGTTTAAGCTCTAAGAGTGCTCTTGTATATGACTCGATGAAGAGGCTTTTGTGCTTAAGTGTATATAGCTCTCAAAAATTACTCCTTTTTAATTCCAGAGAGACTTACCAAAATATGAGAGGCTAGATGAGTTTATATACTTGGATACAAAAACCCTATTTTCCTTAAATCACATAATCTTGATGAACAAGCAATAATGTGATTTTAGGAAAGTATTTATCTTATTTGATTTAATCATAAAGATAAAATCAATTAAGATAAATACTCCTAGTTTTTAGGTAACCACAATATTCTCATCTAATTTCCAGCTGCTTAGGATATTTTCAAAATGATTTTTGAAAAATATTTTTACAAAATCTTTTTCAAAACACGCAGCTCGGATATTCTGTACAGTGAACCTGGTTCCTCAACCTGGTTCCTTGAATTGAGTATGTTATGAATTATGTTCCAGCTTTGTACCAGAATTCATAATATAACTCAATACACTTATAAGCACTTATTTTACCCAAACATGCAAGTCATACTACGGAGCACATTACATGATAAAACTAGAATAAACATTAAAGTACAAATCTTCTTTTCTTCATGTAATCTTAAAGACTTGAATCTTCCTTGAATACTTCCATTATGAGCAATGTATCTTTCTTCAAATGTCTTCAAAAGGCCTCCATGCTCCAAGTCTTCAACTTAACTACTGCACATGTAACATGGTTAATGTACAATAAAGAGTATGTGACTGCTTTTTCAGCATAGCACTCGAGGAAACAGTTCCTACTGGTTTCCCACCAGTACATGGAACAATTTATATCCAACCATTTCCTGCATATAGACAAGTTAGTTAAATGAATAACACAAATAAGTAATAACTTGTCTAGAAAAACAGTGTTCAATTCCAGCTGGTTTCCAACCAACTATTTGCAATACTTATTGTAACCTGTTTCCTGTAACCGTTTTTCATCACTCAAAACCTAAGGGACTCAACAATATTTTTCTTGTTCAGAGAAGTTTTCAGGGTAATGCTTTTGCACCAAGTGGCATATTTTATCAACATCAAAAGACTTAAAAGAGTCTTTAGGATCCATTGTTGCACTTAATATAAGAAGATCAATCATTTGTTCATCAAACCTATTATTAATTTCTTGTAGTTGTGAATCTGAAGCTGCAATAAACAAATCAACTCGATAATGATGTTCCATTGTTATTTTTCCACCTTAATGAGAACGACCTTTAGCGGCTGTGTAAAGAGTAGTCATATCTGGAATATCAACATTATGCTTCTCACAAAAAGACTTAACCTTTTGATACAAATCATCCCAACCAGTCAATCTAAAATTTTGTATCAAGTCTTTTGTTGTGGAAACAAGACTCATAGCATTCACTATATATTGACCACGTCGTTGTAGAGCTTGGCATAAACTAGCGGTCATCCCTAAAAGTTCCCTCATCAAGTGAAAAATAAAAATGAACTCAAAGGACATTAATGTATCATAAACAACATCAACATTGGCACGTTGTTCAGAATTTCCTTCTTTAATAATGGATAGAAGAACAGTACCTATAGAAGCAAATGTCCTTAATATACTGTTGATTGAATTCAAATGAGATGTCCATTGATTATCAGTAGCAAGCTGCAAGTTCCCTATTTGATCAATCCTCTCCCAGTTTGAACTTCGTCATTAGCAATCTTGTTTGCTAACTCAGGTTTTTATGCAGCTTGTAACTTATCATGTCTTTTCGAAGATGCATCAACTATATTGACAATAATTGCCAATTTAGTGAAAAATTGTTGTATGGGAATCACTTCTTTTGTAGCGCCAACCAAAGCTAATTGAAGTCGATGAGCAAAACAATGAACATAGTATGCATAGGGTGAATCTTTCAATATTAAAGCTTTTAAACCATTAAATTCCCCTCTCATATTAGAAGCTCCATCATATCCTTGACCACGAATATTTTTTGGGTTCAAGTTATGATAAGACAAAACTTTATATAATTCTTGTTGCAAGGTTAATGATGAAGTGTTTTCCACATGAACAAGATCAAAAAATCGTTCTTTTAATATTCCATCATGATCAACAAACCTCAAAACAATTGCCATTTGTTCTCTTAGTTCCCTATCTTGGGATTCATCAAGGATGACACAAAATTTTGATTCTCCAGTTTCCGTTCTTATTTTATCTTGCACGTTTTTCGCTAAAATTTGCAAAATCTCTTTTTGAAATGTGGAAAACGTATATGAAGCATTCCCTAAAAACAATACTGTTAGTTAAGTAATGTATAAGAGCATTGAATAAAAATACAAATCCTCTAAAAAAATTAATAATGAGTACCTAGAGCATTTTGCAAAATGACTTTGTTCACATCTTTGTTGTACGAGGCTATAAAGTTTATAAGTTCAAGAAAGTTTCCTTGATTCTTAGAGTTTACACTCTCATCAAGGCCTTTAAATGAACAATTTTGCAATGCTAGCCAACGAAGAACTGCAACAATTGAAGTTTTTAAACGCAACATGTTATTCTTAATTTCTTCTTCAGTCTGCCCTAAAAGTGATGGTTCAATATGTTGCTTTGTATTCAACAAATCGTCACACGCCTTTTGATTCTTATTATGTTGGCTTCGGACCTTTTCCCATATGATTCAAAAAGGAACAACTCTTTCCACCATTCACTTTTTTCCACTTAGTAAACCGATCATGGGTAAAACATCCGGTTGCTTTATTTGTAAAAAGAAAGCATGGAAAACAGAATGCAACATCTTTTGATGGAGAATATTCTAACCAAGGAAATTGTTTAAACCACGTTAACTGAAATGAACGACGATGTTTTTCTGACCCATAATAGGGATAATCATCTTGAATGGGTTGAAACGTTTTTAGTCTAAGATACTCCCTTCTTATTTGCTCACGCTCATTGGGATGATAGTCACTAATTTGTTTACGTAGTCCGGGATCACGCTCAAGAGTACATGAGGTATGTTTATCGTATGCTTCAACTCTTGGAACCTTTTGGGGGTTATCAGTTTCGGGAATTGAAATAGTAGATCTCTTTTGCCCCTCAAAACTTGTGTTTTGCTCATTATCATCACTCAAATTACTTTCGGGATTCAAATTTGCCTTTGAAGTGGAACCTTCTTCTTGTTGATTATTAACTTTTTTGTAAAAAAATCTAGTGTTTTTGATTTCATGATTTAACCTATATCAATACAAAAACAACAATTCTCAAATTAAGTAGCATATAACCCTAAAATTTGATCCTAAAGGTCCATCCAATAAATTAAAAATCAGCCAAAATTATTAAATAAATAAACATATTCAAGTAAAAAATTAATTACGATCATGTAAATAGCACAAAGAAATCAATTAATTGAATGAAATTACATAATTTAAAAAAATTAATCAAAAAGAAGAATTTTAAAAAATACCTGATTTGGTTGATTTGCTACTTAACAATAGTAATTGATGGATTGAATCTCAAAATATGATTGCCGTCAAAACATATTAATTTCACTTTATTAAGTTAGTTGGAGATTTGGGCTTTATAATCAAAACACAAACCCACGTTGAATAAGTTTTAATTTAAAAAATATGAGAGTGGTGGGATTTGAACCCATCCCCTTTGGAAAATGGATCATTACCCAACTAACATGACAAGGTATATTTATTGTTATATGTGTGTCTTTAATTCTATATATAATAATTTTAAGGGGGGCCATAAGATAAAATACATGGGTCGCAAATCTGGGCCGGGGAGGCCGAGCCTCCATCAGCCCCCCCCCCCCCTCGGTGCCTTCGCCCTTGTGTGTGCCTGTGTGGCTGTGGTGTGTAGTGCAGTAGTGGTGAAGCAAATATCTAGAAGCTTTGATTAATAAAAGCATACTGTATAATATAATTATAATAAAACTTTAATTAATGAAATTAGAACCAATCATAATTAAACACTATCATACAGGTTACCATATGCTGCTAACAGGATATGGACTTTGAGCAGATTTAGTGCAAATTGGGATTATATCTAGTTAATCCAATATAGGGATTATTTTGAGCGGAATGCTTAAAGTTGGGATTATTTTGAGCGGAATGCTTAAAGTTGGGATTATTTTCATCAAATTTTCTAAAAAAAATTGATATTTGTAAATGCTATTATCGCTTTGCTACTCCTATATTATGCAAATTAGGGGTGTCTCTTCAATATTTCTTTTCTGCTTCTATTTTCTATCCCCCATCACTAATTTTCTCCTTTTTACTCTCCTTTTAATTACTACACAATAATCAACCAAAATGAAGAACAGACTTGGAATTGCAAGTGAATTAAATCGAGGACTTGAAAGAGTGCATGATGAGCTAAGTGTCATCGTTGTGGATCTCTATTAAAATTCAAGCATCCGCCTTTTTTATTTCATAGGAGTTACTTGTTATTGTTACTAAGGTTACTTGTTAGTTGTTACACAAGGGTACTCAATTATAAATTTGGTAAATAAGGGGCTACCTAATAAGGATACAAGGGCTACTATATCTTATATTTGGGGTAATTAAATTTGATGGGTTACCAAATATGTAGTGTGATACGAGGTTACCTAGCTAATAGGTGATATAAGGGTTACTCAATCTTATATGCATGATTATCAAATTTGATGAGTTACTAAATATGATTTATATAGGGTTACCTAAATATCTAATAATGGGTGTAAGGGTTATTCAAATATATTATTGGGCTAATAAGGGGTGTAAGGTCTCTTATGTTTGGGGTTACCAAATATGATTTATACGGGCTTATAGGGATTACTCAATCTACCTCAAATTAATATGATTTATACGCGAGTTGCCTAATTAATAAGGGGTATAAGGGGATACACAATCTTATATTTGGGTCGGCTGGTCGGGGTTACCAAACATGATCTATATGAGGGCAACATGTTCATGTTGTAAGAGTAACTTGTTTAAGTTACAGGGGCTACATAATTAATTGTTAGCAAATATGTTTTCCTTGATTTGGTTGTTTGTGCTCTTAATTTCCAGATACAGTATTGTAGACACCTGATTGTGTCTCCCCAAAAACCAAATCCAGTGATGAGTATCTTTCACGTCTTTGATTAACGAGTTCAGTAAAGAGTTAAAGAGTCTTGTAAAATCTCCTTAAGCCTTGACCATACCCCTAACCTTTCTTAAAATGTTTTAATCCAAAATCATTCATTTCGTGTCCGACTCATAAAAACGTCCAAACCATATTATTTTGGTCCATAATCCCAGTCAAATTATTGCTTAGTTAAATGGGGCTTGAAAAGAGCTTTCCAACGATATATTATAAGCCCAAATCCGACTTAAAACGAATAATTATGACCAAAATACCAATAGTTATTATGTGCACCATGGTGCACCTAGAAATAGGTGCACCACGACGATAATATGAGCATTTAGTAAAAAAAAAATCTGAACACTTTACAAAAATATGAACATTTTGTAAAAAAATATGAACATGTCACAAAAAATGATTAAAAATCAAATGTTCATATATATAAATTATAAAGTACAGAATGCCAAATTTTTTAAAATGATTAAAAATACATAGATCTAAAACAAACAAAAAAGTTCATAAGTAATGTATCACATGTTTAGAATTATAATTAAGATGTTCATAATTCCAAAAAATATATGTTGGTAAAAATAAATAATTATTGAAAACGTATCATACATTCATAACTTAAAATGTTCAAAATACCAAAACATAATCAAATATAGAACTGTTCATAACAAAATACACAAATATCACTAACAAAAAAATCACAACAATACGAAAGTTACATATTCTGATCCGAAACTCAAACCTAGCCATGACGATTTAGATAATGGAATCTCATTGAAAAATAATCATCTCCACCGTCTTAACCACGTTCTCCTCGTCGAAGCTGCCATTTTCAGCTTCAGTTTATGCAGAAACTCCATTAACAAAGTTTCAAATTGAAAGTTGAAGAAAACGAAATTTGAATTTAATATATGGTGAACAACAATGGTGATGAAGGAACTCAATCTATGGTGATCAACAATGCTGATGAATGATTTCAATAAAAAAAACAAAATGATGAACAAATTCAAGAGAGAGAAAAATAGAGGAGAGTGAAAATAGAAAGAAAAATAGAGGAGAGAGAAATCAGAAATTAGAAAAGTGTAAGAGGGGGAAAAGAGAAGAGAGAGAATATATTTTTACTTGATGTTTCACTTAGTTAAAAATTTGCGATTGTTCAAATATTTAAACTAAATGTTCAAATTATAGACGTGGTGCACCTTAAAATTTGCTCCAAAACACTAAACCGAGCTCAAACCGAGCCTAGGTCCACCTTAACTACAACCCAATGATCATATGAGGGTCAAAATATCTTATTCCTAATCCTAAATCAATTAGGATTCTTTAGGAACTTCTAGGAGTCTTTTGGAGGTTCTAATCTATCCTTTACAAAAAGATAAAGATCAAAAGAGTTCGAAGCCGAATAAAACTTCTCATATGATAGTCTTTATCCCGTTCAAATTAAAAGACGTCCGGATATATTTCACAAATCTAATTCTATTAGAAATTAAACTCCATACGACTTTATTATCTTCAAAAATCATCACAGAACGACAGAACCAACGCGACACGTCAGCTTCATCACGTCGCGATGGAGACAAGCGCGCCGCAATACAGCTGTCGCCCCGCGACAAAAAGAGTTATACTTCCATTCAAATTCTAATCGTCAGACTCTCTTTTTTCCATATAAATAGAGGTCATTTTCCCTGCTTTCAAATTAGCTAGAACCATCAATCATAAGCTATAACCACCTAGCTCCAATCATCATCAACAATCCTTATCAAACACCTATTATCAATCATCAAACACCTATGTTTGTAGTCTTAGCCTAAACACATCCTTGATACTCTTCCAAATCACTCACAATACCTCATTTACAAGATTCGAATACTCTAAGCTATCCTCAACGTTGCCTTCGACCTCAATGTGAAAAGTTGATAGTTCTGAGGGTCTGGTCCCAAATCTATATTTTAATTCATATTTGATTTATTTGCTTTATTAATTTAACTTTCTTGAAGTTACTAGCGTGTGTATTGTTTTAATAGCAAGAAGGTTGAGGCATCAAAGTAAGTAATTCGATTACTTAATTATTCTTTTGATTTTAGAGTAGAAATCATGTTTACAATGTAACTTTAATTCCTAGTATCATGTTTAGGATGTTATTTTAATTCCTAGTATCATTTTTAGGATGCTTATTATGATTTCTAGTATCATGTTTAGGATAACGCTTTGATTTTGATTATTAGTGACATGCTAGGGTTTGTTATTAATCCGTTTAGTATCATGCCTAGGATTATACTATTAACAATGTTTTGATGTTATGATTGCAATATTCTTATGATGATGATTGTTGTATTAATCATATGTTGCTTGATTATTTATGATTTATTGTTATTGCTTGATCACGCCCCTTTTTGCAGGTTTAAAGGGAATTTGTACTTGAAATCATGCCTAATAAGATAATTAATTAATTTGATTTAAGGTTCAATGTGACTTTTAATTCAAGTGATCACCAATAATAAATTTGATTGTGCATTAATAATCAACCAACGTAGATTAAACATGTTTAGGATTAATATAATGTATGTATGTTGATCAAAAAACGCACATGAATATCATAAGAATTGAGTAGAGGCCTATTTAGGGCGGGTTCAATCTCTTTTAGGTTGGATTCGTACCATCATCCTCGAACATCCGGTTATGGTTTCAGACCACTATGGAGTTAGCAATCTCCGCGATCGTGAATGGGGTGTAACCTTCACACCCGTGAACAGTTTACAAATTCATAAAACTTGTTGGCGACTCTTTTATCTCTAGCTTCTTTTCCTTGGAATTCCGCCATGCCTAAAAGCATGAACCACAGTAGGGCTCGAGTTGAAAAATTCCCTACAAGTATATTAGTAAGTCTCTAATCTCTTCGATTTCCAATGATTCTAGAAAAAATTAGGTTCTTTAGTCATGGTACGTTGTAGATTGTGTTGACTCAAATTTTTATTGTTAAAAATATTATTGATGTTTAAATTTTAGCCATTGATGTGTATTATTTAAGGAAAGAGGGTTACTAATTAAAAGGAGCGACGTTCATTAAATTTGAGATTTAGAGTTTTGCATGCATTTCTCAATTTGACAATGATAATGTGGGCTGACATGGTGTGGGGCCATACGAACTGTTTTGTGTGTGGCAGCCACACAAAAGACGAGTTATTTTTTTTTTTCGTTTCATTTCATTTAGGCCTTCGATCGTCTTTATGGTTGAGGTTTGATTACTCTAATTAGGCCAACTAAGGATCCGGCACTTGAGGAAAGGTCCGCGAAATGGAACCGCAATTCCTTCTGTAAGTATCATCGAGGCAATGGTCACACCACTGACGAATGCTACAGGCGTAAAGATCTCATCTTAGATCTTGTGGATGCAAACAAGCTTCCTATCTGCAAGAAGTCAACTACTAAGTAGCTATGAAGACGAAGTGCGAGGCGGTCAAGAAAAAATCTATAGCTTCTACCTTATCCTTATCAAATGGCTCTGCTCTATTATACTTCCTATGATTTTTTTTTTTTAATAATGCACCATTTGTCTTTCTTTTTATAGTAAAACTCAACTCAACTTAGAGAAATTTTGGGTTTTTCGATATTTTGGATTCTGTTGACTTTTCAAATAAAAAAAATAAAAAAAAAACTTTAAGAGATCATGGTGATTGATGATATGTGTGATCTTGAAGGCAATTCATTCATGTCTTGCTTTGCTTTATGATTATCGAAGACTTGCAATATATTTGGATAAGAATATTTGTAGGAAAAAAGGAAAAAAAGTTCTCATTTGAGAAACCTTAGCTTATTTCTCAAGGGGTTAAAGTTGTCTTTTTATCCAATAAAATAAGGGTAATAATGTAATTTTATGATATTCTCTTTCCTTTTTTTCACAATTCATTGTCATTCCAATTTTTTTCCCTCTACCCTTTTTCTCTCACTTCTAGCTATACTCCACCACCATCAGCGCTCCCTACTGCACGACCACCAACACTACTTCGCCGCTCCAACACCATGACCTGGCACCGTCTCGTCGCTCCAATTACCCGACGGTTAGCAAATACCTTTCCTTGAGGAGTTAGTATGGGCACGATTTACATAATTTTCTACTTAGAAATCTTTGTTCGGCTGGCCGGCTTATCTCTGCGAAGCAGCGATACATACGTGAAGTGGCGATCCATTGAAGCAGCCTTTGAGTATTCTTCCCACCATTGAAGCTTTTTGTGGGTTGATTATTGATTTTTCAATTTCAAAATCTAGTGGCTTCGCCGCAATGGCCGCCAAAAATGGTTGGTTGGGGTTGGTTTATGTAGTGTTGGTTGGTTGTTGTCTGCGATTTTGGTGAAGAAATTAAACCGCCATTGTTACATTGAGAAAGCAAGAAAGGAGGAGGAAGAAAGGAAAGAGAGGGAAGGGAAAAGCTAGGATACAATTTCCCTTATTTGGATTAAAACATAGGGAAAGAAAGTGAAAGGAAAAGTTGAGACCAATTTTCTTCTCCTTTATTAAACCAAACCCTCCTCCATTGTTAAATAATTTTGGAAGAAAAATAGAAGGTCGCTTTGTCCCTCCCCTCACCTTCCTGTCTCTTTCCTCTTTTCCTTCTCTTCCCTTTCCCTTCACTATTATTATTCAAACAACTTTTATTCAAATATAGTGTTTATGCTTGGTCATATAGTTTCATTTTTCAAATGCTAAATGATCTATTTTCATTGCTGTTTTTGGGAATGTTCTTGTATTTGGAAACCATATTTAGGATTGAAATTTTGAATTGTTGATTATTTTCATAGTTATTAATTAAAAAGAAGTGTTTGAGTATTGACCAAATCCACTAATATTCACATCACTAGTATATATTTTATTTCATCATACTTTGTATAACTTTAGGTTTGCTTGTAGCAATGCTATTAATAATTTTGTAACCAAACAACACAAATTTGATGGAGATGGTAGAAAATTCACCTTAATATCTTGCCAAACCTACTAATCACCAAATTAGCAGATTGTGAAAATTCACATAATTACACTAATAATACTCTAATTGTTACACTTATGATATGTTTATTATTCTATAAAGTAATAAAATAGGAATTACTTAGGACAATTCTGCATTACCTCCTAGTGCAGTAAACGTGAAGCGGTCACCTTCCAAGATAAGCACAGCGTCGGAGTTTGTGTATGGTACAAATCCATCTCTCAATTTCTCCACTAAGTAGTACTAAAGTACTACAATATATAAACAAGAAGAAAAACTCTTTTCTTTTCAATGTGGGACATTTCCTTAGTTTTTCCACTCATTTCTTTCACATTACATCAAGAATTTCCAACATTGTCTTGAATCTAATCGTCCCCAATCCCTACAATACAAACGAATGAAACGATCCATCAGAGAGGGGTTGTTCGGACTTCTTTTTAAGATTTTTCTATTCGATACTCTGTAAATCTTTAGATCTTTACTCTATAAAAAACATTAAAAAAAAAATATCAAAAAACATTTGACTAATATTTTGACATTGAAAAAAAAAAAAGGTAACATTCACAAATAAGCAGGCACAGGATCTGACAACAAAGGTAGGGAGGCAGGGGAGCTCACAAATCATTAATTGAGGAGTGTAAGTTGAAAAAGAATCAAATTAATCATCCCACAATTTCTTCTTTGTTCAGACTCATCAGTTGTAAGAAATAACAAGTAAAATAGAGTAAGTTGCTACATTTATTGCAAAAATCAGCAAGGAATCTTAGCAGAAGAAAGAAAAGGAAACCCAACACATACAGAATTACAGATACAGCTCGTTGGACGTTGGGTTGCCCCCTTTGCTTTTTACATTTACATTACCCCAACCTAAGATTTACAATTATCAAACAAACCCACTTCTTTATTAGTAGCATTTATGTCATTGGGCCTTGCCATGTTCCTGCCCTACGGAAAAGGAAAGCTATTTCACTTACTGTATTTATTTCGCCTCGTTCTTGTCTTTCCGAATATTACCTTTGGTACTCCTGTACTGTAGGTCATGTATTTTTAGACCCCGATTCATTTACTATAAGGTTGTCTCATCAAAGTTTTCATCGATAATATTGATCCTTTAGCAATTTTTAGAGTTAGGGGTTACATTTGAGAATGACCTACGTAGTACAAGATTAATTTCGTTAATAAAAATGATTTATAAATAAAACCAAATTTAGTAAGGTTTTTTCTGAAGACAAGCTAGCCAAAGAGATTAGGTCTCGAAGCATAGCCTTGTAAAATCCTTGTGAATAGGAGTTGTGCAGAGGGGTGTGCAAAGTGAGCGATCATACAGACCCCTTAAAACCCTAAAAGGGTCTCAAATGAGATACAAATTCACGGTAAACAAGTTTACAACTTTACAAGTAGTACATGTTGAATTTTGAGTTCATATTTTTGTTGGGCATAGTTTTCGAACCATAAACAAAGACTTGTACAAGTATTAAACCTATGCCCCGCCCCTGCACGCTGCACAGGAGATGGCATGGTAATTGGTAAATGAAGTAAGAAAACAGTATGTACTAGTTATCAATAATCATATTTCCCAAAAATATTAAAACACATTCCCTCATTCCTCCCTTTGACATTACTGAGCTCTTACGATTCCTAAAGATTATTTCACCATTAATGTTTGTTTTTTTTTTTTCAAATATTTTATGTTAATGAATATATGTATAAGAAAATATTGGAGCACACACATATAAAATGAAAACTTTATATCCGCATAGTATTACCAAATTTTGAATGTTTGACCAAATGAAAAAGTCAAAAGTTAATTAAAAAACTAATGAGAAGTCATTTATCAAACAAGACATGTGAAGTACACTTGTAGTTTTTCATGTTGGTCAAACAAAACACATCATGACCCGTGTACTAGCTAAAAGGGTTCCAAAATTGACACGCACAACCTTTAGCCATTTTAAAGTCACAAGTTTGAGTCCAACCATCTGCATGTGCTTGGAAATAAGAAATTTCCTTACTTTCTCCCTAAACTCTCAAGCATTGACATGTGGTAGATGAACTAACTAATCTATATTGTAGGATGACTTTAGGAATGGAAGGGGTACTAATCTATAAACAAAACTAAGTACTTGTTTGGATAACATAAAAATGGTGCAAGTTGTTGCATACTTCCTCTCCTTGGTAAGTAAAACTTCTAATGGTCCGTAGGACTTTCCATATTAAACCATGCAGCTTAATAAACTTTATGGAAATGAAAAAGTTATGGATAAACAAATATTTCGGCCCAGTTCAGATCACCTTAAAAAAAAATATTCAGTGAAACTAATTTTAGTTTAGTAAAAATAATTACAGTTTAGCAAAAATAATTCAGTTTAGTAAAATTAATTTCAGTTCAGTAAAAATACTTTCAGTTCAGCAAAAAAGAGTAACGCTAAGAAGAAATATTATATAGAATCAGTAAAAATAATTCGGTTCAATAAAAATAATTTAAGTTAAGCAAAATTAATTTAAGTTAGGTAAAATTAATTTTAGTTCAGCAAAAATAAGATGAAGTGAATGGAACCTTATTGGTTGGTATTAACAAGTACCCATTTACCAATGAAAAAGATGAATTTTGGAGTTTGGCCCTAAAGCTTTGTGTCAAATTTCCTAGTCCGAGCAATTGTTATTACATGCACCAAGGTGCACCTATTGTGCACCAGGCCCAAATAATAGGCCACTAGCTATATCTGCCCAAAAAACATGCCCAACACATACGAGCCCAATAGCTATTCAGTTTTTTTTTTTTTTAAAAAAAAAAAACTGTTTCCTCCTCTTTCTCAATCGCCATATCAATTTTTTTTTAATTCGTTTAAAAAATTAAGTCTCATCTCATAAATTCAAAATCTTTCCTTATTTACTCATTTTAATTTTCTCTCTCCTCTCTCCATTTTTCTCTCTCGAAAAAACTGCTCTACCGCCATGGATAAAGACGAAGAACAGAAGAATACTCCTTCAAAAAGGTAAACATTACTTAAATTTCTTTGAATTTTCTACTATTGCGTTAAATTTGCTAATATAATTCAAAAAAATTCAAAATTCATGAACTTATTTGTGGTTTTAATTTTTTCTTTCAATTTAATTTTTGTAGAAAATCGAAACTATCTTCTCCTACTATTGAAGATAAAGAAGGTAAGTAATTTATTGTTCAAAATCCAATTTAATCTTAAATTGTTGATTTTTAGAATTGAATACTAAATTAAACCTTAAATTTTTTGAACAGTCCAGTTAGTCAAATGTTTAACATCTAAACACCAAAAAAGAAGAAGTTAGATGATATACCTAAAAGAAGTCAAATTGTTGATCAAAAAATATTGGAAGAATTAGACAAAGGAATGTCAAAAAGTCCAATTAACAGGTATATTTATGTTCATATATTTTCTGTTTGATGTTCATAAACGCTGTGCTTTATGTCCATATATTATGTGCTTTATGAAGTAATAATTTGTATAGATATTCAAATAAGTATGTTCGTATGATGTAATAATTTGTTTAGATGTTTATTTGCTCGTTTTGTTGTTTAATTTTTAATTATTAGACCAGGTACTAAACAGCCACCAAAAACTTCTGAACAGCACACAATAACCACTGAACAGCCCCCACAAACCACTGATCAGCCCCCAAAAACATCTGATCTTACCCCCACAAAACACTGATTAGCCCCACAAAACATTGAACAACCCCCACAGACATCTGAACTACCCCCACAAAACATTGATCAGCCCCCACAAAACACTGATGAACAGCCCCGTAGACATCTAAACTGCACCTATAAACACTGAACAATCCCAATTAACTTCTGAAAAGCCCCCGAAAACCACTAAAAAGCCCCCACAAACCACTGAAAGCCACCAGAAAGCACAGATAAGCCACTAGAAACCATTGAAAAGCCCCCAAAAACAAGTGAAAAGCACCAAGAAACCTCTGAACCAACTTCAAAAACCTCTGAACCCCCTCCATAAACCTCTGAACCCCCTTCAAAAACTTATGAACCCCCTTTAAAAACCACTGAATACCCTTCAAAAAACTTTGAACCACCTTCAAAAACTTTTGCACCCGAACACTGCTCAGAATGCTAGTCAGACTTCAGTAAGCTCTACACAACTATCTCAGAGGTAAAATGTTTATATAATTTTTGTTCATTTCATTGTAATAATATGGTCATTTAATTGTTAAAAAAATATTCATTTGCTTAACAAAATTAACTTAAAATGTTTAAAATAGTTCTGACAGAAGAGTAAAACATGTTGCAAACAAAAAAAGTTGAAGGAAAAAATTCCTACAACAAGCGGAGTAACAAGAAGCAAAAGCTCCCAAGAAGCAGTTCAGATTGAAAAAGCACAGGAAGTTCAGGAATCAACAAAGGTGGTTCAAACAAAAAACAAAGAAAGGGTTTCAGAACATAAGAAGTTCTGGTAAAAAGGAAGTCAAGAAGAAAACAAAAGAAGTTCAGAAAGGGGAAAAATCATCTCAAAAGGAGGTTCATAAATCAGTTAAGGAAGTTACAAAGAAACCAAAAGAAGTTCAAAAGGTGGTGAAAGGTGAAATTAGAGAGAAAAAAAAAAAAAAAGAAAAGATGATGATGAGGAGTTGATTGATTTAGATGATGTTGTTCATTTAAGTGATGTTGATGATGAATTTGTGAAGGATGATGTTGAAGAAGACAATCTTAGTGTTAGAGTCGGACATGTTAAATTCATGAAGTTTGTAAGCAACTTAAGTCCACAACAGAAGCAAGCAATTGAAGAAATGGGATTTGGGATTTAATATTTCAATGTTTATTTTCAAATAATAAATGTTCAAATTTGAGTATTGTCATGTTCATATTTATTGATGCTCATATAAAATAGTGCAATGGTTATCATTAAAAATTTCAATGTTCTTTCGAAAAAAAAAATTCAATGTTTATTTTCAAAAATTATATGTTCAAATTCTAATAGTTTCGTGTTCATAATTTGTTCATTTTCAAAAACTATAGTTTAAAACATTATTTATATAATTGTTAATGAAAAATAGATCATATTTAATTCATTGTAAATTTTTTTATGTTTATTATAATGTACTAAATGTTAAATTGAAATATACTAAATGTTCATTTTATATATCAAATCCCAATTATGGTTCATAATTCCTTAACCCAAATTAACTTATGTTCATATAACAATCTAACTCACATGTTCATAAAAAACATTTACATGTTTAGATATCTAACATAATATGTTCATAATTACAAAACTTTAAAAGGTTTAAAAATACATAAATCGAAAACAAAATAAATTTTCATATGCAAAGAATCAAATATTCAGATATATAAATTATAAAGTAAATGCCAATTTTTTTTATTTTTTTTAAAAATGATTACAAAATACATAAATCTAAGAAACGTTCATAAGTAATATATCAAATGTTCAAAATTATAATTAAGATGTTCATAAATCCAAAAATATATGTCAGTAAAAATATATATTTATAGGAAACGTATCTTACGTTCATATTTTTAACTTAAAATGTTTAAAATACCAAAATATAACCAAAAACAGAACTGTTCATAATAAAATACACAAATATCACTAACAATAATAATATGAAAGCTACATATTTCAAAACTCAAATCTATCCATAATGATTTAGATAATTTCATTGGAAAATAATCATCTTCGTTGTCTTAACCACCTTCTCCTCGTCAAATCCGCCATTTTTAACTTCACTTCATTGCAGAAACTCCATTAACAAAGCTTCAAATTGAAGGTTGAAGAAAACGAAAGTTAAAATTAATATATGATGATCAACAATGGTGATGAAGGAATTAAATCAAAAACAAAATAATGAATAAATTTAAGAAAGAGAAAAATAGAGGAGAGAAAAATCAGAAATTAGAAATTGTAAGAGGAGGAGATGAAGAATAATTTATGGTGATCAACAATGATGATGAAGAAATTAAATCAAAAACAAAATAATGAATGATTTAAGATAGAAAATTAGAAGATAGAGGAGAGAGAAATCAGAAATTAGGAAAGTGTGAGAGGAGGAGAAGAGAGGAGAGAGAAAATACTAAGGAGAGATAATATTGTTGGTATAGTGCTGGCAAATTGTAAGACACGTGGCATCTTATTACTGGTGCTGCATACAGTTTAACATCCCCCGTAGTGCATGTTAAAATTAGCGTAGTCCGAGTATACAAATGGGCCGTATATATATCAATCAGGTAATTTAAGCCCATTATTTCACTTATCACTAATGGCCTTTATCTTGTGTTTCTTTAGATTGGGCCCATTTCTTATGTTCTCCATCAAAATTGTATCACTTTTGCAACAAAGCCAAGTAACCAACAAATGCACTTGTGCTTCTTTGATGACTTCGTGAATCACAACACACCAATATGTAGTATTGACGTATTGACGTATTGTACCTCTATTACTCTTTAATACACATATTATATACTTTCATTTGCAAAAGTACTGGAAATAAATTTTATTTTATAAGAACAAAATACTAGTGAGAAAGTTGAGACATGATATGATAATAATTTATTTTTTTTACTCGAATAATTACTTAATAATAAGTACACATTTCAATGGTTCTTAAAATATTATAGCACCACTAGACGTTTGTGGTACAATTGATTAGATGTATATTGCAATGAGTAAAAAAAATTAACTTAAGGTTAAACTAGCGGCGAATACAAGATTATAGTTTTAGATGGTTGTCATCATAATGTACCGAATACTTCATAGTATTAGGGAAAAAGTTGTATGATTTTAAAAAATCTTGGATATTAAGTGCCCAATGTAATATAGATGTACTGATGTACATATTTTTATATTATGGGATGTTAGAAGACATCCTTACCTCAACATAGGTCCACCACTTAATTTTAAATCATTCGAGTTATTGAACTAACCATTTTGTCTTATTTCTCTCGTTTCCTTTTTTACTTTTGTACCATCTTCTAAGTCTAACTATCTATTAAAAAAATGAAATCAATTTAATTAACTATTTTTACTATGGGCATATTCAACATCTTTTGCAATAGTGATACTACCCCCGTTAACATTTAGTTGCAATTTTGGAAGTGAACACGGACCCCAAGACAAAATTTCAAATTGTGATTAATAAAAGTTTATGCATGTAATATGTGGAGAGAGAAAGTGTAGGGACCACCTTAACCCCTAAAAAGGAGAGACTATTTCCTGTTTCTTTTTTTTGGTGGGATTACTTTTCCCTCCTAAAATTTTGGCCACTTTTAAAATTTTCAAACTTTTCACAAATTATGGGATTTAAAGTTTCCCTCCATTACAAAAGCAGGGGTTCAATAATAAATGGGCATATATATACAACCACCCCTTTTCAGTTTTTTCCCCTCTTCTTCTTTCAAGTCTCCACAAAACATTTACAAACCATGTATCCCAACAATTTAAGTTAGCAAAATATTAAAGACCAATAGTTTTAAACCACTACGAAAAAAAAGCCTTCATTACTTCATTTAAGTTTTGGCAGCATTCTTCCAGTACAGCACATCAGCAAAAAAAATCCCTTTCTTCTCACCTGTATTCTGGGAAAAAAAAAAAAAAAAAAGAAACCAAAACACAGATATGGCAAAGGAAATTAATGATGGGTTTTTCAACATGGAACAACTAGGGCTGAGCAAAACTATCTAATTATCCGAAAATTTGAAAATCTTATCCGTATCCGATCCGAAAATTTAGGATAACCGATCCGAAAACATTTTCGAATCGAATATCCGATCCGAAAATTTCGGATATCGGATATCGGATATCGGAATTTCAGATTTCGAATATCCGAATATCTAAAATGATCCGAAAGTAGCAAACTTAAAAATACCTCCCATTAAAAAAAAACCCTTGACAACCACCCATTTTTTTTCTCTCTCCTCTCTTTTCTCCTCTGTTGTCACGCATCTCTTTCTTTTTCTCTCTCCACCCTGTTCTCCTCTGTCACGCATCCCTTTCTTTTCTCTTTCCTCCCTTTCTTTTCTCTCTCCTCTTAACTCCATACTGCATTTTTTTCTTCTCTATCCTCTTATGTCCATACTCCATTCTTTCTTCTCTCAACTTTTAACTCCACAACAACACCGAGCAACACCGGCGGTTGCCAACAGCGACCAACAACAACACCGACATCGACGAGGCTGTAATTTCAGATCTAATTTAATTTAGGTTAGAATTTGGATGTAGTTTTATTTTTTTTTCAAATTTCAGATTTTAATCACTTGTATTTTTTTTATATAATTGTAATTTTAGATTATATTAAGTTTAGTTCATAATTTTAGATAATTGATCATTTTTGTAATTTTGGATTGTACATTTTAGATTTTAATTGCTTGGTGCGTGGTGGCTGCATGCCGATTGTTGGTGTTGCTGGGCGAACGAGAGCACAGCCGCATAGAGCAGCCATATATAGATTGTAGAAGGAATTTTTTTTTTAATGAAATATAGAAGCAATTTATAAAAAGGGTTGGATATTGGATATCCGAGTTATCCGATCTGAAAAATTTCGGATATCGGATATCAAATATCTGGATTTTCGGATACGGATATCCGATCCGTGCTCACCCCTAAGAACAACTACTATATGAAAATGCATGAAAATTCAGATTCTGAGGCAGAACTAGAGTTTATGGCACAAGGCCAACATGAGCCTAGTGTATGAAAACAAAAGTCAAAAGTTACAATGGCAAAGAAAAGAGAGATTGTTGATGAAATGCTAACACTTATGCATAATGGCACATTACTAAGCGGTGCTTTAGCAAGATTTGCAAGGCACTTTGGGATTCACAAGTCAACAACAACAAGATTATTTAAAGAAATATGCAAGCAATTGGCTGAAGGGACTGCTATTAATGTCAGGAGCAAAAAATTAGGCAAGTGTGGCAGAAGAGCAAGGCAGTACATAGAGGAATGGTTACAATCAGTACCATTATACCTCAGAACAACTAAGAGAAGTTATTCTGGTGCACTTGGAATTTCTCATGTTATCCTCCACAAATTGAAAAAAGGGCATTCTCAAAACACATACAAGTACAAACAAGCCAAGACTGACATCAGATCACAAAATAGCAAGGCTTAGATGGGTTTTGTCACACATACAACTAGCAACAACAACTACAAATCCAACCTTTGAAGACATGAGCAATGTGATTCATATTGATGAAAAGTGGTTTTACATAAACCCGGAGACTAGAAGATTTTATCTTCTGCCCAAGGAAGAAGATCCATATAGATGTCAACAATCAAGAAGGTTCAAGATAAAAGCTATGTTCATGGGCATGATCGAAAAGCCCTTGTATGATGCACAAGGCCATTTGATTCATGATGGGAAATACGGAATATTCTCCTTTGTTTTTCAGCAAACGGCGAAGAAAAAAAGTAAAAACAGAGAAGCTGGAACAATTGAAACAAAGACAAATCAAAACATAAACAGAGAAGCAATTAGGGAAATGTTGGTGAACAATGTGAAACCAGCCATTGTAAGCAAATGGCCTGCAAACATGCCAAAGGATGTGGTTATCCAATGGGATAATTCTAGGCCACATCAAGTGCCACAAGATGAAGAATTCATTGCAGCCATTACTCAAGGGGGGTTCAACATCAGAATTGTATTACAACCAGCACAATCTCCTGATTTAAATGTGCTGGATTTGGGTCTATTCAGAGTAATTCAATCCTTACAGCATTAATCTTTTCGTAAAACTTGGATGAAATGATAGAGAAGGTCAAAGAGTCTTATGATGCATTTCCACCAATTATCAACAAGTACACTTGGATAACATTGCAAACCTGTATGGTTGAATTACTCAAAGAGGAGGGAGGGAACAAATACAAGATTCCACATATGGGGAAGCATAAACTACAAAGACTTGGGTTGTTACCGAAACAATTGGAGGTCAGCCAAGCCCTCATAAACCAAACAGTCAACTACCTCAATACCATTTTTATCCACACAAACAGAACCAAGAAGGAACTCAGTTAGAAGTGGTGGCAGATTAGAGATAAAGGTGGGAGAATAGCCAACAAGGACTGCCACACATAACCAACATTTTGTTGATACAATGGGTTTGTAAGTTATTTTAATTAACTTTGGTTGTGTGTACTTTTGTATCTTGTAAGTTTTTGTCTAAGGCAGTCATGTTAGAAGACATTTTATGAAGGGACTCAATGTGTAGCTAATTTTAAAGTGGTATGAAGTCTTCTTAGTAGTATTTTGTATGAAATTCACCTTGTTTTTTTTTCACATTTAAAAACATTCATACATTACTTGAAAGTAACATTTAACAAAGGGTGGATAATCCATCATAGGGTGTAATTTTTTCTCAAAAAAAAAAGCCCAAACCATGTTATCCTCAACAGGAAGTGCACAACACTTAAACTGAAGCAAACCATAGTTTAGACGATTTTTAATCAATTAAGTCTCTTCATCATTTGGATTAATAATGGGCATGAAAATCTGAAATAGGGACTCATTCCACTAGGGACAAATAACCAAAAGAGGGACTGCTTAGGCAATAGGGAGGGATTGAATAGGAACCAGGGAGGGACTGAATAGGAACCAGGGAGGGACTCAATGCACTGAATGGGCAACAAGGAGAGGCTGAATAGACAAGAGGGAGGGACTGAATAGGCAATAGGGAGGGACTCAATGCACTACATACTGACTTGCAAACAGAGTGTTCTCTTAAATATTATCATCGAGGGCAATAAGTAAAATTGCTCATGTACATCATTCATCAATAACAGTCCCTTATATGCAAGGCATCAGGCAACATTAATCATGCATTGAAGATTAGGCAACATGCATTCAAGAGCAAGCAACTTAACAAAAACGAATAGGCAACATGCAACCACAATAGCAAGGTCATCAACATAATCTACCAACAAAGGCAACATCAGCATAACCTACCAACAAAGGCAACATCAGCATAACCTACCAACAACATCAACATAATCAACATAACCAACCAACAGCAGCAACATCAACATAATCTAATCACAACAACTTAATCTACCAACAACATCAACAACCACCCTGGCCAGCAACTGTTTGTTGCTGGCATCCATTGCCATTCACACTAACAACACTTCACCATTGCCATTCACACCAACAACACTTCACCAATCAACCCAGCGCATAACTAGAAAAAAAAAAAAAAAAAAAAAAAAAAAACAAGAATTTAGGGATTAGAAATTGTTACCCAAAGCAGGTCAATCAGTAGGAAGGCCAAATTTCATTCACTTATTCTCAGGCGCAGCATCAGATTCACCAACAGTAGAGGGGGACTCATGTTTTTCATTATCATCGTAAATTGGTGTTATCTTAGCACCAATCCCATACATTCTTCTCATTTGTGCAACAAAGACCCTAGGAATCATCTTAGGATAGTGGTTAGGTCTGGGTTTGGTAACGAACTGTGATTTGGGTTTTTTAGCACGACCCAACCCAGATTTTGCACCCATCTCAGAAACACATCCGGGTCCTTTTGAACCACCCGAACTCGAACCACCATTGTTCTCAGAGAAAGTACTGAGTTGCTGTGAAGAACAACCCGACCCAGACATTCCGGCCACCTTAACAGGTTCAGATTTCACTTCCTCTTCCCTAACATTCGAGGCAACCGCACTTAATTTCTGAGCGGCTTCCTCATCTTCAATAAATCTGAGTACTTTACCAATCGCAGCGAAGGTTCGTTGGCTGAAAATTTCGCCACCTTTGCCCAACATAAAGAACAAATTAGGCCAAGAAGCCTGTTGTTCAAAAGCTCCGATGAGAGCATCTATCAATATCGTCATCAGTCGCGAATAGGGCTTCGTGTAGGGGAGTAGATCCGTTCAAGAAGGAGGAAGAAAGGAGAAAGAAGGAGACAAGATCGATTCAAGAGGAGAGAGAAAGACCCAAGTGAGGCAGATGAAGAAACTTCAAGAACTAGGGTTTCAATTCATCATATCTGATGAATTGTTGATTTAATCAAAGGCATTTAATTTGGTAGGTGGGAGAATGATTTAATTTTTGGTGGGAGTTGCTAAATTATTGGAATCAGATTAGGATGCTAAAGTGATTTAACTAATTGCCTAAGTGAATGTTTAATTTTTTAAGTAAGGGTAATATTGACATTTTAACTAATAATACTTACTATAAGTGGAAATATTTGGAAGGTTCACTAGTAGAAAAAAGGAATTGCGCACCAGTTCAAAATTGGCTTTTCGCACCAGTTTTGAATCGGTTTAGATTTGAGGGGTGCGAAGAAGTGACATTATTCGCACCGCTTCAAAACCAGTGGCAATAACACTTATTCGCACCGGTTCAAAACCAGTGGCAATAACACTTATTCGCACCAGTTAATAGTGCCAAAAAAAAAAAAACTGTAGCATCAATATTTTCTTCTAGGGTAACTCTAATTATAACGATAGAAGGAGGGGTTAACAACAACATAGAAGTAGCAGTAGCAACATAGAAGCAGCTGTAGCAGCAGTAGTGACGTTGCTTCAAAGGTTTTCATACGAGATTGTTGCACACATCCATCTGAGACAAAGATTGGAAAAGCATGAAGAAAAATATCAGCCTAGCAACAAGCACTGGTACAAGAACATCTAGGTGAAAGAATATGAGGTTAAAAGTAAAAATGACAATAAATTTTGACATCTTATAAGCAGATTGCATGGTTTGCTTCTTACGAATGATTTTTGACCCTGGAAAGCTGCAATATAAGTTATATTAGTGGTAATACAACAAGGCAAAAACAATAATAAATTTACAACTATAACTAAAATCAATAATTACATATGTTGCGAAGTGTAAATTCTACAATTACTCACTAATAACAAGACATTTTTTATTATGCTTATGTTAAGAAACATAATATCACAAACTATAAAATTTACACCAACAACAACAAAGTGGCAGCATCGATTAACAATTTTGCCATCCCACACACAAGCAGCAGGCAACGTACAACACAAAGAAGAAACATAATCAGCAGCAAGAACTCTTTACCCACAATAAAACGCAGAAACAAGCAGCAAAATAAGCAACACGCAGCAAAAAAAAACACTGAGGCACCACAAGACACAACACCACACATTCATCACTTAACAAAATGAAGAGTTTCCATTCAGCCAAATTCAACTATGCATAGGGCGTAGCCTTATTCATATCATTACAAAGGACATTTTCCTCTACTAGAATGAAAATCATCATTATTCAAATCAAAGAGCAAAATAATCACAAAAAAAAGTAAATAAAAATTGGAAACCATATCCGTGCATCATACCTTGTGATATGAGGATTAGGCATATAGGACTCATAGGAGGTAAACTTCTGAGCTGAGGTTTGGTCTGACACCGCAATTGCGTGTGAGTAGCTCCTACATATTGCTTTACCAATCTTCAAGTGCCAACCTCCCAAAGTTTAACAGTGGAATTCTTGCCACACGATAGAATAACCTGAAAATATTAGAAGGCTTATTCAAAAGTACATCTAGTATATCATAGTATACTAGTCACATCAATATCCACTGTTGAAAGATAAGATTGGCAAGAAAATTTACAGCCAACAAGTCAAAATTACTGGCATGAAAACTGCTGAGTTTCGTAGCGTCTAACGCTATGCGGATGAGAAACCCGCCCAAGACCCGCTCACTAATTAAAGCAACTAAATATTAAATAAACATAATTAACAACATAAGAGAGAGAAAGAGAAAAGACATTCTTACCCTTGACGCGTGCTTCGCTCGATTCACAAGCTTTTACTTCAAGGCTTGAGCCTTGCAAGTGCGACGACCTCCTACGGCTCGCACCCTCGACCCGACCAGAACGATCTTAATCCCGAAGGTTAGTCAGGACTTGACCAAAACAAAACTAGAGTATAACGAACTTAAGGTTTTCTCCCTTTCATAAGGAGATGCCTTTTTAGTTCCACTCAAGTGTTCTTCCCAAAACCCAAAACTTGGGTATTTATAGGGAATGGAGACTTGATCTCCATTCTCCCATCAATGTGGGAGATTTTCATTTTCCTCTATTTTATTTTAATCAAAAACAAAATAAAAATGCAATTCAATCAACAAGCTACAAGTGGCACAAGGAGGGAGAGAGAGTAGGTGAGGACCACCAAAGGGGGGACCAACTCACCTTGCTCCCCAAGCCAAACACCATCCCCTTTGGTCCCCTCCTTGACCGGTTGTCCATGCCACATGGTTGGCTGGCAGCTTGCCAAGGCTGCCAGCTGGCACCTAGCACCAAGGTTGGATTATCCAGCCAGCACACCCATGCATGCGTGCAGCTAGCATGCCACGCATGCGGGCTGATGCCTAGGCGCTACTATGCGAGTGTGCTTGGCTGCTGCTATGTGATGCCTAGCACGCATAGCGCGCTGCTGCTTGGTGCCCCAACGCTGGCACGCAAGCACAACATGTAGCGATGGCTGGCCCAACATGGCTAGCAAGCACGCACAGTGCTATGCGCTGCTTGCTTGCGATAGCGAGGCCCAGCAAGCACTTGCGTCCTGCTGGCCTTGTGATGCTTGCAGGTTGTGCTTAGGCATGCCTAGCATATTGCAATGGCTGGTGCTTCTATGCTAGTAAGCACACCCGGCCATGCTAGCACAATCACAACACGCACACATAGCACACATCTTGCAATGCTCGGGCCATGCGATGTGCGTGTGCTAGGCGATGCTGGGCACGCATGGGATGGGGACCTCGCCTAGCCTAGCACTCGCATGGCTAGGCCAATGCGAGGCTACGGCTTGGCTCGAACTTGTCGCTTGCTTAATTCCACGTCTCGTCGAATTCTAAATTCGACTCGACTTGCGACGCTCGGTCTCGACGCTCTAAGCTCGATATTCGACGTCTTTGTTCGTAATACTCTAATGACTCATCTAATCCATCGGATTGATTCTTCAAATCGGATCAGTTATTCGATTGGGGTATGACCCAAAGGGTTCAGTCAAGATTAAGCCGTAATATTAATTATGCATTAATATTACTGATCGGAAGCGGCCTCCACCTATGCATCCGATCACTTAACCTCACTGAAGAATTAGCTTTCTAATAATTCTGAACCCTCTATCAGAATAATACACTTGTTGGAAGGACATCATTCCTTTCAAAAACAAATTTAATATCTCAAACTGAACAAAAGTTTTAGTCAGGGAAACTACTTATATTACATGTCAAGTTCAATAAACTATCATTGCATGATAAACAAGGATCCTGCAAAAGATCTTCACAAGCAGAGCACTCAAAGGGAAAAGACTGGCAGAATATGTATAAATGGTTCTCATAGTTAGACTTACAAAAAACTTAGGCCTACAAATGCTCATTGCTCAAACTACCAACAAGTACTCTTGCCAGATAAATGCAACCAATAAAAAATGCAACCCCAGCACTAAGTTGAACAACCCTATGAATTACATACCCTAAACAAAATGAATAAATGTTATTAGCCAAATCACAAGTACTACATCAAGACCTTAAACTTTTGATCAAAGATATCATCAACTGTCTTTCCAGTTTACAGAGCAATAACAAAATTAGTAATAAACAAACAAAAGAACACCAATCAAGTGTGAAACAGGAAATAAAAAGCATACCCAAACCAAAATACTTAAAACAACCAGCCAAAGCACACCTTGTAATTTTTAAATCAACAGTTCAATACCATTCATCAAATACTTCATAAATCTCACCCCTTCTAAATTTCATAAAGCAACCTATTTCATTTGCTAAATAAAAATTACTCACAGTACTAATCATCAAATTTTACAAAAAAATCCCACATTACTAATAAATAAATCAACAACATGAATAACACAAACCCAATTCAAAAGAATAAACCATCAGCCCTAATCTTGTCAATGGCTTCAGCAAGAATACTCCCAACAAAGTAATCATTTCCAGAAGATATTGAAGCCACAGCTGCAGGCAAGAAGTATAAATTAATATAAATACATAGGCTTAAAGACACACATGCTCCCAATCTCGGCAGAGCAAAAGCAGCAGCTCCAGCAGAGCAAAAGTAGTAGCAACAGGGGTTCACTGTAGGTAGCAACAGGAAAGCAGGGCAGCAAGTTCAAGTCATTCGATAAACGCAAAAACACAGCTCAGAAAATCAATCCAAAACCCAAATTTTAAATTCGAGTTATACTGGCAAGAAACTCAACAATTGTGGTACAATAAGGCAATATAAGAAGACAAACTAGAAGCAAAATATAATGAAGTAATCCACCATCCACTACCAAATGAGATTTAAATTGCATATTCAATCAAAGAGAAACCCAAAAGTGATCAAAATATACCCATACCACAATCAAGAAATCAATCAAAATATAGTTAAACAAATATATACCCAAAAAATCAAATCCAATGACAACCAATACAATATTCACAATACATCCACAAATCAAACTACTGAAATTTCAAGTATCAAATACTCTATATACTCACAATTCAAATACTCCGTGTACCCATAATTCAAATACATGGGCAGCCTCCACACCAACGCACAATCACACCACGCATCACAACAGCTCCAATTCACAAGCAAGTGCGTTGCAGCCCCCATAATCATATGAATTTACATCCAAAACTATTTACAAAATCACATTAGATACTACTATACTCACAAAATCATTACAAACAAAATAGGGCACCAAATCTGCACAACAAAGCATTCAAACATTTATCATTCAGTCACTTGAATAGCATACAATTCAATAATACATACTAACAAAGAATCAATAATCACATAAACCCTAGAAATTGAATCTTAAGAAGAATCAAAGTAAAATTTATAATTTAAGTACTTATAATTTGAATCGAAGGTAAATTCGCACACTTCAATATAAAATCCTAAAAATTAAATAGAAACAAGAATTAAACATCAATGAGTACCTCATTTCCATTGAGCCTCAATGATTCGTATTAAGTAGTAGCTCACCCTTTAATCGCAATCCTCTACAAAGTAGCACAAAAATTATCAATAAATCGGCAAAAATTGAAATTTAAACATCAAGTTACGGAACATGAAAAGGAAAATCAAAATTAATTGTGAAATTTCACAAACACTGAATGAAAAAGGAGATAAAATGCATAAATTGAATGAATATTGTTTCAGAAAACCCTAGCCATCGATGGCGTTGCTTGCACCGCAGTGATGGAGAAGGAGAGAGAAGGAGAGAGAAAAGGAAAGGGAAAGCGACGGTGGCTGAGGGATCTGGTCGGATGACTTCGATATCTGGCTGGTGGTGGCTTCGATTGCATGTGACTGCGAGTTTGAGGAGAGAGAAGGCAAGAGAAAGCCTCCATTGTAGATTCAGGAAATAGACAGCGGCGGCGATGATGGTTGTCCTTGGCTTAAATTGACGGCGGTTTTCGAAGGAGAGCAGCAATGGTTGTTGAGAATGAGAACAGTGATAAGAGAAAAGAGGCAAATGAGAGAGAACCAGAGATCGAGGAAAGAGAAAGAAAGAAGAGGGGCGAGATTTTTTTTTTTTAACATTCGCACCGGTTCAAACCGGTGCGATTAACTCAAGTTCGCACTGGTTCGGTTTGAACCAGTGCGATTACTCTTTAATTAACTCCCGCCTTGTTTTTTCCGCACCTGTTCTTAATAACCGGTGCTTATTTCTCAATGCTCATTTATGTTTTTTTACTAGTGGTTGCAACTAATAGTAAGCAACCGAAAATAGTAAAAGTTGCAACTAAATGTTAATGGAGGTAGTAGATCATAAATGGTACATATTAGCTTTTAAGTATTGCTTCACAAACGAACAACACTAGCTATATATTGGAGTAATGTCTGTTAAGAGATGCCGAATTCACCTTTGAATTTCAATCTTTTAAAAATTACAAAGCTAGCATCTGATTGTGTCAATAGTTAATTTATGCCGATCGAACACTTTAAAGACTTATAAACCGTACTGTAATAGACATCTAATGACATGTACAACTTCCTTAAATTTGTTTTACAAATAGCTAGATGCACAACAAATTTAGTTAAAATGCTGTAGCTAGACTTGGTAGTCTTGGACCTTGTACTTATGGATAGTGATTCACAACTCATGACTTTTAGTAAAGTAATTAGTTAGTTAGAGTTAAAGGACTTTAATTCAAGTGATAAACCAATCATTTTCCAAGATTAAGTCGACCAATATTATTATCCAAAGTCAAAATCCAAAGCTGTCAAACTCATCTTGATTGTCCGAATATACAAACAAGACAAGATAAAATAGACAACACGTTATGTCATTACTCCAAAATAAGCTAACATGTATAACTTGTGTGGTTGGCTCCATACTCCAAACCACCAATCACAAGTCGGCAAAACGCTATGATAACAACTCTTCCTACATAATTTATTACGTAGGAAATCAATGATTAACCTTCACGATTAACAACATTTGTAAGATAGATCTTAAGAAATTGTACTATTAAGATATACTAATTGCTAATTATTGTTGCACTTTATTGGGTTGTTATCTACTTCCTCTTGTATGATTTACATTTTATTATCGTACAAAGTACATACTACATAAAGAGTATTTAATTTATGTTACGTACCAAGATAAATTATACGACTCATGAAGTCATGTTCGATGTGTTTTATAATTTCATGTTTTAGTTATATAGGTGTATCAAGGTGATGAGATGGTGAACGATTCTTATTTTGGGTTATATTTTCTTGTAGCTATCATCTATTTACCCTACTTTTGGTCCTTATAACTTTATTTTGATATACTTCTTGTTTTGCTCTCCTAGAGTTCTTTTACTTAATTTTGTTGGAAATTGATAGAATGGAAGCATATGACAATACGACATGGTTCCTACATTGTTGCCTGATTCGCATGCAGAGCAAGAGTGTTTACTACATTAACTTTTGTCATGGTCTTCATAACTTGGGTCTAGCCATGCCAAATCCATCTAAGCCCCCTCGCTACATAGAGTATCAAGGTTTTCACGAGGGTAACTTAGGCACGACCTAAGCTTGTGTGCTATAGTCAAATTTGACTTATCTAGACTATCTTATTGTGTTAAATGATCTAAAGCCCGACATAAACAATAGTATGTTGTGTTGTGCCTATTTAGTGTTTGTGTGGTGGGCATTTTATTTTATTTTATTTTATTTTATTTGGTTTTGGGCTCAATGCTACTTTACCCTCACCCACTCCAAATCAACTTTAAAAAAAAAAAAAAAAAAAAAAAAAAACCTTCAAGTACATACATTGTTTATTTAAATATACAAATAGCTAGATAAGTCAATAAAAACAAAAAAAATTCTTAGCTCTTGGTAATATCTAATGTACGGAAGTCAACCGGTTGGAGTGGGGCAGATGTTGGCTTTCTCATCTACATCCCCATCCCTAACTCCGCGGCTGGTCTAAATTGTATCCTCATCTCCGCCCCGACGAGTACAATTCCAAAACCATCCCCCCTTCCACTTAGATATCTACCCTCACCTAATCCTCACTCAAGATCCGCCTAATCTCGACCTTCCAAATACAACAATAATACATACATAATATAAATTACAATTAAAATTTAAAAAATTCATTGTTGATATTACACTTAATTGATTAATTTTTAAATATAAGTATATTACAATATATTATATTTACTATTTTATTTTACATAATTTTTTATATAAATAATATAAAAGTATAGAATTTTATAATTTTAAATATATAGATGTGGGTATAGGCTAGAAAAACGGCAGGTACAAAGTGGGGCAGGGCATGTATAAAGTAGGATTAGGCGGGTACAACCTAAAATCCATCCCGCCCCATCACCCATGATAAATATGATTTTTATCCCCATCACCTGTCAAATCGGGTCTTATCCCTGCTAACATCCGTCCCACACCCTAATCTAATGTATAAAGTGGACTCTCTTCTCATAAAGGTTATGGTCCAAAACCGTTTAACAATTCTTAGTTTGTGGTATTATCTAACATATCAATCATTCTTTCAATAACTTTAGATTTTTTTCAAGTTGAATTTAAGTAGCTAACAGCTTATCTTGCTCACTCTCCCCCATCTTAATCTAAATGGTATATCTTCCTTTCACATCTAATTCAATTTAATTGACACGTATTTTTTCTGACATAGACCCATCAAGATATAATTGCATATTTGCATGTCTTCTTCTTCTTATTGTTATTATTATTATTATTAGGGAAGGAAATTAGGTTAGTCCCAAGCAAAGGAAATAATCTAACTCATCTTTGCTAATAATTTAAGAATATTACTTTTCGCTTACACAATCAAATTTTAAATCACACACCTAAAGGTACGCTCAAAATTTAGATCACACACCTAAATATGGTCTTTGGCAAGTTAGTCTATCAGTTCATGCCTCGTGATGGGCTAAGGGTGGCAATATTATCCGAATCCGATGGATAATCATCCACCCAATCCAAAAATATGGATGAACACCTGAATTTAAGAAGGACGGATGGATGATGGACAAATTGGAACAGATACGAGTGGTGATATATATATATTATTTAATAATTTAATATCTATTTGCAATGTTAGGAATTCCATTGTGTTTTTATGTTAATGGAAAGAAGCAAGTATTAGAAAGATTATCGAAGTTTTGATTTATTAATCATTTTTTTTCAAATCTTATTTAAATTATGCAAGTGTAATATTGTGTTATATACTTTATCTCACCTGATTTACCACTCGACCCATCTGATAAATCCATGAATGATGGATGTATTGGATGTAAATGAAGGTAAATTAGAATGATGATCTACACAAATTGACACAATAAGTCTAGTATAAGGCACGCTTACGTTAACTTTATTGTAAGACGATCAATTTGAGAGCCATTATAACAACTTTATGGTTTAATTCCATTAAGGGTAACGTTTAATTGGCTATGAGTTTAATTGTATTTTTTGTATAATTTGTAATGGATACATGCTATGAAAACTAATATGATTAATCTAATACATTATGAGTCTTTTTTAAGTGTAAAATGTAGGTTAGAAAAATGGTAACTTTTGTAATACTTCCTTCGTCCTAATATATAGTTCCTGTTTGGATTTTTTCACGGTATTTAAGAAATGGGAGGAGTAAGTGAATAAAGTATATAAAAAAAGTTGAAAAATACAATTATAGACAAAAGTTAAAGAGGAGAAAGTGAATGAAGTACATAAAAAAGATGAAAAGTACAATTATAGACAAAAGTTAGAGAGAGTAAGGGGAAAAAAGTACAAAGAAAGTAGAAAATTTAAGGGTAATTTAGAAAATACAATGAATAAAACTAAAAAATTGAGGGTATAATAGTTTTTACCTACTATCCAAAAATAGAAACAGGAATAATATTTTGGGTCTCCAAAATAGGAAAACAGGAACTATAATATGGGACGGAGGGAGTATATAAAAGTAAATTTAAATACTTTTAGGATAATTTTAGCCCATCTTACAATAAGTTACTCCCTCCGTGTTTTAAGAAGTGTCATACTTACCAAATGCGGCCGTGTTTAAATAAGTGTTATACTTTCTTTTTTGGCAAAAAACTATATTTTAATATTATATCTCTATCTTCTCATGGTCCCACCTAAATCCACTACTACCTTTTTTTTATTATTTCTCTCCTTTCACATTCATTACTTTTCAATAAACTACTAACCTTACTATCTTTCTTTTACAATTTTTAATACTCTCACTACTCTACTTACCTCTTATTTTATTTAAATCAATTAAATTTCTTAAAATTATATGTCGATAAAAGTGTAAGACTTATTAAAACACGAATAAAGTAATAAAAGCCCACCTCAATTTGAGTGTGCGTTAAACTCATGTATAATGGGCCTAAAGGGCGAATAGGTCCCCACAATATATAATAAATAAAAAAATTAAAGGATAGCACCGTGCGTGGCGGGAATTTTGGTCGTTAGTCCATTATTTATTTATTATTTAAATAAATTCGGGTGCCACCTGTGTAGACATGCACGTGCCTCTCACTGTACCTCACAACTAAGTGGGCCCCACCCTCCACAGTTTCAACAAGACAATGCTTGTAAGTCCAAACACAAGAGGAAACTAACTTCAACCAAACCATACCATATTACTATATTACTATTCTATTTGCCAATTCCAAAATGCCGGTTTTATTTATTTATGTTATAGTATTTCACATACCTCAATTTGGATGGTCATGAATAAATCGTACTCCAAGTATGTTATGCATGATCAAACACGTCATGCATGCTATGTTGAATGTTAATACTTCCAACAATTTTTAATTAGAAGAGGAGCATTACCAATAAAATAAAAGTAAAAATAACAATAATAAAATATAAATGAATAGATTTATCTAATACAAGTACTCCATAATTTGTTTTGGGGAATAAGATGGTGGTGGGATTGATACAGAGACTAGAGAGTGAGAATCCAAAATTCCACATTTGTTTTTGTTATTAGTGGAATAAAAAGGAAGTGAAAATGGGAATAAAAGCAAATGAAATAAAATATAAATAAAATACCCCACTATACATTCATAAATCTAAAGGGCCATTATGGGAATGAAAATTAGGTTTATAAAAAATAATCAGCTAAAAACTATATTTGGATAAGGTTATACTAATATACTCTACATAACCCCTCTGTATTTAAATAAATGAAACGTTTTGACTTTTTGCATCATTCATCTAAGAATAAATATAGTTTTATAGGTATTTATTAATATTCAATTATTATAATTTTTACTTATTGATAATTAAAGATAATATCAGTCAATATATTGCATTAATATACGTGCATAAGGGAAACGTTTCATTTATTTAAGCACAAAGGGAGTATTTAAATATAAAGAAATAACTTTAGCAAAATAAAAACCAGCTTTATATAGAAGCATTATTCTCATATTTACCAATAGGGTTGTTTAATGATGGTTCAAGATTGAAGCGGATCAAATCGGGGAATAAATCATGACTCAAAAATCAAAACTTTATTAGAAACCCATGTTCAAGAGGTTAGATCGATTGTGATAGAACCCGACTGATAAAACCAGTCTAAAGCTCCAAATCCGGTTTGAACAAATTTTGATGTCAATAAAAATAGAAAAATAAATCAATGAAAATCAAAGGTTTTTTTTTTAAAGCCCAATGTGAAATTTTTTCGTACCGAATATCTTCTTAAAATATCAAAGAGGATATCAACTATCCTAGATATTCTTATGTACAACAAAATACGCTACCTTGAGACTAAATTGTAGAGTATTTTTTTATCAAAGTAGACCGGATCAAAGATTGAATTTTTTTTCGATTTGAAGACTAAACAGGTTCTTTTAAGTCTTGCCCATTTTTCCAATCCGAACTAGTTTTTGTACACCTTATCTACCACCCAAAGGTCCTATTTTATTTTAATTTACTTGTTCATGATATCTATGCTTCGTATCTTTTTTATTCAAACTTACATTATAATATGCACTCCGTATAATTTTCAATCAATAGGTTTTTAGTGTTTCTTCTTTTTTAATATTTTTTAATAAAGCTATACAATCAATCAAATATCTTATTGCATTGTTAAGTTTCAAGAACTTATTACATGCCTGATGCCTTTGAATCACTGCCTTTACGGCTTCACGATTTCAGCTTTTTTTGATCTGGTGTTGCCAAACATATCATTAATTTTTTTCAGCTCTTTAATTTTTTTTTTCTTTTTGTTTAATACTGTAATAATAAATTTAAAAGAATTTCCATTAATGTTAGGACAATATCGAACTTGTCTTTGTAGCCATATAGTATATTTCATGGTGGAAACTTGAACCTTCCCACTTTATAGGATAAATTAAGAAGCACCACTATACCTTATACAAGTATATATCTTTAATTGCTTTTCAAAAAAAAATAAAAAAAAATGTATATATCTTTAATTAAGACAAGCATGTTTAATTTGCAAATTAAATACTAAACTAAATTTCATACACCCTACAACCTCCGTTTCTCCATTGTCTTTACTTAAGCATGAAGTATACTCCGATCCGTTCCTATTTTTTTATTTCGATTTGTTTTTCACATTTTCGGACAAAGACCTCAATAATTATTCTCACTATTACGAAATTACGTTAGTATAATAGAAAATTAAATGAACATTATTATGACATGTTAGATTGTTACGTTCATCTACATGTGTAATTTTAAAATATTCAATTTTACAATACTTCAAACACATAACTATAAAGATATTTATGGTTAAAACATATGTGACCACAACTATTTAACTAAGCTATGATAGTATGAAATCATACATGCATGGCTTCTGAAGTTCTAACAACATCGTGTCTTACAAGAGAATTTGCAATGGAATTTGTTCGTGTTTTGTAACTAACATATAGGAAGTACTTCTTTTCCTGGCCTCTCAAATGTAGTACTACGTACTTTTGAACAAAAGATCGACACCATCCATGGACCATATCATAGTCGGCACACGTAAAAAATAAGGACGTAAATAAAATATTTATCAAAAATGTCATCTATAACATTAGCTGTTTACAATTTTAAAGATTGGTATTTAAAATTTAGGATTAAATTTCATATAAATTATCATTTAAAATTTGTGACTCAAGTTTTATGTACCAAAATATATATAAAATCATAGATAATTTGGAGTAAAACGCATAAACATAAATAGATATAGATTAAGTACTCTACCGTCTTTGATAAACTCCATGGACAAGAGGTAATTAATTAATGGTTTTCTTTAGCCTCTAGGATATTCTTAAAAAAGGTGTGGATTATGGGTTACAAACTTATTCGATATCATCATTTGGTCTAATATGAAAAGATGGAAAATCCATACTTTTTTAATAACAGCCATGCAACCTAGTTTTGTACATACTACTGTAGATAACTCCAAATTTTGATCTTGTTTTGTATAAGTACGTACTACTGTAGATAACTCCAAATATTGGTTTCACATTAACATAATAACATCTATAGAAATTATAAATCTACGTAATATTTGCTGTGAGCCGTGAGCCTGACTAACCTCTAGTAAAAAGGTGTTGTTTTGTTACTTGAACATTTGAAATGGCATACTTCGTATAAGAAAACTTACTTGGGTCAATGGCAGATCTAGGTGGGTGTCTGGGTGGCTTACAGGCCCCAACAAAAATATTTAAGTTTTTCTTTTTTGGTTTAAAATTCAATTATGTTGATTATATAAAAGACAACGTCTGCATAATTATTCATTAAGTACCCCTTCAAGCTTAGTATCTTACAATCGCTTCTACTTCAGTGGGTAGAGATGTAAATAATAGTAACATAATTAGAGTCATAATAAGCTAATATTTTTTTCAAAAAAATATATAATAATAATAATAATAATAATAATAATAATAATAATAATAATAATAATAATCTATTTTCAACTTTTTACAAACGAGTGTACTAAACTCAAATCAGCTTGTTGAAAAGTTATTTTACTAATCGACTAAAATAGCTCCTCTATTATATATATATATATATATATATATATATATATATATATATATATATATATATATATATATATATATATATATATTTTATGTAGTAAATGAGCTAATATGACCAACTTATTACGTGAGTTGATTTGATGTCGCCCGTTAAGATTTTTCAATATAAAATAGCACGTCTCTAATATCAGCTCAATAACAATGGTGACTTGCGTTGTCCAAACCTTTGCTTAAGAAATAATCATAGTTAAAGATTTAGGGTCTGTTTTATTCACCTTTTTTTCACTAATTTACTTCATGTCTAATAAGTTCATATAAGTTCGGTTAAGTTTAGTTCAGAAAAATTAAGTTTTAATAAGGATTATCCAAATTCAAATTACAACTAAAATAAGTTTTAACAAAGCCTAATAAGTTCAAGTAAGTTCAGATAATGAGATAATTGAAAATCAGATGAATAAAACACACTCTTAATTTAAAGTGACATACTTTGTACGAGCCAAATATAAATTAAAAGCTCAACATAGACTAATTATTATCCTATGGAAACCAAAATTAGTTGTTGGGAGCTGAGAGATTTTTCAAAGATTTCAAAATTCTATGATTTTATAATTTATATTTCGAGGAAAGGGTTTATTTTCCAAAATTTTAACCAATACTATCAATTACATTTAAGATTAAATATCAATTTTTTGATTTTAAAATGCCACATATTACTCCGCCACGGTAGGTTCCCTCTAGGGTTTTTCTTTGGGAGGGTTTTTCTGGTTTTCTCTAGGATTTTTCCCTTGGGATGGTTTTTCTAATCTCCATTGCTAGATTTTTTTAGGTTTTTTTTGAAGGTTTTCCTTCACTTTTTTCCTTTTTCTCTTTCTTTTTCTCTTTCATTTCTTTTCTTCTGGTTTCTTTTGTGAATCTTTGTAGGGGCTTCCATCGGTGTTTTTACCGGTGGTAAGCCCCAAAAAACTTTTTAATTGCTTTCAATAAGTGGATCCCATCTTTGAATTGGTGGTTATTCTATTAGGGTTAATTTCATTTTTGATTTGTCTGCCAAAGACTGAAGGTTTAGGGTTTCACGATCTCCGAAAGTATTTAGAATACCATATGAGTATTTTCACTCAAACAACTATTCATCAGTGGATCTCAAACCGAATTAGTGCTAACTCACAGATTGTATTGATTCGGATGAACTTCTAAGGTGATTTGTACTTGTGTTGGAATTCTAATTTTCTTAGGAATTGTTTATAAGTGTCGTTTGACTATCTTGCAATCTTTTATTAATGAAATCATTTTTCTTCTTGTCAAAAAAAAAAAGATTAAATATCATTTACGTATGTGTACGCCATCCAGTGTTTGTCTTCCTACACCCAAAGAAGTGATCTGAAAGTGAATAATTCATCGGATAGTGTACATACGTTGTGTTACTTGTGTGAGACAATAATGACGAAGAAATATATATATGGCCATGTAGCAACGAAGGTTCGTCACTCAATCTAACCCATAATATTCCAGTAATTATTTTATTAGTAAGCCAAATGATTTGACAGTAAGTAAAATCATTAATCAACGAATGTCGTCTTCAAATTTCCTTTGGCAACCTAAGGTGTGAAGATAAAGCAAGGAATTCAAGCCTCATCTCACGTCATGCAAATTTCATACCAATGACTACCAAATAACAAGTAATCGCCATTTGCCCATTTTGCCATACTAGAATAACCGAATTAGGCATTCTTGTTATTCCTTTATTATGTTTTGTCTATATCTATAGTGTTTGGACTATAATACAAAGTATCACACAATTCAACATGACCAAATTAATGCACTACCTTCAATTTAGATATGTCAATTTATTCTGTTTGAAATATTCTAAAATTATTCATTTATTTTATGATAACGAGAGGGCTATGTATATATACAAAGTAGTCCTTTTTCCTCATCTGTTTTTTATTTTTACATTGTCTTGTTCCATAATTTACAAAATCTTTTATCTTTACGATTTGCATTGTTTTGTACCATAACTTAAAATTTGCAAGTATGATCTCTATTTTTTTGAGAAGTTGAGGTGATGAGCTTACGCCATAAGGTAGTCTATGACTATCATCTACTACTAGTACTTGTTATATTAGTCATCTGCTATTTACAGCTAAAGGAATTCAACGCACTTAATCATGTTCATGAATCTTTATTCTTTAACATCGAGAAAAGATTAATGACTTTATAGAGCTATGCACCAAAGGATAGAATGACTTTTCCTAAGGGTTACTAGGATAGGCTTGAATATGATGCCCAATTATGATCAATTGGTAAAAAACTAAAATGCGTTAGCAACTTAGCATGCATGTTAAAAGTTAAAAATTTGTTCCTTTTTATTTGAAAAATTAGTAGGTATACTATCTAGGTATAATGCTACCTACTTCCAAAGATATGCGAATTCATTTGTTTCATAATGCTTGATTCACTTTTCATTTATACTTGTATATTTTTTCATTTAATTTATTGCAAGTGAGGGCTAGGGTTTAATTAGTTCCATTATAGGTTTAAATATAATGCATCTCCCTTTAACCCTTCTACTACATACATACATCTATCAGCCTTCTACTAAATATATACCATACCATACATCGAGGTCTCATTAAACGAGTCTCAAGTTTCCTATCTTTAGCTCATTATATGAGTCTATGAGTTTCCTCTCTTTAGCTATGAATGTCTAGCCCGACGTTTTAATCATTCTAGATCCATTAAGATAAGATCCAAATTTTGAAATAAAACCAAAAGTTGTTGCAAATAATTCTTTTAAATAGAAACTAAAACTTGTTGCAACTGATTCATGGGTAGTTTATATATATTGGAGTCGGTGTTAACTGGATTCTCAACATGTTTTCATTCCAAAATATTAAGAATAACCGAACTTATTGTTATGGTGGAATTTCAATTGTGTTATTTGGATTCCGAATCGATGGTTCCGATTCCAATTTCAGATCTATATGTTCCTAAAGAGTTTTGGGTCCTCTCTTGAACCATGTTTTGTTTGCTTACTCCTAGTTTATACTTCCTCCATTTTTTTAATTGCACTATTTTCCTAGATGATATGCTTTTTTCACTTTTTGGGGTTGGTTATGTTCACACACAAAATTCCCTACATACCCTTGTTCACATGTGATAACAACTATTGTTACCCCACATTTTCTATCTCTCATTTGTTTTTTTCACATAGGCACTTTTGACATACTCCATCTCTTACACCTTTTCTTAAATCTCATGCCAAACCCAAATAGTGCAATTAAAAAAAACGGAGGAAGTATTAGACCCTGTTCTTTTGAGCTGTTCTGCTCTGCTCTGCCCTACTCTGCTTTGCTGAAATCTGCTATGCTCTGCTCTGCTCTACTGAAATCTACTCTGCTCTGCTTAAAACTAATAATTAATAATAATAATAATAATAATAATAATTAATATTTATAGATAATAATAATAATTAATATTTAATAATAATAATAATAATAATAATAATAATAAAATAATGGCGATGATAATAATAATAATAATAACAACAATAATAATAATAATGCGATAACAATAATAATAATAATAATAATAATAATAATAATAATGCTGAAATCTGTTCTGCTCTGCTCTGCTATGCCTAGAAGCTCAAAAGAACAAGACCTTACTTGTTTGATTATTATAGTATTTATAAATTTGTTTGATATAACTAGTCATCTTATTTTTTTTACAAATTCATGAATATGTTTCAATATTGATTTGACAAGGAAATCAGATTAATAAGCCAAATATTAAGACGTTAAACCAAACACTTATGTAAGCTATCATACAAATTGAAAGCATGAAAACCTTACCATATAAATAAACCAATAATAAGTCACTTATCAAAACAAAACCGATATTATTACATTTACCATATCAACCAACCACTACTAGAACATACAATACCAGTTTTACTCATTGTCCTTCTCAAAACACTATAATAACCTTAACTTAAACGTTAATACCGCCATCCTTTACATATTTATTGTAAAGAGAATTCTTTAAAAAAAAAAAAAAAAGTGTTACTGAATCCCGCAAGAGTAGGTAAACACACAATGACCTAAGACAACCATAAAATCCTCTTCAGTAAGACCTCTCAATTGTCAAAATTGTACGCATCTTTTCTTCAAGTCATTCTTTCTCTCTCCTCTTTTCTTTTTATTTTCTCACTCCTCACCTTTGCTGGTACTACTACTAAACTCCATAAATTTAAGTTTAATTTACAACATTAGTACAACTTTCAACTTACCATAAACTACAGGTGTTCGTCTCCAATTTATTCCCTTTCATATTGTAATAAATCTTCATTATTTTGAATCTTTCCATAAAAAAAATATTGAAAAAATGGAAGTTTTTAAAGGTAGTAGTCCTTTAAGAAAATCCCCACCTAAAAATTCTTCTTCTTCACCTTCTTCAAATTCTCCAAATAATAGTGCTAAACATAGTAGTAGTACAAGTAATAATATTAAGAAGAAGAAAAATAGTGTTGAAGAAGAAAGACTTGGATTACTTCAGAGTAGAAACGACCCAATGAATACTTCTTTCAATTCTGATTTCTCTGTTAAAATTGAACCTGCTGCTGCTTCGACTTCTTCATCTGCGTCTTCTGCTGCTGTTACCATCGCTCCCGCCGTTGAACCCACCAAATATCCGCCACCCAATGCCGCCGCTGGTTCCGGACTTTGTCCGCCTATTGTTCGTGGGTCGAGCTATGATTTCCAGAATGACGCGTTTGCTGCTCAGCAGCCGCAAGCTTCGACAATGAAAAAACCCGTTGAAATGAACAATGATTTTGTTCATCGTAACAACAACGATGATGATGATTCTTCTTCTTCAGGGGAGTTTGATTTTCCGAAAGGAGAGGTTGATTTGGAGAACCAATGTTTATCGCCGGTGAATGAGAGTCCGAATGATTACGGGAGGATTACGCCTAGAACGCACCATCATACGGTGTCGTTTAAAGAGAGTGAGCTGGTTCAGAGGAGGGTGAGTGATGATGGTGGGCGGCATCAGAGCCCGGCTATGGCAGGGGTTAGCGGAAGAGATGACGGAGATCAGGTGGTTCAGTGTAGTGGGTCAAACGCATCGTTTCAGCAGAAGAAACCTGGGTTAATGAGGATGAAGACTAAGTCCAGATTAATGGACCCACCTGAAGATGATAAAAGATCTGGGAGGTTAAATCGTTCTGGGTTTATTGGAAAGAGTGAAGAAATTGAAGAAGATGATCCATTTGGTGAGGATTTACCTGAAGAATATAAAAAAGGGAAGTTGAGTTTCTTTACTGTGTTACAATGGGTTAGTTTAGTGTTAATTGTTGCTGCTTTAATTTGTAGTCTTGTGATTAAACGTTTTAGGGATAAAGCTATTTGGGATATGCAATTATGGAAGTGGTTTGTTATGGGGTTAGTGTTAATTTGTGGTGGGTTGGTTTCTGGGTGGTTGATTCATCTTGTCGTGTTCTTTATTGAGCGTAATTTCTTGCTTCGAAAGCGGGTTTTGTATTTTGTTTATGGATTGAGGAGTTCTGTGCAGAAGTTTTTGTGGTTAGGGTGGGTTTTACTTGCTTGGATTTTGATTTTGGATAAGAAGGTTGAGAAGGAGACTAGGAGTCAGGTTTTGCCTTATGTAACTAAGATTTTGATCTGTTTTATGGTGGCTACATTGATGTGGTTGATTAAGACTTTGTTGCTTAAGGTGTTGGCTATGAATTTCCATGTTACCGCCTTCTTTGATAGGATTCAGGACGCATTGTTTAATCAGTATGTGATTGAGACCTTGTCTGGACCGCCTTACCTTGAGATTCAGCGTATTCAGGAAGAGGAGGAGAGGGTTGTTTCGGAGGTTAATAAGCTTCAGAATGCTGGGGTTTATATCCCTCCTGATCTAAGAGCGAGTTGTTTGCCTAATGAAGGGAAGCCGCCAGCAGGGAGTGCAAGGTCGAGTGCAAGTGCCTTGCAGAGGAGTCCTCGTATTGGGAAGAGTCCTAGGAGTTCAGTGATTGGGAAGAGTCCTAGGGCACCGTCAAACTCTAGGAGGGAAGAGGAAGAAAAGGATGACGGGATTAGTATTGATCACTTGCACCGATGGAATCAGAAGAATGTATCTGCCTGGAATATGAAGAGGTTGATGAATATTGTTCGTAAGGGGGCGCTGTCTACTCTTGACGAGCAGCTTGATCCAAATTTAGAGGAGGATGACTCGGCATTGCATATTCGTAGTGAGAAGGAAGCAAAAGCTGCTGCCAAGAGAGTATTCACTAATGTTGCTCCACCAGGTTCAAAGTAAGGCATTCTATCCTTGCACTTATAGTTTCTGATTTTCTTGAAACCATACATTAAATTACACATTCGCAAATTATTGAAGGCAGATGTCATTGACTCGTTGGCTTTGAAAACTATGAACTTTGAGCTGAATTGTGTTCTTCTAGTCTATCTTTGACTCCATATCTGATTTTGAACTGTTAAGTGTGTTTAGGAATCCTCATTATCATAGGAAGTTTCCTTTTTCAACTTATTATAATACATATGCTCTTGTCTTCCTAGTTTATCTTGTTTCCTGTTACAGCGTTACTGTTCGATATAGTAAAGACATTAAAGGGTGTGGGGAGTTATGCTTGTAGTTCCTTATCCCTTTTGTAGCAGTCTCTTTAGTTATCTTCCTGTTATATTATCCTTGAGTTTCCTGTTTGGCATCATGTTTCTCCTGTCATGATGTATCTTAGTAATCTGTGTCTGGTTTTTCTGTGCTGAAGATATATACAATTGGCGGACTTGATGCGTTTTCTGAGGGAAGATGAAGCACACAGGACAATAAATATGTTTGAAGGAGCTCTTGATGGTAAAGGGATCAGCAAACGAGCACTTAAAAACTGGGTGGTATGTGATCACGTCCATCTCTAATTTTGTTGTAACCTTCAACTAATTGCTATGAACAATTGGCTAAGTAGTACATTTTGTCGAATTGTAGCTCATTTTGAAAAAATGAGCTATATTTCTTGCCCCATTCCCTTTTAATATCCCTCTCACTGTCCCCTTGTTTTCTTTTGCAAACCATCTTACTATATTATGCTTTACCAGGTTAATGTGTTCAGAGAAAGAAGGGCTCTTGCATTGTCCCTCAATGACACAAAGACAGCTGTGAACAAGCTTCACCATCTGGTGAATATTATTGTCGGTATTGCTGTTATAATTATCTGGCTTCTGATCCTAGGTGTCCCCGTTACTCACTTTCTGGTCTTCGTGAGCTCCCAAGTTGTTGTACTTGCCTTCATGTTTGGTAACACTTGCAAGACAACATTCGAAGCAATCATCTTTTTGTTTGTTATGCATCCTTTTGATGTAGGTGATCGTTGTGAAATTGAAGGAGTCCAGGTAATATGTCAGTTGCCTTAATTAGAAATTTCAAATTTTAGGGCCTCAATGGTATCATCTGTTTTGCATCAGATTTATGCTTACTAATACTTTATTGTATTTTTTTCACAGATGATTGTGGAGGAGATGAATATATTAACTACCGTGTTTTTGAAATACGACAACCATAAAATCATTTATCCAAACAGTGTGCTAGCAACCAAGCCTATCAGTAACTACTACCGAAGTCCAGATATGGGAGACTTTATTGATTTCTGTGTCCACGTCTCAACTCCAGGGGAAAAGTTATCTTTGATGAAGGAAAGAATAACAAGGTAAGCTGTGAATTGCATTTGTTATCATCGTTGAAGGTTGAGCACTCTTCTGATTGGCATATGGCATATCATAAATATCTTTATGTATATCTTAATTCTTTCCGTCCCTCCCAAAGAAAAAACAATAGCAACTTGTGTGATGGTTCTCATTCTGTATCACTTTCAGCCTTTCTCTGTGTGTGTGTGTGTTTTTTTTGTTGGGGGGGGGGGGGTTCCTTCGGCATTTCTACCACATCTTATTGCGCATAGGCTAATTAGGCTTGTTAAGTTGTAGGGTCCCAATGTCCCTATTTAATCCAAACCTTGTGGAATAAGAATATGTTACAAAAGCACTATTTTTAAACATATAAGATTAAATTCCTGTGCATTAGTTTATGAATAAAAAATGGTCAATAATTTTGTAGTCATCTATAAGAATATATGAAGTATGTCGTTTTCAAGAATGTATTGGATGATCATCAGTAAGTCCTAAATATGCCCTTATTCGCACTATCTAATTTTGCTTTTGTTGTTTACTACTAATTTTTATCAGATTAAACCTGATTTTACCGAATCTTATTTTTGTAAGTTGAAGAGGTTATGGCCTACTAGCTATGTCTCTGTACGGGTAGTCAATCTAGAATCTAGACCTCTCAATAACACAGCCTTATCGGAGTTCAAAATAAGGCTCTTGTTGATTATGATTTTTTGCCTACAATGTCTTGCTAATCACTTTTGGGTTTAATCACTTTAATGCATCTCTAAATGATGTAGAATTAGTGCTGCAGCCTTTTTAATAACTAGTTTGATTATCTGGTTCAGGTACATTGACAACAAGTCAGATCACTGGTACCCAGCGCCAATGATAGTAATGAGGGATGTGGATGACATGAACAAGATAAAGTTTTCGCTTTGGGTATCACATAGGATGAACCATCAAGACATGGGAGAGAGATGGGTGAGGAGATCCCTTCTTGTCGAGGAAATGGTCAAGATCTTCAAAGATCTTGACATTGAGTACCGCATGTTGCCCATGGACGTCAATGTCAGAAACTTACCTCCTGTGGTATCCGATAGGGTTCCATCTAACTGGGCTACTTGTGCAAGATGATGAGTTTTATGGAACACGTCCGTGGAGAGCAGCTCTGTCAGTGCCTTTGGATGACATGCTATTATGCTAGATTGGTAGCGACATTAGGCGGAATCATGGGAAAGGTTGAAGAGATTTTTTAAACTCTTTGCCTTTCCTGTGGCGCCAGTTTTTCCTGTAAGAACTGGCCAGAGTTGTGATTCTTGCGAATCTTTATGTATATTATCATCTTTATTAGGTTTTGATAACTTGATTAGTATTATACTATTATGTGCTTTATATGTTCGATATGGACCAATGTTAGTTCTGGTTATATATAATTTGAGTATCCTATCTAAATTATATTCTGCAACCACAAACCAGAGCAAAGGATAAAAGAATTAGACAAAGCCTATCAAGTTTTTTTCTCAAAAGAAAATTGTTTAATTTATTCGATGTACTTAAGTTTCATTTTATTGGGTCTTTAATAAAGGAAATAATGGAATAATATGGAAGACAAATGAGATATATTTTACTATGTTTTTCCAGTTTACTTTTTATGGAGTAACAACCATAGAAGATTTAGACCTTGTTTTGTTTTCTTTACCTTATAAAAATAATGATCAGAAAAAAAAAATATTAGTTCAATAAAAATCAATGACTTTAAGGAAAAAATATAATAAAAAATTAGTAAAAATAATTTTACTTCAGTAAAAATAATTTTAATTTAACAAAAATAATTTGAAATGAACATCACCTTAGTAGTATAAACAAACTAACGCACTGTATTATTTTGTAAAAGAATTATTGTTTGATGCTATACTGTATCATATTGCAAGTTGGTGGCATATCTAGAGAATGTTTGTCTAATATTGAGATTTGAGGCAATAATTGTCGAATGTTACCAGCAGAGTTGACGAGTACATGACTCAGATCCTGGCTATCAACTAGGAATACATGTGCAACAGTTGGATCTTTTTGAATTTTAGTAGATTTATATTTCATATTCATACAATTAAAGTAGGCATTTTGTTTCGTCCATTTACACTATTTTTACTGTAAATTGCGGCTTGATATTTTTATTTATTTTTATTTTTTAATACGTAGTAGTATTATAGTTCATGGAGCATATCCTACTTATAGGATTAAGACTTTGATTAATTGATTGATTATTTTACGTTATTGGTAGTTTGGTATAGCAATAGGTTTTGCATGAGAAGGTGTTACTAGAAGATTAGCAATAATTGTTGCCATATCAGTTGCTAAATGCTGAATATTCAACGACCTAAAAAGGTATATAAAGTTCCAAAAGTACTAAATGGTAAAAGTAATTCTACATGTCTTCGCCTTTGTGAGAATGTTTCACTCAAAAACGGAACACAAAATTGTGTTTCTAAAGGGTTAGGCTTACCTTTAGTAATTCTTGAGGAAAAAAATAAAGGAAGATTATATTTTATACTTTATTAGAGGAGTGACCAAACTGGATATTTAAATATTCTAAATAAAATCCTATATCCAAAATTTTTTCTAAGCATTTGTTTAATACGAATTAATAATTTACTGTAAATAAATTTTAAAAGGCTATTCAAATCCAATTTAAAATTTTTTAAATATCTGAGTTGAAATATCTGAAATAGAAAACATCAAATTGGATATTCTAGCGCGGCATCATTTATTATTTTTAGTTTTTTGTAAACAAAAAACCATAAATAGGAAACAATAAACAAGGAAAAAGGTGTAACCCTCATGTAAAGAAAGCTTTGTTCTCCTCAACTTCTGATATGTGAGCGTCATAGGCACCTTAAGGTTGGTGGGAACTCATGAAAGGGAAGCTTAGTGGGAAGTGGGAAAATATCTTTGTCCCACATTGTAAAAATATGAAATAGTTCTACAAATTTCTCATATAAGTATATTTTGCCTATGCAATCTGGAGCTAACAAAATGACTAAGCAAGAAGTCCATTTCTTTTGACAGGAAGCAAAGAAGATTTTATTAAGCTTCAAAGGGACAATCAGCCAGTACAAGGTCAGTAACTTCACTGGGAAATTCCTCCATCCAAACTCTAAGCTCAACATAACCACTACACAACTTAGCTAATCTATGAGCTAATTGATTACCAGTTCGCTTCACAAAGGTAAATGAACAAGGTTGGCATGTTCGAGAGAGAGTAAAAATATCCTTGACCATCATACCAAAAGCATTCGAAGTAACCAGCCCCTTAACCAAGTGGTTATGTAGCTTCAAAGAATCAGTCTCCAAGCAAACCCTTCTGAACCCAGATTCAATCGTTACATTCAACGCGTGTCTCATCGCTAGTGCATCAGCAACATCAGGCGCAAAAGAGCCATCCATCTTCAAACAGGTAGACACCACCAAATCCCCAACAGAGTCACACATAACTCCACCAAGACCTACAGCAGCAGGCTGAAAAAGTGCAGCATCTGAGTTCACTTTAATCACCCCAAACGGAGGAGGCTTCCAAGCAGACTCAAGCAACTGAGTTTGAGAGCTAGTATTGCGTATATCCTTAGCGTGCTCAAACTCCCCAACAATACCCACAGCCTTGTGGATGGTGACATTCACATCCAACCCCTTTTTGTCAAAGTTCCATCTATTTCTGCGCAACCATACACCCCACACCACACTCCAAAATAAATTCCACCAATCAAGCTCCTTGTACTCCACACGCACTGAGCACCGCTCTCTAAAAGAGTCACCGGCATACTTCTCCACTTCCAACCTCAAGGGGGACAAATATCAGACTAATTTTGCTTCCTCACACTTCACAAGCATGTGCAAAATACTCTCATTTGCATCACCACACACAGGACACACAGAATCAGTCACAACACCTCTTCCAACAAGATTATCTCGTGCAGCCACAGCTCCTCTAATCGCCTTCCAAGCAAACAATTTAAACTTTTGAGGGATCTCTGCTTTCCAAATAATCTTCCAGTCAAACGAGCAGCCACTATTCGAGGCAGCAGCAGTGTCATTCCTCTGCTCCATTGTAATAAAATTCCTCTGCTCCATTGTAATAAAATTGTAAGCACTTGTCACCGAGAAACCCCTATCCTTAGTGTGATGCCACATCCAACCATCCTTGCAATAAAAAAGAGGAATAAGTAAGTTTCGGATTGCAGCAACTTCAATATCAGAGAACAAGCCATTAAGAGCATCAACATCCTAACTTCTATTATTCCACAATTGCCGCACATAAACTGGACAATCATCTTCACTTCCACGACTCGAAGCAACAGTAAACCCAGGGAGATTAGGAACCCAAGGATCCTTCCAAATGTTGATTGACACACCATCTCCAATATTATTCCTTTCACCCTTCAAGAGCACATCTCTAGCACCTAGAATTGACCTCCAAGTGTAGCTAGAGTTCGGGTTGACTTTTGCTTCCATTAAGGTTGAGTGAGGAAAGTATTTTCCTTTAAGAACCTTGCTCATCAAAGAATTCTCCTTTGAAAGAATCCTTCATGCTTGCTTAGCCAAGAGAGCCCTGTTAAAATTCTTCATATTACGAAATCCGAGCCCTCCCTCATTCTTCGGAGCATACAATTTGTCTGAGGCAACCCAACAAATCTTTTTCTCATCCCCTTTTTGTCCCCAAAAAAATTGGCAACGAAGCCTTTCAACCACATTTAAAATGCTCACCGGTATCGAGAAACACGGGATTGCTTGTGCAATTGATTTATTCAAAATTTCTTTCCCGGCTTGGGATAGAAATTTTTCCTTCCACCCCTTGAGTTTTTTCCAAATCCGATCCTGAATATTCTGGAAAATTTGCTTCTTAGACCCACCAATGTAAGTTGGTAAGCCAAGATATTTGTCGTGTTCTTCCGTTCTCGGTTCTTGCTTAATGTTTCGGCTAAAAGACACCTCTGATTTATCCATATTTAGTTTCTGACCCGAAGCAATCTCATAGGTAGAAAAAATCCCAAACACATTATCAACTTCCTCCTCCGCCGCTCTCATAAAAAAGAGACTATCATCTGCAAAAAATAAGTGAGAGATAAGATTCACATATCTCCCAATTTTAACTCCATGAATAAGTTTCCTCCTTTCCGCATCCCTAAGCAAAGATGAGAGACCTTCTGCACATACTATAACAGAAAAGGGGAGATGGGATCCCCTTGTCTAAGCCCATGGCTCGGCTTAAAATTCCTCGACGGTTGTCCATTAACTAGAACATCAAAAGAAGTAGTACTCACACATTTCATAACCAAATTCACAAAATTTTCTAGCATCCCAGTTTAGTCATCACTTTTTCCAAAACCATATCATAAGCCTTACTCATGTCAAGTTTGAGGCCTAGATACCCTTTCTTGCCTTTTTCTTCTTCCGGAGGTAATGGAAACATTCATAGGCAACCAGCACATTTATTTGTGATTAATCTCCCGGGAACAAATCCACCCTACGACTCATGAATGATGGACGGGAGCACAATTTTCAATTTGTTTGCTAGAACTTTTGTGACAATTTTATACGTACAATACATTACATAAACTAATAGATCTAAAATTAACAGGAGACTCACAATCTTTCTTTTTCGGAATTAAAACAATATGAGTCTGATTTATAGAACCTATATCCCCATTATTATTCAAAATATCTAGCACTTTTTCAACTACATTATTCCCCACAACATCCCAAAATTTCTGGAAAAAAATTGCAAACATACCATCGGGCCCAGGGGCCTTAGTAGGGTGCATTTGAAAGAGTGCCACATGAACCTCATCAGCAATGTACGGGGCATTCAGGTCTGTGTATTGTCTGTCACTTATGGCCGGCTCCACCATTGCAATCATAGGCTCCGTATCAATATTACAACTCAATAAGTCTTCAAAAAAATTCACAAAAGTTTCGAAAATTTGCTCCTCCTTTATATATGAATTACCAGCCGCAACTTTGATGAAGGAGATATGATTTCTCGTTGCTCTTTGCTTCGCTTTTTGATGGAAAAAGGAAGTGTTTTTATCTCCGTTCTTCAGCCAATCTTGCCTACTCCGTTGTTTCCAATACATCTCCTCCCTTCTTTCGAGCTTATCCATTCGATTGTCTAAGGCTTTCATTTGAGGATTACCTCAACCGATTGAACTTCTCCCATCAATTGTTTCATGTGATTTTTACACGCAACAAGCTCCTCAATAAAGTCGCCAAATTTCTCTCTACTCCACGCACTTAACTTCATTGACGTGAATGCAATTTTGGAGCACAAATCACCCTCACATTTCCAAGCATCCAAAACTATGTCAGCACAATTTTCATCACGAAGCCACATTTCTTCAAAACGATAGAGCTTTCTTTTCTTTTTTTTTTCTTCTGCTTTAGGACAGCTTCTTTAATACATAATAAAATAGGGAGATGATCCGACATGCGTTTAGTAAGATGAGTGACAAAAGACCCCTGAAAAAGACCCTTCCATGCTCGGTTGGCAAGAAATCTGTCAAGTCTTTCTTGGATATTCTCCATACCCCCTCTATTATTGGTCCATGTGAAATCATGACCAATAAAACCCAAGTCTTCCAACTGACAGTGTGTCACGGCATTTCTCAGAATATCAGCATCATTAAAATTGAAATCTCTCCCTCCTATCTTCTCACAAGAATGTAGCATGAGATTAAGATCTCCTCCACACAACCACGACTTATTGTTTACCTCCATAAGACTGTCGAATTAGAGAAGACATGTCTTGAATTTGTTCTCCTCCTCGGGGTACCCATACAACCCAAGATAACGCCACTCCCCGTGCATCGCCGAACGCACCCAAGTATCAATATGGTGAAGGGAGTAAGACCGAACAGTCACATCTATATTGCTGTTCCACAAAAGAGCTAACCTTCCTTTCCTTCCTCTCCCCTCACCCTCACACTCCACGATAAAGCCACAAGAGAATTTCAATTTCTGTTTTATTTTTTCCATCTCGAAAGCCTTCAATCTCGTCTCCGAAAGAAACACTAATTGGGGATTTTCAAGAAAAACAATGCGTTTTAGCGCATTAATCGCAGCGGTACTCCCCAAACCCTCGCAATTCCAAGCTAGAATGTAGCTCATTGATCACCGAGAGCCCTATTGGTGGGGCTAGTCACACTCTCAGCAGAAAAAGAAAGTAGTCTTTTTTTATTACCAGTTGCAACCTCTCCTTTCTCCCGTTCAAATCTTCCTATTTCAGCCTCGCACTCTTTCCTTTTTTCTCCAAGAAGCAATGCACTAGTACTCATACTATGGTCAGCGCCCTAGTCACCCTTCTCCAACTCTTCACAGTCGCCTTATCACCATGCACACCCTTATTCTCTTTAGAGTCTAACTCATAATTTCCTATAGCAGCTGCTCCACTATTAAAAATAAAAACATCACTCCCTCCAATTTTCTCAGTAACATCATCCAAGTTACTCAAGCCTTTAGCAGACTCACCATGCAACCCTAACTCTCCAAGTTTATTCATCATATTAGTAACATGAATCTCAGTTTCAGGGGCAGGAATTTTTTCCTTTGGCTTTGTAACAAACAAAGGTCTTGCACATTTGTTTTGTCCTCTCCCTTTCCCTTCATCACGCACGCCCAAATAAGACTTCCAAGGAGAAGCCTTCATCCAAACCCCAAAAGAAAATACAGGATTGTCAGCCTCTTTATGCTTCCCACAATCTTTAACCCCATGCCCCATAAGCCCACAAAAGAAACAAAGGTGGAGGTTTTTCATGCTTCACTTCAAAGAATTCCTCAATTCCATCCCTTAGCTTTAATTTAACATGTCTAGCCAGAGGTTTTCGAACATTAACCAGAGTTCTGATTCTAATAGACTTATCAATGCCTATTCTAGCATCACTGTCCATCTTAACACACACTCCTAATTTGTTTTCCGATTTTTTCAACATTATTGAGATTTAATCCCCTTAAGAGGAAGACTGTGCACCCTAACCCACATTGGCAAGTAAAAGAGTTGGATGTCAGAAGGTTTTACCGAATCTATAGTTTCTCCAAGGATCAAAGCATGCCTATCAAAGTGCCACGGTTGTTCCTCGAGCACTCGATTTTTGTCACGTCAATGGTAAAATTGAAACACAAACAGATTTTTCCCAATGCTTGTAATGTCTACGCCATACTTAGGTTGCCAGACTCCCTTGATAGTTGCTATAAAAGCATTCACACTTATATTATGATCAGTCCAGATCTTCCCAACTAGGGCAAGTTCTACATGAGCATCCTCATCATTCTCTCCCGTATCATCCCACTCGATTGCTTCATTTAGGTCATTATTGATTATAGTCTCCGTACTACTATTCTCCATCCCTTCCTTCTCCAGAACCGCAAGGGTTTGATTATCTCCAATAAATGGAAGATGAGAAAATTAGAATAAATTTGCAACACAATTATGAAAACTCGATCTAAAATCTAGAAGAGACCTTGAGAAACCCTAGTCAAACGAGATGAGACCTTGAAAAAATAAATAAGATTTTAGGATCCCAAAAAGTTCCCTCTAGGTTTTCCTTGGGAGGGTTTCCATCTAGCAAGAAGTTCATTTCGCTCAACGCTTTCAGCAAGTGAATTGGGCTTGACATGCTGATTTTGTGTTGGTCATCAGTTAGGTTATTAGCTTTCCTCACATCTAAGTGGGCTTTTTTTTTCTTTTTTTTTTTTTTGGTCTTAAGACTACTCTACTTTGTTATCCTAAGTCCTAACCATAACTTATTTTGAATCTTTTGGGGAATTTTTAAAATTCATTCTACCCACTTCTATATCTAGTTTTGATACACCATTTTCATCATCAAATACTCTATATTATTTTCATATAAGGTCCCGTTCACTTCACCTTATTTTTGCTGAATTGAAATTATTTTTACTGAACTGAAATTACTTTTGCTGAACTTAAATTATTTTTAATGAACTGAAATTAATTTTACTGAACTGAAATTATTTTTGCTAAACTGAAACTATTTTTACTGATTCTCTATTATACTTCATATTTCTTCTTTACAATTACTGATTTTACGAAATGAAATTATTTTTACTGGACTAAAATTAATTTTACAGAACTGAACTTATTTTTACTGAACTGAAATTATTTTTACTGAATATTACTTCCTCTGTTCCATAAATATTGCAACTAGGATGAACTTATGTATCCCAAAGTGCATTTTATATGTTAAATATCTATAATTATATAATAGTAAAAATTATAAAAAGTTGATATTGTGAAAGTATTTTACGAGACAAATATAACAAGACCTCACAAGACTTTAATGTTAGATTCCAAATATTCTTCTTTTTTTATTTTATGTGATTGATTCCATACGGGATTAACATTGTGAAACGGGGGGTGTATCATTTTAAGAGCTATTTTAAATTGTTATTTAACGTTTAGGGAGCGCTCATTAGCAGGATTCATATATTAATACTTTGTATAAGATATATTCAATCGATAACTAGGATGTTTTGAATTTAATTATATTTTAACGGTACACATTTATTAGAGTATTAATTTAATGACTTTGACTATATTTTATTTTACTAATTTAATGTATTAAAAACAAATGTAATCGTGGTTAGAATGACTTTGAAAATGATAGTGTGCTAGAACAAAAGGAGTATTCAAATAATCCTTAAATACATTACTGAACCGAATTAAATTATACAATGAAGGTTTTTTTGTCATTGAATTTTAGTTGGGGAGACATTTTTAAGTGTCTATAGACTGAGACCTAACTACCTCGAATTTAGAGCTTAAAAGTTATATCGTGTGGGAAAACACAAAAATGTACGGAGTATAAAAAAATTGTTAAGATTAAAAAATTCTAAACGTGTCAAACGAAATAATGATATCAACAAGAAAAGGATAAAGGTCATAACACATAAATCACAAATTCTCCAAAAACTAGATAAAGTTAGCCATTTTAGCACAATTTCCACTATACACTGTCTTCAAATTGTAGATCCTGAAACAAAAAATGACAGCAACGCCGGTGAAAGTGTACGGACCACCGCTGTCAACGGCGGTGTCGAGGGTGTTGGCATGTCTTCTGGAAAAACAAGTTCAGTATGAACTCATCAATGTCAACATGGCTAAAGGAGAACACAAATCTCCTGATTACCTCAAAATTCAGCCTTTTGGTCAAGTTCCTGCTTTCCAAGATGATCACATTACTCTTTTTGGTAATCTTTAGTCTAATAATAGCATAATTTGTGTTGCATGTAAAAAAAAAAAAAAAAAAAAAAAAAAAAACTGTATAATGTGATTCACATGTCTGTTCTTCGATTATACAACTGAAAATAAGGGATAAATTTGAATATTGGTACTTTGGTATAAATTATGTTGAAAATGGCACTCCTTAATGCCCCGTCTATAAAAGTTTTTCCTGTTTTGACTACGGTGGTCGGTGAGTGTATAAAATGGATATAGGGAAAATCTTGATTTCAATTTCAAGGGATACAAATTACTAAGTATTTGAGTAATTGGAGTATTGGGTGTCATAATGATCTCTAAATCGTTGGAGTTGATTGCTTTACTTGTAAACTTCTTGTGATTTAAGGCCAATGAGTTATAAGTTGAAATTGGGTATTCCAAGTTTGATTCATAGCTTTGATAAGCGCGGATAGATTAAGAATTAATTTATGGAGGATTATTTGGCTATGGTACCATGATAGATGGTGTAGTTTAAACCAACAAAAATTGGGGAAGCAACAAGACTTTCTCTTCAACAAAGGGGGAAAATGTACTAATTTAGGATTATAGGGGGTTATTTTCTTTGCCTTTTGCTTTTAATATAATGTGTTTATAGTAACTCTAGTCTTAAAATGTAAATAAAAAAAGTTAAGACTTAACCTAGGAATTAGATTTCCATATAATATAACACAAATATTGCATATACTTGTTGTATAGACATTGCCTGATATGAAAAGTATGGGCATTGTTAAGTCTTAATTCTTGTATCAGAATATACTTGTGAAACAATGGTTAACGAACATCAAAACACAAAAGTTTTATGGTGAACTACAATCGTTTGATAGCCTGTACTATTTGGCTTACAATAGCAGTTACTAGGCTTTCAATATTACTAGTTAGATCAATGTATTTCATAACGATTTGAAGTAAAATTTTGATGCCTCTTATCAGGCTTTTGGCATACTAATAGCCTAATATAAGAATTTGCTTCTTATATATGTCCTTGTTGTATGCTTCTTAATGACTTAATCAGTTATCACCCTTTTCTCAGTAACAAAACAATAACCAAGAGTGTGCAATGGATGCAGCATTACTTTCTTCATTGTTATAGGAAAATGTCATTATTTCTGACTGTAATATGTCTGAATTAAGTGAAATATAACTTTTAATTTGTTTTTATTGAACAAGACTCAAGTTAGAGAGGTATCTCAAATTTTCTGTGTGACTTTCCCTTTCAAATGCTGCTATACTGGTTACAGGTTAAGCTGTTAAGTTGTTAATTTCTTGTTGTGGGAAGTTCCAGCTACCCATATTATCTCTTGCATTATACAGAACGCCAAGATTTCTCAAAACACAGCATTATCTTGTAGTTTAGTGACTTTCAGTTATATGAGTTTCTTGTTTGCATTTAGAACATGTTAATTGCTTGAAGATGGATACTCATTTTCAGAAGTTTTGAGATACTTGTGAACAATGTAAGTGTATGGAAAGAGAGAAGCATGAAATATTATTTGTACTCTTTTGATCAAGTAATAACGTGTTTGATCAGTGCATGTCAGAGTAGTGTTGTCACAATAACTGCAGCTATCTTCTGAAATGTTCTAGTTCACTCTTGCATCAGTTTATGGTTATCAAATCATTCAGAATGGCTATTACTGTAGAACAATCAATTGATGTGTATGTCTTTAATTATTTCACCTAAAATTGTCTAGCTGGTTGGTATTCTATGTCACAACTCACAAGCATCTGCAATATTCAGTTAGAGCACATCACTTTGAATGGTTTGTGCACATAGAACAATAGGGATTCCCAAAAACCTAGCCCTTATAATATTTGATTACTTAGCACTTTCTGTACCTTGAATAAAGCAGGGTTGCACCTTCTTTGAAATTATGTACTGTCATATCTTATATTTGTGTTCATATAACTCATTGTAGAGTCAAGAGCGATATGTCGTTACATATCAGAGAAATATGCAAGCCAAGGAAACATAAAACTGTATGGGATAAATCCATTGGAGAAAGCATCTATAGAACAGTGGATAGAGGCAGAGAGCCAGAGCTTCAATCCTCCATCAGGTACCCTGGTGTTTCAGCTAGCGTTTGCACCTCGCATGAACATCAAGCAAGATGAAGGGCTGATCAAACAGAGCAAAGAAAAGCTGGCCAAAGTGCTTGATGTCTATGATAGTAGGCTGGGGGAGAGCCGTTACTTGGCTGGTGATGATTTTACCTTGGCTGATCTCTCTCACTTGCCTAACACACATTATTTGGTGAATGGTACTGATGTGAAGGAGCTGTTCATGTCGAGAGATAATGTGGGTAGGTGGTGGGAGGAGATTTCAGGCAGGGAGTCATGGAAGAAGGTTGTTGAAATGCAAAGCTCTTCCTTTCCTAAAAGTTAAACAGAAATCCTTGACGTCTTTATGGTTCTCTGAACCTATGTTGGTTGTGCTTTGATTTAGTACCATTATTATCTTAGAAGGTGGATATTTCATTTGAATAAAAGGGATTGCTGATTATCTGAAGCAGTTCCTGGATTGCTTAAAGCTGCTCTGTTAATCCTTAATCAGTAGTTTCTCACTTATATGGTGCAAAGTAACCATTCTAAGATTACAGCCGTCATTCTAGACTTCCTTGATACATTCCTGATACATGCAATTGATGTATACTTTAAGTCATGAAATCTTTTTTCTTCTCTTCCATAAAAACAGATTGGAGATAATTGATTGTTGGCTTCCTTTGGTGGTCATCTAAGAACTGATCAATCACGCGTTCAAATGTGTAAGACATTCTCTTGTCATACAACTGGGCTTGAGTAGTTTCATTGCTACACACCCATAAGCTAACATTTTTGTTGTCATTATGCATTCTAACAAAGCTAGTGCCATTAGTTGGATAATGGCTGGCAAAACAAGTGCCTATTGTCCTAAAAACCAGGCAACGGTTTGTTGTTCTCCCTAAATTTCTCCTACTACAAGAGATGACTTTCACGGATGTCAGGACTGGGGATCAAAGTACTGCCTTCTGGCATTGGAGAAAAGTTGCAGGATCATATGCAGGAATGCAGTGGATCTACGCGACTTGGCATCAACCATGAGACAGGATGAGATGGCAAAAACCTACAATATGAGGATTTGGCTGTTTTAGCCACTCAAGTAGTAAAGTGTTTGATAAGGACGAGATGTTACTTTTCTGTAATGCTGCAGCTCCTAGTGACCAGAGTGTTGGTCTTGGACTCTTGGTACATTGGCTCCAGAGCAAATTGAAGCTGTAAGTTGGAGAGTTGGACTCTGCTCCTGTATAGGCAACAAGTTATATGGTTATTGGCTGAAAAGCATTAAGTCCCACATCAGTCAGAAACAATATTAATTTCATATATATATAATGAAGAGAGAACAAAACATGGTATGACCTTACTTGAACAGGATCTGTTCTATAGGATCGTACCTCTGTAACCTGTTTTACTCTGATAGAAGACTTCAACTTTTTAATATCCTTTTTGGCTAGCAAAGTATGTGTATTTGCTGAATAAACTTAGTTCTACAATGGTAATGGACGGTGGACTCGGTGCTTATATACAAAACGGTTTCAAGTTCTACTTGGATTTGGGGTTATTGTGTGGGTTAGTTCAGTAACGCTTAATGCTGCTCATGCTTTACTGTTCTGCATAGCTTAAAGCTGCTCTGTTATCCTTAATCAGTAGTTTCTCATTTATATTGTTAAATTGTGACTCAAAATCTAGTAGGGATGACTTTGAATGCAGATATCTCTCAAACTACAAGTGATTTTGAGGTGATTCAAGTTGGAGGTGATAGCTTGGTTCAAGATCTTTCCAATGGTAGGTCATATGTCCAATTTTGATAGGAAATGAGAAAGTTATGGCCGTTTTACGAAGACTTGACGAAACAGTAAAGTTGCGACGAGGTTGCGAGCTATAGCTCAAGCTATAGCTCGGCCCTATTAAGACTTGCGGCAGGCTTGAGCTAGCTGCCGAGCTATAGCTCGGTAGTGGTTCTTCTAGGATAATTTATGGGATATTTCCTAATATTTTATCTTTTCTACGACGGCTATTTGAGTATACTTGGGGAACAATTTAGGATTTTTATTAGGGTTTCCTTGCGTTATAAAAGGATCCTATAGTTAATCAATTAGATCATACTTTTTTGAGCCATTAGATTTAGGACTCCTTGTATTATTCTCTCGTTCTTTCTCCATTACAGTGAAGAAGCTCCACATAAATCCTTGTGTTCTTTGTTTATCTTCTTTATTGCATTTCTCGTTCTTATTTTTCATTGACTTGTTTCGCATTAATCAAACACAATTACACCTCTTATTTCATAACATATATGGTGTGTGATATGAGCATGTCTTGTACAATTAACATCTAATTTTGTAGCAATTTACTTTGGAAGGGAGCTGATAGACTACCATAGAAATTTCTGCATGTGAATACAGGTTAGAATTGCACCTGATACCATTTGTTTATCGACTTTAGGAAAAAGATGAAGTTTTTTGGTGATTTCCTCAAATATTCATTCACTGAGTTTCCTAAAAAAACACGTCTTTGTAGATGCTTCAAAGTAACAATTCTATGATTACAGTCGTCGTGAAAATTACCTTGATAAATTTTTTATGCATACCTTTTATGCCATGAATCTTCTTTCTTTTCTTTCATAAATAAATAAGAGGTTGGTGATTTTTGATTGTTGACTTCCTTTGGTAATCATCTGTGAACTGACCAATCGCTCCTTGAAATGTCTAAGACATTTTCTCATATAACCGTGCTTGAGTGAAGGTTGACACAGGCGTATGCTACCATCTTTGTTGTTACGCATATTTACAATGCTAGTCACTAAGCTGTGTAATGGCTGGCTAAACAAGTGCCTCCTGTTGCCATATGAAACTGGCAACAGTTTGTTGTGTCTTCAAGAGAACTTTCGTGCATGGAGTGTCATATGAAGGAATGCGGAGGATCAGTGTGACTTGGCACTTTGGCAGCAACTGTGAGACAAGATGAGATTGACGAGAACCTACATGCTCGCGGATTTAGCTGTTTTAGTAACTCAAGTGTTTGATAGGAATGTGAGCTTAAGTTTTTGTAATGCTGCAGCTCTTAGAGACTGCAGTGTTGGTATATTGTCTCCAGAGAAAATTGAAGCTGCAATTTGGAGAGTTGGACTTTGCTCCAACAGAATGTATAGTTATTGGCTGAAAAGACAGAAGTCCCACATTGGTAAAAACAATAATAATTGCATCTTTATAAACGGAAGAGATAGCATAATATGTTACGACCTTACTTGAACAGGATCTGTTCTATAGGATCGTACCTCTGTATCCTTGAGTTCTAAGGAGACAGAAAACCAAGTCTGGTGGATGAATTATGACTGTGTGGCTAGAGCGTGATTAACGGCTTTCCATTAAATCTTCGGGTTCACTGGTGCAGTAGAGGATCGTTCCTGGGTTCCGTCGTGAACTTGGGATGGTCACACGGTTGTCTGACAGACTCAAACTTATTTGTATGGGCAAATGGTTCACAGGAAATGCATTGCTATTGTGTATTCTTGTGTGGGCTTTATGGTTCACAAGAAATGATAGGGTTTACAACAATGGCAATGGACGGTGGACTCGGTGCTTATATGGAACTATTGAAACGGTTCTACTTGGATTTGGGGCTATTGTGTGGGTTAGATCAGCAACGCTTAATGCTGCTCGTGCTTTGCTGTTATTGTTATCTTAGAAGGCAGACTTTCATCTAAATAAAAGGGATAAGCTGATGTTCTAAAGCAGTTCTGCATTGCTTAAAGCTGCTGCATGTAATAACTGAATACAGGTTAGAATTGCTCCTGTTACCATTTGTTTATAGACTTTATGAAAAAGGTGAAATGTTGTCACCATTTCCTCAAATACACATTTGCAGAGTGTCTAAAAAAATAGCATGTCCTTGTAGATTCCTCGGAAGCAACTATTTTAATTTAACAGTCGTCGTGAAAGATTTCCTTGATACATTCCTGATGCATACAATTGATGTATACCTTTTTAAGTCATAAATAAAAGGTTGGAGGTATTTGATTGTTGGCTTCCTTTGGTAGTCATCTGAGAACTAACCAATCGCTCCTTGAAATGTGTGACATTCTCTTATCATACAACAGTGCTTGAGAAAAGGTTGATTTCTACACAACCGTATGGTACCATCTTTGTTGTCATAATGCATTTTGACGAAGTTAGTGCACTAAGTTGCGTAATGGCTGGCAAAACAAGTGCCTTTTGTTGTCATATGAAACTAGCAACAGTTTGTTGTCGCTCCAATATACTCCGAGTACAAGAGATAACTTTGGTTTGTGGTGGATGGTATGAAGAAATGTGCAGGATCTGCGAGACTGGCAGCAACTACATGCTCGTGGATTGGCTGTTTTAGTCACTCAAGTATTCGATAAGAACGTGAGCTTAAGTTTTTGTAATGCTGCAGCTCTTAGAGACTGGAGTGTTTGGTACATTGTCTCCAGAAAATTGAAGCTGCAATTTGGAGGATTGGGCTTTGCTCCTGTATAGCCAACATAATGTATGGTTATTGGCTGAAAAGCAAGAAGTCCCACATTGGTCAAAAACAATAATAATTGCATCTTTATAAACAGAAGATATAGCATAATATGTTACGACCTTACTTGAACAGGATCTGTTCTATAGGATCGTACCTCTGTATCCTTGAGTTCTAAGGAGACAGATAACCAAGTCTGGTGGATGAACTATGGCCGTGTGGCTAGAGCGTGATTAACAACTACTATATGATCTTCGGACCACTGGTGCAGTAGAGGATCGTTCCCAGATTCCATTGTGAGCTTGGGATGGTCACACGGTTGTCTGACAGACTAATTTTTTAATTCCCTTCCTGCTTTTTTTTATAGAGAGACAGTCTAATTAGTATCTGAATCCATATCTTTCATCAGCTGCGCAATGCTGGTCATGCTTTACGCTGGGGAAAAGAACCAAAAAGGTGGTGGAAGCAAAATAAACAAACGGTGTAGAGGATAGCTGGTCTTTCGTATTTACAGCTAAGAAACTGTGAAGTGTTGTTATCAGTGGCGGACCTAAGAATTTTCGTCCGGTGAGTCAAAATTGATAATAAAACATGTAATAAATTTTTTTTACCAAACAATCAAATAATAATACTAAAAATACAACCAAATATTCAAAAAGTATAAAATACAACCAAATGTTCAAATAAATTTATTTTTGGGTAGACTAGTGAGTGATATGACTCACCAGGACAACATCCAAATCCGCCCGTGGGTGTGTATTAGCCCGTAAGCTATGAACCAAAATTTATTAAATAAGCCGTGAAATTTAAATGAAAACTATGAACTTACATTTATTAATATATAATCCATGAAAATTAAAAAGAAAAAAAAAACACATGGTGAAGACACTTCACGTTGAAAAGCCTGAACTTCCAATGACTAGTCCTTTCCAAATGTGAAAGCTTTCTAAATCTAAATTTTAAGCTTTTCCTCCCATACTTGAAGCATTATCCTGCTTCCCTCCCTTATAACCAACCAAACCCTTATTATCTTTTCCAAAGCTGGCCGTGTATCCCCATCAAGGCCATCAACCTTCCTATTCCAACGCTTCTATAATTCCCCATCAAGGTTATGACACTAGACCTCACCTACATCCGGGGCTCAGTGGCAGCCATCCTTTTGAGTCCTCCAAGACTCAACTTGCCCCCAAAACATCTACTTCCATTTCCGTCAGTTCCGTAACCCGGTCTAACGCCGATAGGGTTCTTCTCTTTACAGAAGCACGAGAGGAAAGCTTTCATGGCTGTCTTCCTCTTTTTCTTTCATTGTGACTACTGGCATCTTGGACCGTCCGAAAGGGTGATGGTTTTTTTTTAAAAATAAATTGAATTTTTTTTTTTTTTTTTGCCTCACTGGTGAGTCATATGACTCACCATGACATTAACTAGGTCCGCCAATGGTTGTTATATATTCTGGAGCATAAAATGAAGCTTCAACTTGGCAAGTTGAACTGTCTACGTTTCTGTATTGGCAGCATATGTTGGAAGTTCACAATAAAAGCTAGAGGTTAGAAATAAGAGTACACCAATTGTCCCACATGTGAAGACTGAGTTTTTTTTTTTCCGAGAAGATTTTTTTTTATTATTATTTTTTAATAATAATCAATTAATCATATTATATCAATTATCAATCAATAATATATAAAGCCAAATCGTGCAGCCAAGCACAAGATAGTGACACTTGTTTTTTTCGCCAAATATCACGCCACATTAATGAAAACTATGCATTAGTATAACACGTATAATAATGTCAAGTAAGCGAAATTCAAATAAATTTAGTTGTCGATAAACTTTCAATATATCTTCTTTGTTAATCTTTAAAGAAAACACCTTCTTTTGGTTGGGATAATTCTCTTGACAAAAATACCCTTAAACAAAATTTATTTTTCTTTTCCTAAATACCAAATATTAAAAAAATAAAAAAACACTAATAAAAGTTTTATTAAAAAAGAAAAATTGATTTTCTTAATTTCAACTTTGAACCATTTACTTTAATTAATCCCAACTATCGATTACTCCTAAGTAGGGGTGAAACTAATGCGATTTAAAATCGAACCAAACCGCAAACCAAACCGAATTAGAAATATGGTGCGGTTTTTTATTTTTTTATTATTTTTTTTTCTAGGTTCGGTGTGGTTTGAAGAATCCCAAAACCGAATTAATATTGTTTGATTTCGGTTTTAAGATTTGAAAAACCAAAAACCGAAATCCAAACCGAATTATGGCCCATATCCAATTTATAGCCTAGCCCAATACTAATTTCTACCCTACATATATATAGTAAAAAAATAATAAAACTTGTGTCTTTTTTTATGTCCTAGAATGTCAATTAATGTGGCGGATGTTGGAGTGAATGACCAGTTAGATGGAGCAAAAAGAAAGAGGATGAAAAATTTCGGTGTAGTTTGGTTCGGTTTCAATAGTAATATGATGCGGTGTGGTTTGAAAAATCCCAAAACCAAATTAATGTGGTTTGGTTTCGGTTAAACCACACAGTCTCAATCCGGGGCTGGGAAGACAACCACCTCCTGATCTTCCAAGCCTTCAAAGGAGGATAAAAGAAAGTATGTTAAGCGATACTAGTATCATGTATAGATGCAAGATTTGACTAGTATTTTATCTTCTAATTAGTATTCCGTATTATTGAAAAATGGTGATTTGTCCTCTAGTTTTTTTTGATGCAAGTATTATTCTTTGTTTACATTCAACAATTCAGGTTTTATATTTTGTATCAAGCTGTTTATGCCTAATATCTTTTTCAATGGTGTTAGTTGTGAGGGTGCTTTCAAACTTTAAGGATTTGAGACCAAAACAAGGGGCAAGGAGGAATAATTACATTGAGCGGCTGAAGACAGACTTGTCCTTACACTATGGCTATAACGAGTTCCTTATAGGGATGTTGGTGGAGGTGCATTTATATGACTTTATTTTATGCAATGGAGTTATTGCTTTGTAAATTTAGAATTTATGTTGTATTTTGCTAAGCTTTATCATTGTTCTTGAACAGATGTTTCCAGTTGATGATCTACTGAGTCTTATAGAAGCCTTTGAAAAGCCTCGCCCTATGTGCATAAGAACTAAAACCTTGAAGGTGTGCTCATGATTTGGATGTTCATGTGTTCTTATCCCTCTCTGTCAATTTTCTAGTATAGTGCTCATATGATGTAAGCTTTATATGCATTTGTCCCTTTGGATGTAGACACGTAGACCAGACTTGGCTGATGTTCTTTTAAACAGAGGAATGAACATAGAACCTGTTAACAAGTGGTCTAAGGTAAATTTGGCATTCATGGTTCGTGGGAAATGAGTTGATGGTTTCGTAGCTCACTTTTTTAGCATTATATTGATGTTTGTCTCTCATTTACAGGTTGTGGATATGGCGTAAGTAATCATTGGTGCTACATCTTTTACATGGAAAGTCATGACTAAGTCTTCCCCTTTCTTAGCCCCCACTCCTTTTTGTGTATGAGAGAGAGAGAGAGAGGGAGGGAAGGAGAAATTGGTAGATGTTCATGTAGCATCATTCTGTCATCTGTGTATGAATGCCCTTCATGCGTTGGCTGGGCTGGGTCAGTTGGTAGTTCTCCTTAGTAGTGGACCAAATTGGTATAAATTTGATGATGCCAAATTTAGTACTGAAACTATTTCATCCCTAATGTGATGCCTTGTTGTTCCTGTTATTGTAGAGCTGCACCTGGCGGGAAGTCCATTTATATTGCAGCTCTCATGAAAAATACTGGTATGGTTGTGTATCTTTTCTCACTGATATGGTTTCAGCTTATCTTTATTTATGTAAGATTGCTTAATCCATTTACTACCAAGTCTATTGAGGAGTTTTAACCTTTTAGGTGGGTATCCTAGCTATTTTTTGTTTTTATCTATTTTAATCACTATTATGCTTTCTGTTTTCTGAACCAGGATTTTTGTATGTCTGAGATTAGCAATTTGTTTCTTATCTTGTCTTTTATCTGTATTATTTGTTTGGTAGGTTATACTTGTGATGAGGGTTTTTTTTTTTTTTTTTTCCCCCCTAAATTTCCCAACATATAGGACTAGTGTTTGCTAATGAAATGAAGAAGCAGAGGCTCCATTCTTTGTCAGCAAATATTTGTCGCATGGGGGTTACAAACACAATAGTTATCAACTATGATGGAAGAGAGGTCTGATTCTTGTACTTGCAAATTTGCTTTTGTTCAGATTATAATATGAAGGTATTCTGTTTTATATTCATTACAAAATATTGTAATTTTGCATAGAAACTGTTTGGGTCCAATTTACTTTAATTGGGCCGGTCCATAAATGATTAATTACAAAGCCCAAGGCTAAGGTTCAACTCTCCAAATGGTGTCAAGTCAGTTAAGGCCCGGCCAACGTGGCAAGCCCACTTGATTTACGACCCACTTATCTATTGAGAAAAGGTATAAAAACCTTCAATCCTCTCTCTACACATATACACATTAAGCCTCAAGCAATTAATATTCTTGCATTGCTTTCCCTCTCTATTGATGTCGGGATTGTTTTTGTCCTGCAGCTTGTCTTTATTCCGGGGGAAGTCCAGTTCTTGCCGAGAATCTTTCTCGGCTTTTTTCTCTTCACGGCGATCCACGAGATATTTTTTCAGGTAATCTTTTCGGACCATATCCTCAATCTGATCCCTCAATTGGATCCAGTCCTTGGTGTGATGTCCCTGTGATTCATGGAACTCACACCATCGGTCCTTGTTTTTTTTGCTGATGCCACGATGGGAGCGGCCTCGGCTTTTTGTACTTCTGCTCGTCCTTCATTATGCTATAGATATTTGCATGTGGAAGGGCGAGAGGAGTGTATGATTCGTATTTCCCCACTAATGGGGTTTTTTCTTTCTTCAACTCAGGAGCCGAGGATGGTTCTGAGCTCCTTGAAGGATGAAGCTCGTCCACTTTCCTCTTGGTCGGTCCTCCTCAAGTTTTTCGGCAGAAGAGGCGAGTGATCAAGGGGTGGTGGAAAGTTACCTCCTTGGGCCTTCATGAGGTCCATGAAGACCGCGACGGCTCGTGCCACTTCCTCCGTAGAGGGCCCCATTTGAGGAGTTATTCTCGGCTGAGACCGAGAATGGAAACTTCGAGGGGAACTCTTAGGATTGGACTGACTCGGCCGATATGAGCTGGTCGGCTGGTGAGTATGATGGGATGGTGACCTTTCCGACTTTGCCCTTTCTAGGGAAGAAGGAGCTTTCGTAGAAGAAGAACAAGGTTCCGGTGATGGCGGTGGAGCAAGTGGATTCCTGCTCACCGGAATTGGACCTTTCCTCGAAGAGGGTCGTTCTTTTAGTACTCTTGGCACTCTTACCACTCTTAGTCATTTTTGCTAAGATTGGTTGATTTTTGGCTTACTTTTGAATGTCCTCCCCACAGACGACGCCAAATTGTTTCGGGTAAAAACAATGGGACCTTCGGCAAGGTCCTTTTCTGCGGGATGAAGACTGATCTCGGCCCAAGTGATGACTGCGCCGAGGGTTTCCTGCACAACAGACACACGTGAACTGGCCTCAGGGTGTTGCCGAGAAAAGCCCCTCCGATGCCGAAGTCAGTACAGTGTTTAGAGAGAGAAAGCAATGCAAGAATATTAATTGCTTGAGGCTTAATGTGTATATGTGTAGAGAGAGGATTGAAGGTTTTTATACCTTTTCTCAATAGATAAGTGGGTCGTAAATCAAGTGGGCTTGCCACGTTGGCCGGGCCTTAACTGACTTGACACCATTTGGAGAGTTGAACCTTAGCCTTGGGCTTTGTAATTAATCATTTATGGACCGGCCCAATTAAAGTAAATTGGACCCAAACAGTTTCTATGCAAAATTACAATATTTTGTAATGAATATAAAACAGAATACCTTCATATTATAATCTGAACAAAAGCAAATTTGCAAGTACAAGAATCAGACCTCTCTTCCATCATAGTTGATAACTATTGTGTTTGTAACCCCCATGCGACAAATATTTGCTGACAAAGAATGGAGCCTCTGCTTCTTCATTTCATTAGCAAACACTAGTCCTATATGTTGGGAAATTTAGGGGGGAAAAAAAAAAAAAAAAAAAACCCTCATCACAAGTATAACCTACCAAACAAATAATACAGATAAAAGACAAGATAAGAAACAAATTGCTAATCTCAGACATACAAAAATCCTGGTTCAGAAAACAGAAAGCATAATAGTGATTAAAATAGATAAAAACAAAAAATAGCTAGGATACCCACCTAAAAGGTTAAAACTCCTTAATAGACTTGGTAGTAAATGGATTAAGCAATCTTACATAAATAAAGATAAGCTGAAACCATATCAGTGAGAAAAGATACACAACCATACCAGTATTTTTCATGAGAGCTGCAATATAAGTGGACTTCCCGCCAGGTGCAGCTCTACAATAACAGGAACAACAATAGCACTATTGAATGAAATATCAGTATTATTACCTTCACATAAGTTTGCTGTCTTTTTTTTAAAAAAAAAAAAAAGTTGTTGTTTTATCAATATGCTGGAATTATGAAAGTCAAAGCAATCACAAATTTGGACAAAATAGATGTACCAAAATAACTTGTTTATTTCATTGACAACTAACTACTTAGTTTAGCATTACAATCAGCCCTGCCTTCACTCCACTTCCCCCTTAAACCAGTTTATTGAGTACAAGACAACCTAAAACCAAAAGATCTAAACACAAAACAACTGAAAAAACCATGAGCTTGCTATGAGAATTGCCACTGCTGCTGATCATCTTCTTCCTGCCACCACTTAGAGCTTTGCATTTCAGTTTCAAAGTGTCAACCTCATTCAGCTTTCATCAATTTCTTGTCAAGCAAAAGTTGGTTGATCACATCTCTCTACCAATCACTTCCATCATCTATGTCAACCCATTCAAAACACTTGCACCCCCTAGTTTCAGTGTTAGGGTCATAGAATTTGCAAGCCCTAAATTTCCTCTCTGTGCCTGGTCCAAGATGTCAACCTTGCAAGAAGCAATCCACGATTACATTTCTTTTGGTTGGTGGGAGATAAATTATTCTAGGACATCTTCCAACTTGCAATTAGCATAAAACATATCAATTCAACCAACCACTTCCATTGAACAAGTTGTTATACACATCTTACTCGAGCACACCTAGTCACTATGGTGGTTGACCTTCAAAATGAGGATAACCATGTGGTGGCCATGTCTCATTTTGTTTCATCTTATACTCCAAGATTAAGTCATTCAAGAAACCAGGATCATCAGTGGTGCCAACATATATGGTAAACATGTCCAGAATCGGGAACCTCCTAAACATCTTGAGCATGTCACCATCATCTTCTAAAGCCTAATATTTCCCTTTATAAACATACTGAAATGTGGGGTACAAGAGGTCTACTGACCTTCTACTGGATCTTCCATTTCATGAAGCCGATCTTCAAATTCTATTGCAGTATCCATCAAGTTACTTTTTCCTACTTCTACTTCAATGTCTACAACAAAACTCAAGTACTTAAATCTCAAAATCACCTTATCCTCATCCATTTCTACGAGAAGAATTCCAACAACAAAAAACAGAACTAGCTTACAACATGATCCAATCAATCATAACAATACATAAATAAACAATTTTTAAACACAATTTCACAAATGTTAACTCAAAATTATCCAAATTTCATAAAAACCCCAATTCATTAGTAGCAGGTACCCTTATTGTGGGAATACCCCAAATAATTTGTGCGAAGAACAAGAACCCTAATTCAAAAATCCCCCAATTTCCCCCAATTATAATGTGCGAAGAACCCTAATTTTAAAAGAGAATTTAGCATACCTGATTGCGAATTCAGCTTCTGCAGTTCTTGGGGATTCGTCTTCAAATACCCTAAGCATCATGGAGTTTATGTACATCTTTTCTAAAATCATCATTGAATGAACTCAGAGCTACCGCGATAATATCACCTGAAAAAAACAAAAGCAGGCTTTCCAATTGGCACTTGTAAATGGATATCACTTCAAAGGATCCTACATAATGCTGTAAATTCCAAAACGCATAAAAACGATGCTTATCGAAGATTCGAAGGTAAACGTGGAATAAGTATGACCATTGAATCTTCAGCTTAAACTCTCACAACAGGCAAATTATTATTCACACCTGACACCAAGGAACACCCTTGCTATTTATATTGTGGAAACAATTTAAGAGGAAATAATAGTGTTGTTACCAAGTGCACCTAAACAATGCTGCTAACCCAAGGTTTTTTAATGTTCATTTATTAATATGAAGTATAAGCATATATAGTGTAACCAGTTCTTATAGACCAATTATAAGTCCCCCACCCCTTCTACTTCCTAAAAATTATGCTCAAAATATTGGTTGAAGATACAAAACCGACCACTGAACAGACTAAGAAAAGAATCCAAGCAATGAAGGATAAAAATCAGAATTAACTCAAGCTTGAACAACTGTTTTGAGTCAGCTAACTTAAAAAAGCTTAAATATAGATGTCATGGTACTTGGCCTGACTCAACTGAAGACCATCCTACTAAAATATGTCCCAAATATGACTTGACACAATAAAATGCAACCTCCCTTTCCTCATCACTTGCCTAAAAATAGATATAATATTCATTACTCACAAAATATACAAATTCTGTGGGAAGTATGGAGTAGAAAACTATGGTCAATTGATCAATAAAAAATAACATTAAGTACTACTTACAAAATAGAGAAAGTTACTTATCTAGATCACCCTAGGTATATAGACTTTACAAATTAGTCCAATAACAACTTCATCCCAAATTATTCTCTGCAAGTTCACGCTACTTTTTTTATAGTCTCGAATTATTTCTTAGTTTTTTCTCTCCAACCACCTTTTTTCTTCTCCAACCCATACTTTCTCTTCATTTTGCTCACTGTATCCGTAATTCTTAATTTTTGTACCAAAATCAAGTGTGCAAGATTTGGAAATAAAACTTCCCAACATCTTTTGAAAAGGCTTACGATCGAGCACTAAGGCAAAAGGCGACTTAGAAGTCAGGTAGACCGGACAAACATTCACATTCACTGAATAGACTTCATGATTTCATGACAGAATGCATGACTACTTTCGAAGTAACAGACTTCACTTTTGGAACAAAAATACTTGCAATCAGAACAATTGAAAATACATATAAATGACAAGAAGCAAGCATCAGCATACCCACGCAAAGCAGATTAAAAGAAAGACATCTTAAAAGCATATATGTAATATAATACGGAGTACCACATTCTTTGGCATATAGACATGTTTAGAAAAGAAAATGATAAGAATGAAGTTACCTCACAAAATTCTCAAACTCTTGGTTTCAGTTAAAATCAGGGCCTATAACAAGTTAAAGACATTACTTCTTTTTGTTCATCCCTTTAACTCAGTTCACATGCTCAAAATATCACTTGTTACACATAGGACATAGCTTACATATAGCATTCTGCTTTCCAAACTTCCCAATAGAAACCAAGAAATGCAACCATTAACAGCATGACAAAATCTACAGGAGTGTTCTCAATCAAATCATAGCACCTTGAAATCAGAATCCCACAACAAGAATGGATCATTAACTTCACATTTTCCTGATAAAATCCACAAATGTTCCTGAAATAACAGACTTCAGCTTTCTCAGAAATGCATTTTCAGAAACACTGTTACTACAAGTGACAGATGTCTTTGAGGCTATAAGAACAAAATTCTCTCCATTCCCACAATCTATTTCATGCAAATCCACATATACTCCTTGCAATTCATGTATCAGCATATCATAGAATGACCCATTTGGAGGAATTACATTCAAAACTAGAATTCCATGCTCAGAAAGAGACGTCTTGGCCGCTAGAAGTACATCTTTTTGCAAAAACTCCAATGCAGGGGCGCTGATACCCATTTTAGAATCACTAGAATCCAGATCAACCATGATAACAAGAAATTTAGGGCCAAATAACTCAAAATAATCCTTACAATGTTCCTCTCCTGCGTTATTGGCAACCGAAGGACTTAATGCATTATCACAGTCAAACAATGCTACCTTCTTTAATATTTCGATCCCGTCTCCTAGACAAAGCTGAATACTATTACCAGATTGTAGCCCAAAATATTGCTTTGCGATCCTCAAAACCGCTTCATCCATCTCAATACCAACAACCTCAAAACCTAATTGCAATGATAGGAAACTAAGCAATGCCCCACCTCCAACGCCAATGCAAAGCCCTCTTGGCCTAACCTTAGATTCAAAACACTCCTGTAAATACCCACTGATCAAGGACAGACCGGCCACCATCGGTGCCAAGTAAGGATGCACCAACACCCCTAAATCCAGACAAAACTCCGCCTCTTCAATACATAAAGAATTCAATCCAGTATCATCAACTCCATTATTTGGCACTACACTGATTTCAGTCTGTATCAAATTGGGCATTCTCTTAAACCTCAACCTTCTCCTAAATTCCCTCCTAGAACCCTCGATTTCGACATCTTCAACCAGCATTTCCCCAACACAAGACCCAGTGCTCCTCTCTAATACAACACTACTAATTACACTATCCTCATAACTCAAAAAGGGTACTTCAACATTTCCCAGTTGAGCAATTTCCTTGGGTAATAAAGCCATCAATAAAGGGTATAAACTTCTCTCCAATTTCTCCCTATAAATTGGGCAATTTTCAATTGAACTTTTATACAAATTACCAACACTAATCTCACCATTAGAAGCACTACCAATTAAAATTAACCTGGAGATTCCAGGAGAACCCAATAAAAGCTGGAGATGCCCAGATTCTGTGGCGAAAATCCAATCATTTTCGCGGTGTTTTGGGACTAACATAGCTGCAATTTGGGGGGAATTAATGGGTTGTAAAGGTGAATCAAGAACAGAAATTTGAAGGTTTTTGGTATGAAAATAGTCAATTGGGCAAGAAACAGAGTAAATTGGAAGAGTAAATGAAACATAGCGAGATGGGGTTAGAGAATCGAATGTACCTGGTTCCATGACTGATGACAAAATTAGGCGGTAATCCCAGAAGTTAATTCGGAGTAACGAAAATTTTGATGAAGAACGAACGAATAATTGCAATGACTCAATGAGAGATGCTACCGTGGTGATAAGACTGATAACATCAACCCGGGCCAATCTGGCCCGAAAATAGGGTGGGTTTAGACAAGCCTAAAAATGCATTGCTTGGCCCAAATTCTATATCTATAAAATAGCATTCTCACGGCACTCTCGAGTCTCAAACTTTACATGGGAAATTCTCTTATGATTCAAGATTTATAAGAGAATTTCTCTTTTTCTCTTTGGTAGAATGAAAAAAAAAAAAAAAAATTATCATTGATAATCTTGTATTAATGTTGCTAAATTAATTATAACATCAATGGTAATTTTATTAAAGTTTTAACCATGGTTAGATTATTGACAAAATGAAAAGTAAAATGACATAATTGCCCCCTTTATTTTTCATACACCCACCCTTCTAACTTGTTTAATCATTATTCTTTCCAATCTCTTTCACCAAAGTCACCATTCACTACCAACCTCCATCACTAACAAACATCTCCCTCCTTCCTTCTTCCTCCTTTACCAAACACCAGATACCAACATATCTCATCTCACATTGCTTTTCAAACTATCAAAATCCAGCCTTTGCTCTTCAAACTATCAAAATCCAGCCTTTGCTCTTCAAACTAGCAAAGGATCGATTTTTCTCAGGCGAACCATAACCCTAATTAACATTACCATCAATCCTTCGATAGATCAAACCCACCCTCCCAACCTCTGAACCCGAACCCAATTCAAGCTCCTTCACCACATATTCTGTTATAAACGGAATTGCACAAATAAAATAGTAAGAACAATGTTACCGAGAATAAGACTGAGTCGCGGACTATGTCGCTCTCTTTAGAACATTCGCGGCACTGCCTCAAACTTGTGCAAGCAGCTCGTACCAAACCGGATGCCCCCAGGATAAAACAGTCTTTCACAAGTATAAAATACCGGCGGTTTTGCACCGAACCACCGGACAATGGAACACCAGAAAATCAGAAAGAAACTGCTCGACTGTTTTGAGAGGAAGAGAAAATATATTTTGCAAAGTGGTTTTCTGTTTTTTTTTTCGTGTTTTTAAAAACAAAGCTGGAACCGTCCTTTTATAGGTAAAGATACGTAACAACTTAAGCATGAAAACGGGAGAAAGATTAGCAACGTTTACTGCAATTAGTGTATTCGTTAAGCAAGAATCAAGGCATTAAATCAGTGTAACGGTGCAACGTTTAGCAGTAAAACAGCAACGAGAATCAAGCAATGTAACGGAAAAATTTAAACCAAAACAGTAAAACGTTTTGTAACTGAATATTAATCAAACCGGTAACAAAAATTAAGTTTGTTTAATAACCCAAACCCAAACCCGACCCAGCCCAGCTCGGCTCGGTTCGGTTCGGCGCGCGTGTGTGATATATGGTTTACCATATAGGTCCTTCCTCTCCACAAAATGTGGGTAGCCCAAGGGCCACACCCCTTTAGCCCACTCTCTATATTATAAAGAGAGTAAAACTCTCATTTCCCACCAATGTGGGACTTTGAGTTTTTTCACAAAATTCACACACTACACACTTGTTGTTCCAACAATCCCCCACTTGAATTTTTTGAAAACATTTTCGAGCAGAATCCATACATATATAGGTTGCGCATAAACAGAAGTGTTTTTCAACTTGAACTTCTACGTAGTGAGTACGATTCAGATTCAACAAGGGTGACTCGAAGTTTTGAACCCTATCTCTGACAAAGTACCACACACAACTACTCTTGGTGTTGTTCTAGACCCGTGCTATTTCGGCCATGCACGTCTATCCCAGTGTAGTGAATGATCTAGAAATGCTGCCACACATTTCATAGGAAGCGGCCTAACTTCCACATTCACATAGGTGAATCTATCAAGAGTACTCCTGTAGCTTGGTACTCCACTCCAAATTGGAGTATAGATTTCATTAAGAGTTCCTATTAACTCATCCTTGATCGCTTCAGGAAATTATGTCTTTTGAACATATTCAACTCATATCACACCATAACTTGTTATTACCCTTTGAACCTATTTCTTGGGATCTCCAGTTCATAGGTTGGGTTACCATTATGTGTGGTTCATTTCAATGGCAATAGTCCTATTTTCTTAGAGGAAAAATGGACTTTCTCCCTAGCTAATCCTTTCGTCAAAGGATCAGCCAAGTTATTCTCAGTGCGTACGTGATCCACTCTAACAGCTCCGATAGAGAGATATTCTCTCATAGTGCTGTGCTTACGACGTATTTGTCGTCTCTTACCGTTGTAATATCGGTTCTGAACTTTTGCAATAGCCGCGGTACTATCGCAATGGATCAAGACAGCCGGTAATGGCTTTTCCCATAGGGGAATTTCACCTAGCAGGCCTCTTAACCAACCTACTTCTTCACTAGCCGTAGCTAGTGCTATCATTTCTGACTCCATGGTGGACTGAGCCAAAATAGTCTGTTTCTTAGACTTCCAAGATACAGCTCCACCGGCTATAGAAAAAATATATCCACTAGTAGCCTTAGAGTCATCTGATAAGGTGTTCCAGTCAGCATCACTATAGCCTTCTAGTACAGCTGGAAACCTTTCATAATGCAACCCTAGGTTCATGGTCCTCTTAAGGTATCTCATGACCCTTTCAATAGCATGCCAATGCTCATTACCAGGACAACTAGTAAACCTGCCTAACAATCCCACGACATAGGCAATGTCGGGTCTAGTACAATCAGTGGCATACCGAAGGCTGCCAATGATGCTCGCATAATCAGATTGCCTTACGGCATCACCAGTGTTCTTAAATAATTTAACACTGGAGTCATAAGGTGTATTAGCAGGTTTACAGTCAAAGTAACCATATTTCTTTAGGATTTTCTCAATGTAATGAGATTGATCCAAAGAAACTCCATTTTCTGTCCTAGTAATCTTAATTCCAAGGATTACATTAGCCTCTCCTAGGTCTTTCATGTCAAACTCAGCATTCAACAATAGCTTTACATCATTCACAACATGAATGTTCGAGCCAAAAATTAACAAGTCATCCACATATAGACAAATTATAGTGCATATGTCATTCTCAAATTTTACATATATGCATTTGTCACTACCATTTATCTTAAAACCATGTGAGATGAATAAGTTATCAAATTTTTCATGCCATTGTTTAGGTGCTTGTTTGAGACCATAAAGAGATTTATCTAGCTTACATACTAGATGCTCTTTTCCTTGAACAACGAATCCTTCCGGTTGATCCATGTAGATTTCTTCTTCCAATTCACCGTTCAAGAATGCAGTCTTTACATCCATCTGATGTACTACAAGATTAAAAACAGAAGCAAGAGATATTAGTACTCTAATAGATGTTACTCTAGTTACAGGTGAATAGGTATCAAAGAAATCAACATTCTCCCTCTGTCTGTAGCCTTTAGCTACCAAACGGGCTTTGAACTTATCAACGGTCCCATCAACTTTCAGCTTTCTTTTTAGGACCCATTTGCAACCAATTGACTTGCAGCCTGGTGGCAACTCAGTTAGATGCCAAGTTCGATTAGACTCAAGTGAGTCCATTTCGTCGTTCACGGCTTCTTGCCATAAATCTGCATCAACTGAGGTTAGAGCTTCTTGGAGGGTAGAAGGATCCTCCTCTACATTAAGAACTACAAAGTCTGGGCCAAAGTCTTTTGCTACTCTAGCCCGCTTGCTCTTTCTTAGTTCGGGTTCAGCATCCAATTCTTGTGAGTTAGACCTGACTTTAGGAATAATAGAGGTGGACGAACCCCCACTATTTCTAGATTTAAAAGGAAACCTGTCCTCATAAAAATCAACATCATTAGATTCAATAATTACACGAGCATTTAAATCAAAGAATCTATATGCCTTACTGTTAATAGCATATCCAATGAATACACATTCATAAGCTCTACTAGCTAATTTAACTCTTTTAGGATCAGGAATCCTAACATATGCTAGACAACCCCAAGTTCTGAAATAAGAAATGTTAGGTCGTTTATTACGAAGTATTTCATAGGGAGAAACCTTACTCTTAGTCTTTGGAATACGGTTTAAGACATAACAAACAGTTAGTAGAATTTCACCCCACCAATGATCAGCAGCACGAGAATATAAGGAAATAGCAACTACTAATTCTGTAAAGGTCCTATTTTTCCTTTCAGCCTTTCCATTCATTTCTGGGGAATAAGGAGCTGTCCTTTCATGTATGATACCATGTGAATTATAAAATTCTACAAAAGCATCAGTATCATACTCAGTTCCACGATCACTTCGTAATCTTTTTATTTTCTTGTTAAACTGATTCTCAAACTCTGTTATAAACAACTTAAACATTTCAAAAGCATCACTCTTATTTTTCATCAAATAAATACAAGTATAATCAGAACAATCATAAATAAAGGTGATAAAGTATCGTTGTCCATTTCTGGTCAACGTTCCATTTAGTTCACAAATATCCGAATGAATTAAGTCTAATGGTTCTGAGTTTCTAATCACTGATTTATGAGGTGTTTTTGTAATCTTAGCCTGACTACAAGAATCACATTTGTCAAAGTCATTGAGAGAGATATTTGGAATAAGGCCTAAATTGCTCATATTTTTTATGAGTCTTTTGTTCACATGACAAAGTCTAGTATGCCAAACATTAATAGTAGAACACAACATATAAGCGGAATTAGAAATTTTATTAACTTCAACATTCAGTTTAAACATGCCATCAGTAGCATATCTTTTTCCTACAAATATTCCATTCTTAGTTAAAGTAAACAAATCAGAACCTATGGTTTGTATAAAACCAGCCTTATTAAGCAAAAAACCAGAAACTAAATTCTTCCTCATTTCCGGAGTGTGTAACACATCTTTCAGAATGAGAGTCCTGCCAGAAGTAAACTTCAACTCAACATTTCCAACACCAGCAATGTTAGTGGAATGGGAATCACCCAACAGTACTTTCTTATCATCGGTCTTTTCAGTGTATGTTTTAAACATCCGACGATCATAACAGACATGGCGTGTGGCACCAGTGTCTATCCACCACCCATCATAGCCACAAAAGGCTCTTCAATCATGCTAGCCTGCGCAGGCACAGGGTTAGGCATGTTCCTGCACTTTCGTGCCATATGGCCTGGTTTTCCACACCGATAGCACAGAAATTGACCAGTACCATTCTTAGGGGGTTGAGACTGTTGTCTTCCATTGTTCTTTTGAACATTCGGTTTATTGAAGTTATTCTTCCGGTTCTGAGGTTTGAAATTCTTACCAGCAGGTTTAAGTACTGCAGCAGATCGCCTAGGAGCATTATTAGCAGAGATTTGTAAAATCTCTTCCTTTAGATCCTGTTTTCTGGATTCTTCTTCTATACGTAGCCGAGTGATCAAACTCTCTGAGGAGAATTCCTTAGTCTTATGCCTGAGATTATTTTTGAAATCTTTCCAGGAAGGAGGCAGCTTGTCAATAATAACAGCAATTTGAAATTGTTCATCAAGGGCCATACCTTCGGAAATTATCTCATGGGCAATTTTCTGAAGGTCGTGAGACTGCACTTCCACGGACTTATCATCAGTCATCTGGAATTTTAGGTACCTACTAACAGCATACTTTTTGGCACCTGCTTCTTCAGTATCATACTTTTTTTTGTAGGGCATCCCACAAACCCTTAGCAGTATTTTCCATATTATAAAAGTCATAGAGGTTATCAGACAGACCATTAAGTACATAGTTTTTGCACATGAAATCAGTTTCATTCCAGGTTTCGATTTCACTATTCAAGTAAGCTAATTCATCTTCAGGAGCATTATCAGGAATAAATGGCCGAGGGGCTGTTAAGGCAGAATTAACCTTTTTGACAGTTAAGAAAAATTGCATTTTCTGTTTCCATCTTTTAAAGTGAGCGCCCTCAAAACGAAAGGGCTTGTTAAGGTCAGCAGACATAGTCATTTCTTCGGTAGACATAGTGTTCACGAAGGCAGAAACGATTGTTCTAAAATTGTTATAAACGGAATTGCACAAATAAAATAGTAAGAACAATGTTACCGAGAATAAGACTGAGTCGCGGACTATGTCGCTCTCTTTAGAACATTCGCGGCACTGCCTCAAACTTGTGCAAGCAGCTCGTACCAAACCGGATGCCCCCAGGATAAAACAGTCTTTCACAAGTATAAAATACCGGCGGTTTTGCACCGAACCACCGGACAATGGAACACCAGAAAATCAGAAAGAAACTGCTCGACTGTTTTGAGAGGAAGAGAAAATATATTTTGCAAAGTGGTTTTCTGTTTTTTTTTTTCGTGTTTTTAAAAACAAAGCTGGAACCGTCCTTTTATAGGTAAAGATACGTAACAGCTTAAGCATGAAAACGGGAGAAAGATTAGCAACGTTTACTGCAATTAGTGTATTCGTTAAGCAAGAATCAAGGCATTAAATCAGTGTAACGGTGCAACGTTTAGCAGTAAAACAGCAACGAGAATCAAGCAATGTAACGGAAAAATTTAAACCAAAACAGTAAAACGTTTTGTAACTGAATATTAATCAAACCGGTAACAAAAATTAAGTTTGTTTAATAACCCAAACCCAAACCCGACCCAGCCCAGCCCGGCTCGGCTCGGTTCAGTTCGGCGCGCGTGTGTGTGATATATGGTTTACCATATAGGTCCTCCCTCTCCACAAAATGTGGGTAGCCCAAGGGCCACACCCCTTTAGCCCACTCTCTATATTATAAAGAGAGTAAAACTCTCATATTCTAATAACTAAAGTGTGTTATTAGCGCCTGAGCAAAGTCAACGGCGTAAGTATATGTTTGATTTTTTGCCCATGGGATGGATTGTATTTACTTGGATTTTATCATTGTCTGGTGGCCAAATGCAGATACATATGTTGATATTTATACATCTTTAAAACTTTGTCCATTGTATCTAAGGAAAACTATGTATAAGGTAAGATGAATTGTCTCATGGTTTAACGTTGTATAAAAAGAATTAGGATTGAAGAAAGAATTCAGGGATGAGTAAAGGAAGGAATGGGGGTTAAGGTATTTTCGTCAATCACTCATTATTCACAGGCGTTAGTAAGCAATATGCAAGCATTAGTAACATGCAGGCGCCATTTAACACACCTCGCTCAAATTTCTACAAGTGTTTTCCTCTACTAGAAAATAATTGCTGCTTTGAAAATGTATTCAAAACCATTTAAAAATCTTTTCCTTGAAATTCCATATTAGTGTATCACATGAAGGTTGTACACAACAAATGGTAGAACATTTTTTAGTGTGAATAATTGAAAAAAAAATTAAAAGATTGTCTGAACTTCATAAAACTATCTTACAAGTTCCTTCCTCTGGTGTAGTTTTCTGTTCTGTGGGGGCTGCTTCTCTTGTGCCTTACCACTAATCCTCTTGCGTTTCTTTGTTTTCTCTTCACCAGTTTCCTCAGTGTCCTTGAAAATGACATCCTGCTCTACAGTTTCAGGCACCTCAAAGGAACTTTGTCTGGGCTGCGTGTTGTCAATTTTCTTGAGCTGCATAAGGTGAAACATTATCAAAGAAGTGAAGCCACATTTCAACATCACGAATCCACATTTATTTTGTAAAATGAAGATTGCATATTAGCACATGTTTGCTATCAGCAACTACAACAAGGTCTTTACTATAGCTTTATCAAAGTGCAAAAGTTTTTAGGGTCTTTACTATAACTTTGGAGGAAAACTTAATGAGAGTGAAGGAAAACTAAACATTTATGGTTAGCTTAAATTATGTTCAGAAGGAAGGTCTACCTTCGCCACAAAAAAACCCATTCAATTCGTGAACGTTTGGTAGAAGTGCCTTGTCAATTTCAACAATGGATGAAACCGGTATTGTCTAAAGCGAGCATATCTGCAGAAAGGAAGGAAGAGAGCGTTTTGATCTACATCATTGCTCAAAACAAAAAAAAAATAGAATAAAATAAAATAAAAACCCTATATGTAACTCCCCCTAGTTCCGAAATTAACATTACCCTTCACATTTACGGCCAAAATCAATTCCATACGGGACTAGCTTTACATTTCAGCGCTTCAAGGCATAGTCAATAACTGCTTCGTTCTGCACAATTCTATAATTAGTATAGAGTCAAAGTACTTCCATATTTTCTGAATTTTATGATGGTGGATGGGTGGGAGGGTTGGGGTGACACTTGTCTCTGTTACAAACCTCCATAACCATGATAGAGCATGTTGAATACACAACAAATCCTCCAATTTTGGAATTTGCATCAACCAAATCAATAGCAGCCAGTAGTAGTTGTTGCAGACACTGTTGAGCACATCAGTGTAAAAACAAAAAAAAAGATTAAGAACATTAAATTCTTCCCTAATGGCATACAGTAACATAACTCATAGCAAAAAAACCCCATCCCCAAATGAATATAGCAAAAGATGCTTAAAGATGCATTTAGCCCTAATTCTAAATAATTTCATTTGCTTTGACTATTATTTATAATATGCAATGACATTTTTATGAAGGTGCTATTTTTTTTTAAGTTACATTTTTCATACTCTATCTGGCATACATAAATTCTTTCTTTACATACAAAATCACAATTACAAACCTTCTGTAAATGTGCACACTTTTGGATTTCTTCAAAGCTTTTGGTCAATTTTACAGACTCATCTTTGGATATCACCTATATGGACAAGGAAATAATATATTGATACCAAAAAATCTAAATAAAATTATGACAGTTTGAATTAGTCCATTTTCTTATAAGGCCAAAGATTGGCAAACCTTCAGCTCCTCAAATAGGGACATAGATTACAATTGATTTGAATTTTTAAAAAAATGTATGGGTCTTAAATCATTCTAAGTGTGGATGTATGTCCTATATATAGATTGGTAGTTGTCAAATAAACTTGTGCCAGTAAAGAGCACCAGACAGGAGAATATATCAAAGGGATATAGGAAATAAAAACAACCAGGGTCCGGGGAGATAGGTGTACACATTGTAATTGAACGAGCATATACACAATATAAAAATTATAAAGAGTAGCTAGCAAGGGTTATTGGGGCCAGCCTACACCACTAATTAAGTACATTGTATTGATACAAATATATTAGAGAGGGTGGGTGTTTTTCAAGCAATACATAGAATTGTTTCAATGCGATGATAAAAAGATTACCATTAAGACTTATAAGCAAAAAGTAAGCTTTACTTACCCCTGTACCGCTGCAAGGGGCATCCAATAGCACTCTATCACATGAATTCATTCCTAGCACTTGTGGGAGCTAAATGCAAGAAATCCAAGATAAAAAGGTCAAATCAAAATAAGTAATTGATATAGTCTTAAAAAAAAAACAATTAAGCCAAGGACTATAAAATCTACTAATACAGTTAGAATTTAACAAATCCACATGTTTCTAACTCATTTACAATAGAGTTGACCAAAGAAAAATATAAAACTCATCAATATTATATATGCTAAACTCTCCATATACTCATATAGTTATTGATTTTCATTCCACATATTGTGTATATGACTAAATAATTACATAAGCAACTAAGTTTGAAACAGGTTTGAAGTAGTAGCTGCACTAGATTGTCAAATAATTAAGATCCAAATTAGAATTGCTAATAGTTTGTTTGCTTACTAAACTAGTCCCAAGCTTGGTTTTCTATTTAAAATGGAGTATATAAAGATCTCTTTTACTCTTGGAATGCAAACATTTAAAATTTAGGTTTATTTTTCACAAAATTAATATTCACATATATATAAATCAATGCTTGTTTTCATTTTAATTTTTAAAGCACAATAATTATCTTATACTTATACATGTTTTCTCTCGGATTTTTTTATGCAATCATTAATTAGGCTAATTTGTGGGGTAGGGGGGGGGGGCATACGGGCTAGACTTCCATCATACTATGAACATAATATGAGCAGTTTTTTGAAATTGTCAATATAATCGAATAATCAGATTCAAAAGATCTTTCCGTCTTACACAATTTCATAGAATTGTTTTGTCATTTCAATTTCATTTATGAATCATTCATTCGCTAGAAAATAAAAAATTATTAAATATTTATATAGACTAGTTTATTCATTAAAAATGAATTGAATATTAATAATTAATCTAATACAAATATAGAACTTTCTGTTTGGGTCCAATTTACTTTAATTGGGCCGGTCCATAAATGATTAATTACAAAGCCCAAGGCTAAGGTTCAACTCTCCAAACGGTGTCAAGTCAGTTAAGGCCCAGTCAACGTAGCAAGCCCACTTGATTTACGGCCCACTTATCTATTGAGAAAAGGTATAAAAACCTTCAATCCTCTCTCTACACATATACACATTAAGCCTCAAGCAATTAATATTCTTGCATTGCTTTCTCTCTCTAAACACTGTACTGACTTCGGCATCGGAGGGGCTTTTCTCGGCAACACCCTAAGGCCAGTTCACGTGTGTCTGTTGTGCAGGAAACCCTCGGCCCAGTCATCACTTGGACCGAGATCAGTCTTCAGCCCGCAGAAAAGGACCTTGACGAAGGTCCCATTGTTTTTACCCGAAACAATTTGGCGTCGTCTGTGGGGAGGACATTCAAAAGTAAGCCAAAAATCAACCAATCTTAGCAAAAATGACTAAGAATGGTAAGAGTGCCAAGAGTACTAAAAAGAACGACCCTTCCTCTTCTAGGAAAGGTCCGATTCCGGTGAGGAGGAATCCACTTGCTCCACCGTCAGTGATAAAGAAGAAAGCAAATGGCACCTGGAGAATACGCGTCGACTTCACGGACCTAAATAGGGCCTGCGCAAAAGAGTTGTATCCCTTGCCAAAGATTGATCAACTAGTCGACTCGACAAGTGGGCATGCCCTACTTAGCTTCATGGACGCATTCTCGGGGTATCATCAGATCTTCATGCACCTCGACGACCAAGCAAAAACGGCCTTCGTTACGAACGCCGGGATGTGTATGATTACAAAATGATGTCTTTCACGTTGAAAAATGCGGGGGCAACATATCAAAGACTGGTTGATCAGGTCTTCACCGAGCAAAAAGGTTGCAACATGGAAGTCTATGTTGACGACTCAATAGTCAAAAGCAAAGAGGACAAAGACCATGTCGCGGATCTGGCCGAGACCTTCACCGCCCTAAGGAAACACCAAATGAAGCTAAATCCGAAGAAGTGTGTCTTGGGCGTGAAGTCAGAAAAGTTTCTCGGCTTTATGGTCAGCAAGAGGGGGATTGATGTCAATCCCGCCAAAGTGCAGGCGGCGCTCGATCTTCCCGAGCCGAAAACAATGAGGGACGTCTAGCGTCTCACCAGGCCTTATCCAGGTTCATCTCTAGAGCCTTGGACAAGGGGTTACCCTTCTTCAAAGCACTGAAACTCCAAAAATCCAAGGATCTCATCTGGGAAGACGAGCAAAAAGATGCCTTCAAGCAGCTGCATGAACAACTGGCTCAACTCCTGACGCTGGCACGCCCAGCATAAGGAGAAACTCTGTACTTATATGTGACAGTCAGCCCGGCCACTATAAGCGCGGTTTTGCTGAGGAAAAAAGAAAAAGTCCAACAACCGGTCTACTTCGTCAGTCACACTCTGACGGATGTCGAGAATCGCTACCCCCTACTCGAGAAAGTGGCATATGCAGTGGTGGTAGCATGTCCGAAGCTGAGGCCCTATTTCGACTACCATCAAATAGTGATCTTGACTGATCAACCGCTGGAAAAAGTACTCGACAAAGTTGAAAAATCCGGTAGACTAGCAAAGTGGGCCTTCGAGCTATCAGTTACCTGCCAAGAACAACCATCAACGCCCAAGCCCTAGCGGACTTCCTAGCCGAGTGTTCTTACCAGGAGACACTAGACGAGGAAAAGAAATTTTGGACTGTTTTCACGGATGGATCCTCCACCGTAAATGGTTCGGGGGCAGGGGTAGTAATAACCTCGCCCGAAAGTAAGTCCTTTGAGTATGCACTGAAATTCTCATTCAAAGCTTCGAACAACGAAGCTGAATATGAAGCAGAAATCGCGGGCTTAGAGCTGTGCATATCATTAGAAGCCGAGCATGTCTGTCTAAAGACATACTCTCAGCTCGTCGTGAATCAGATCCGAGGCGAATATGAGGCCAAAGAACCCTCAATGATAGCTTATCTCAAAATGATCAAAACAGTTATTGCGAAACTGAGAACTTTTGAAGTCGAGATGATCCCAAGGGGTCAGAACGCACAAGTCGATGCCCTCTTCAAACTTGCAAGTTCAACTCTAACTGAGCTGAATCGATCTGTTTATGTGGAGGTGCGCCGAGAAAGAAGTGTGGACGAAGCGCATGAGGTTTGCTGCATCGCACACAAGCCGGGATGGATGGACCCCATCCTAGCCTACAAGCTTCGAGGAGAATTTCCCGAAGACAGGAACTTGGCCTCCAAACTGAAACGAATCGGCTCAAGGTTCATCGTCTTCAGAGGAGAATTGCTGAAAAAATCTTTCTCAGCCCCACTACTAAAATGCATGGGGCCAACAGATACTGACTACATCCTTCGGGAGATCCACTTCAACATTTATGGAAACCACATCAAGGGGAGAGCTTTAGCCCACAAGGCATTGAAGGCAGGGTATTATTGGCCTACCATGATCTCAGGCGCTAAGGAGCTGGTCAAAAAATGCGAGAAATGTCAAAAATTTACGCTAGTCATCCATCAACTAGCCCCAAATCTTCAACCGATCCAAAATCCGCTTCCATTCGCCCAGTGGGGGCTGGATATCTTGGGACCCTTTCCTAATGCCCCCTACCCAAAAAGATGGCTGATAGTCGGCATTGACTATTTCAGCAAATGGATCAAGGCTGAAGCAGCCTCGAACACCTCAGAGCAAACTGTCAAGAAATTTATCTGGCAAAATATCATCACTCGCTTTGGGGTTCCGAAGGCTTTTGTCTTTGATCATGGAAGGCAATTTGACAATTTGCCGCTGAAGTGGTACACTGACCAGTTTGGCATTAAGTTGGCATACTGAACAGTGTGCCATCCGCAAAGCAATGGTCAAGCCGAAGTTGCAAACAAGCAAATCCTCAATGCTCTCAAGAAAAGGGTTGAAGATCAAAAGTCCAAGTGGATAGAGGAACTCCTAGGAACCCTTTGGTCACTTCGGACGACTGAAAAAGAGGCTACGGGATATTCACCTTTTGAGCTGGTGTATGGATCCGAAGCCGTCCTTCCAATGGAAATCGGCACAGAGAGTTTGTGCGTGAATCTGTTCGCAGCCGAGGAAAATGAACAACTCATGAAAGAATCCCTCGATTTTCTTGACGAGGTCTGAGACTCGGCTCGAGAAATAATGGCTGCAGATAAGCGAAGGATCAACAAATTTTACAACTAAAGAGATCATGTAAGACTTCTTAAAATTGGTGATCTTGTTCTTTGAAATGCTGCATTTGTGCAAAAAGGACGCATTCATGAGAAACTCTCAGCAACTTAGGAGGGCCCCTATGAAATTTATAAAAGGAATTTTTCCAGCGGCTGATCAGTCAAGACCACTATTTGATGGCAGTCAAAATAAGGCCTCAGCTTCCGACCGGCTACCACCACTGCAAATGCCACTTTCTCGAGTAGGGGGTAGCGAGTCTCGGCATCCGTGAGAGTGTGACTGACGAAATAAACCGGTTTTTGGACTTTTTCTTCTTCCCTCAGCAAAATCGCGCTCATAGTGGCCGGGTTAACTGCCACATATAAGTGCAGAGTTTCTTCTTCAGCTGGCGTGCTAGCGTCAAGAATTGAGCCAGATGTTCACACAGCTGCTTGAAGGCTTCTTTTGCTCGTCTTCCCAGATGAGCTCCTTGGTTTTTAGGAGTTTCAGCGCTTTGACGAAGGGTAACCCCTGAAAGGAATTGTGTCCTTCCAACAAGTGTATTATTCCGATAGAGGGTTCGAAATTATTAGAAATCTAATTATTTAGTGAGGTCAAGTGATCGGAACGTTTAGGTGGAGGCCGCTTCCGATCAGTAATATTAATGTACAATTAATATTACAGCTTAATCTTGACTGAACCCTTCGGGTCACACCCCAATCGAGTAACCAATCCAAGGCAACAAATCAATCCGTAGGATTAGATGAGTCATTAGAGTATTACAAACAAAAACATCGGATATCGAGCTTAGAGCGTCGAAACCGAGCGCCGTGAGTCGAGTCGAATTTAAAATTCGACGAGACGAGAAATCATGCAAACGACAAGTTCTAGCTGAGCCATAGTCTCACATTGGCCTAGCCATGCGAGTGCTAGGCTAGCACAGGGCACCAACCACATCGCATGGCTATGCCGCAAGCCAAGCATGCATTTGCGTGCTAGGCTCGCTGGCCGAGCATGCTTGCAGGGTTGGTGCGTCTAGTTGCACGCACGCTAGCTCCAGCATCCATGGCTGGGCTAGTCAAGACCTTGGAAAAGGTATCAAGGCCAGCTCCAGCATCCATGGCTAGGCTAGTCACGACCTTGGCAAAGGCATCAAGGCCTTGACAAAGACATCAAGGCCTTAGCATAGGCATAAAGGCAGGCTGCCAGCTAACTCATGCGTGTGCCAAATTTTGCGTGCATGTGAGAGCTTGGTTAAGGGTTGATTGGGGAGAAAGGGGTGGATGGTCCCCCCCCCCCTTGTGGTCCTCACCTAATCCCTTGCTCACCTCTTGACACTTGGCGTTTGTTGATTCACTTGCATTTTCAATTTTCTTTGAATTAAAATAAATTGAATGAAGTGCAGTTTTACTAATTCTCCCACATTTATGTGAGATTGGAATTAAAGGCTCCCTTCCCTATAAATATTCATCATTTGGGATTGGGAAAGGATACTTGAGTTGTGAATTTAAGGGATCTCTAAGAAGAGAATACCTTAATTGTAATACTCTAAGTTCCTTGGTCTAGCCCCGACTAACCTTCGGGGTAGGGACCGTTCGGTTCGGGTCTCAAGGGTGTGAGCCGTCGGAGGCTCACGCACTTGCGGAGCTAGCACTTTCAAGTAAGAGCTCTAAAGGAGCGAAGCACGCGTCGAGGGTAAGATTGTCTTTTCTCTCTATTAGTTAATTAATTATGTGATTATTAATTAATTTGCATGTTTAGTTACATTAATTTGTGTGCGGGTCTTGGCTGGGTTTTATTCCGCGTAGTGTCAGACACTACGAAACCCAACAACCCTTTGTCCGAGGCTCTAGAGATGAACCTGGACATGCAACCATTCTCCCGGTGAGACGCTGGACGTCCCTCTTTGTTTTCGGCTCCGGAAGGTCGAGCGCCACCTGCACTTTAGAGGGATTGGCATCAATCCCTCTCTTGCTGACCATGAAGCCGAGAAACTTGCCTGACTTCACGCCAAAGACACACTTCTTCGAATTAGGGCAACGAAGGTCTCGGCCAGGTCCGCAACGTGGTCTTTGTCCTCTTTGCTTTTGACGATTGAATCGTCAACATAGACTTCCATGTTGCGGTCTTTTGCTTGGCAAAGACCTAATCAGCCAGTCTTTGATATGTTGCCCCCGCATTTTTCAACCCCAAAGGCATCATTTTGTAATTATACACCCCGACGTTCGTAATAAAGGTCGTTTTTGCTCGGTCGTCGGGATGCATGAAGATCTAATGATACCCCGAAAATGCGTCCATGAAGCTAAGTAGGGCATGCCCACTTGTCGAGTCAATTAGTTGATCAATCCTTGGCAAGGGATAAAAGTCTTTTGGGCAAGCCCTATTTAGGTCCGTGAAGTCGACGCACATTCTTCGGGTGCCATTTGCCTTCTGAACCATCACCGCATTGCCAGCCATTCCGGATACTGACAGGGTTCAATGAAACCTGCGTCCAGGAGTTTTTTTACTTCGGCTGCGATGTCTCAGTTCTTATTTGCGGAGTAATTTCGCTTCTTTTTCTTAACCAGTCGACAGGTAGGGTCGACATTAGGCTTGTGAAAGATGAGGTTCGGATCAATCTCAGGCATGTCTGCTGCCGAGAAAGCGAACACATCTTTGTTGTCCCGAAGGAGTTAGATAAGCTCACAGCGGACGTTTGGATGGAGTCCGAGCCGATGCTGACACATTTTTCAGGGTCTCCTTCAATCAACTCTATTGACTCAGTCTACTGGTCCAACTCCATTGCTTTGGCACCAGGCTCTTCACAATCTCATCTGTTGTCAATATCAGCAAGCTTCCCAGACATCGGCCGGTGGTCTGAGTCTTTCGGCTCAGATGAGGAACTAGCTTTTTCTTTCCCCAAAGATCTTTCTCGTGCTGGGGTGCCTTAAGCTGAAGCACTTAAGCCTTTAGGCTTCTTTGTGCATCGGTTTTATTCTCTTTCTTCTTCCTCATCATCCTTGTCGTCGCGACGACTTTTGGATGGCTTGAGGTAGTAGCATCTTTGGGCTTCCTTTTGGCTGCCCTGGATTCTTTTGGAGTAGCCCTCATCCGAAACGTATATCATCGTTTGATAGTACGTAGAGACTATTCCTTGAATTTCGTGAATCATGGGTCTCCCCATAATCACGTTATGTACAGATGGAACATCCATGACGAGAAACTCGGCCATTAGATTCCGGGCTGCTTTGTTGCGACCGATGGTGACGGGAAGGGTAATTTTCCGATCTGGATATATTGCAGACATATGGAATCCAGATACCGGGTAGGGTACCGGAGTCAGGTGCTTGGTCATAAACTTCAGCTGGTCGTAAGCCTCTCAGAAGAGGATATTCGTACCACTTCCGCAGTGGACGAGAGTTCGCCAAACGTTGTGGTTTGCGATCCATGTGACGATCACCAGCGGGTCATCATGGGGGTATGCCACCCCCGACAATCTTCGGCTGTGAACGTAAAGTTCGGCATTGGAGATTGTGGTGCTCAAATTTCAGCATGGTTCACTTTATGGGTCAAGCCTCTCAAGTGGAATTTGTCCCCGGTGAGACGCTAGACGTCCCTCATTGTTTTCGGCTTGGGAAGATCGAGCGCCGCCTGCACTTTGGCGGGATTGACATCAATCCCCCTCTTGCTGACCATAAAACCGAGAAACTTGTCTGACTTCACGCCGAAGACACACTTCTTCGGATTTTCCTTAGGGCGGTGAAGGTCTCGGCCAGATCTGCGACATGGTCTTTGTCCTCTTTGCTTTAGACTATTGAGTCGTTAGCATAGACTTCCATGTTGCAACCTTTTTGCTCGGTGAAGACCTGATCAACCAGTCTTTGACACGTTGCCCTCGCATTTTTCAACCTGAAAGACATCATTTTGTAATTATACACATCCCGACGTTCGTAACGAAGGCCGTTTTTGCTTGGTCGTCGAGGTGCATGAAGATCTGATGATACCCCGAGAATGCGTCCATGAAGCTAAGTAGGGCATGCCCACTTTTCGAGTCGACTAGTTGATCAATCTTTGGCAAGGGATACAACTCTTTTGCGCAGGCCCTATTTAGGTCCGTGAAGTCGACGCGTATTCTCCAGGTGCCATTTGCTTTCTTCTTTATCACTGACGGTGGAGCAAGTGGATTCCTCCTCACCGGAATCGGACCTTTCCTAGAAGAGGAAGGGTCGTTCTTTTTAGTACTCTTGGCACTCTTACCATTCTTAGTCTTTTTTGCTAAGATTGGTTGATTTTTGGCTTACTTTTGAATGTCCTCCCCACAGACGACGCCAAATTGTTTCGGGTAAAAACAATGGGACCTTCGGCAAGGTCCTTTTCTGCGGGCTGAAGACTGATCTCGGTCCAAGTGATGACTGGGCCGAGGGTTTCTTGCACAACAGACACACGTGAACTGGCCTTAGGGTGTTGCCGAGAAAAGCCCCTCCGATGCCGAAATCAGTACAGTGTTTAGAGAGAGAAAGCAATGCAAGAATATTAATTGCTTGAGGCTTAATGTGTATATGTGTAGAGAGAGGATTGAAGGTTTTTATACCTTTTCTCAATAGATAAGTGGGCCGTAAATCAAGTGGGCTTGCTACGTTGACTGGGCCTTAACTGACTTGACACCGTTTGGAGAGTTGAACCTTAGCCTTGGGCTTTGTAATTAATCATTTATGGACCGGCCCAATTAAAGTAAATTGGACCCAAACAGAAAGTTCTATATTTGTATTAGATTAATTATTAATATTCAATTCATTTTTAATGAATAAACTAGTCTATATAAATATTTAATAATTTTTTATTTTCTAGCGAATGAATGATTCATAAATGAAATTGAAATGACAAAACAATTCTATGAAATTGTGTAAGACGGAAAGATCTTTTGAATCTGATTATTCGATTATATTGACAATTTCAAAAAACTGCTCATATTATGTTCATAGTATGATGGAAGTCTAGCCCGTATGCCCCCCCCCCACAAATTAGCCTAATTAATGATTGCATAAAAAAATCCGAGAGAAAACATGTATAAGTATAAGATAATTATTGCGCTTTAAAAATTAAAATGAAAACAAGCATTGATTTATATATATGTGAATATTAATTTTGTGAAAAATAAACCTAAATTTTAAATGTTTGCATTCCAAGAGTAAAAGAGATCTTTATATACTCCATTTTAAATAGAAAACCAAGCTTGGGACTAGTTTAGTAAGCAAACAAACTATTAGAAATTCTAATTTGGATCTTAATTATTTGACAATCTAGTGCAGCTACTACTTCAAACCTGTTTCAAACTTAGTTGCTTATGTAATTATTTAGTCATATACACAATATGTGGAATGAAAATCAATAACTATATGAGTATATGGAGAGTTTAGCATATATAATATTGATGAGTTTTATATTTTGCTTTGGTCAACTCTATTGTAAATGAGTTAGAAACATGTGGATTTGTTAAATTCTAACTGTATTAGTAGATTTTATAGTCATTGGCTTAATTGTTTTTTTTAAGACTATATCAATTACTTATTTTGATTTGACCTTTTTATCTTGGATTTCTTGCATTTAGCTCCCACAAGTGCTAGGAATGAATTCATGTGATAGAGTGCTATTGGATGCCCCTTGCAGCGGTACAGGGGTAAGTAAAGCTTACTTTTTGCTTATAAGTCTTAATGGTAATATTTTTATCATCGCATTGAAACAATTCTATGTATTGCTTGAAAAACACCCACCCTCTCTAATGTATTTGTATCAATACAATGTACTTAATTAGTGGTGTAGGCTGGCCCCAATAACCCTTGCTAGCTACTCTTTATAATTTTTATATTGTGTATATGCTCGTTCAATTACAATGTGTACACCTATCTCCCCGGACCCTGGTTGTTTTTATTTCCTATATCCCTTTGATATATTCTCCTGTCTGGTGCTCTTTACTGGCACAAGTTTATTTGACAACTACCAATCTATATATAGGACATACATCCACACTTAGAATGATTTAAGACCCATACATTTTTTTAAAAATTCAAATCAATTGTAATCTATGTCCCTATTTGAGGAGCTGAAGGTTTGCCAATCTTTGGCCTTATAAGAAAATGGACTAATTCAAACTGTCATAATTTTATTTAGATTTTTTGGTATCAATATATTATTTCCTTGTCCATCTAGGTGATATCCAAAGATGAGTCTGTAAAATTGACCAAAAGCTTTGAAGAAATCCAAAAGTGTGCACATTTACAGAAGGTTTGTAATTGTGATTTTGTATGTAAAGAAAGAATTTATGTATGCCAGATAGAGTATGAAAAATGTAACTTAAAAAAAATAGCACCTTCATAAAAATGTCATTGCATATTATAGATAATAGTCAAAGCAAATGAAATTATTTAGAATTAGGGCTAAATGCATCTTTAAGCATCTTTTGCTATATTCATTTGGGGATGCGGTTTTTTTGCTATGAGTTATGTTACTGTATGCCATTAGGGAAGAATTTAATGTTCTTAATCTTTTTTTTGTTTTTACACTGATGTGCTCAACAGTGTCTGCAACAACTACTACTGGCTGCTATTGATTTGGTTGATGCAAATTCCAAAATTGGAGGATTTGTTGTGTATTCAACATGCTCTATCATGGTTATGGAGGTTTGTAACAGAGACAAGTGTCACCCCAACCCACCCACCCATCCACCATCATAAAATTCAGAAAATATGGAAGTACTTTGACTCTATACTAATTATAGAATTGTGCAGAACGAAGCAGTTATTGACTATGCCTTGAAGCGCTGAAATGTAAAGCTAGTCCCGTATGGAATTGATTTTGGCCGTAAATGTGAAGGGTAATGTTAATTTCGGAACTAGGGGGAGTTACATATAGGGTTTTTATTTTATTTTATTCTATTTTTTTTTTTTTTGAGCAATGATGTAGATCAAAACGCTCTCTTCCTTCCTTTCTGCAGATATGCTCGCTTTAGTCTGTTCAGTGGTCGGTTTTGTATCTTCAACCAATATTTTGAGCATAATTTTTAGGAAGTAGAAGGGGTGGGGGACTTATAATTGGTCTATAAGAACTGGTTACACTATATATGCTTATACTTCATATTAATAAATGAACATTAAAAAACCTTGGGTTAGCAGCATTGTTTAGGTGCACTTGGTAACAACACTATTATTTCCTCTTAAATTGTTTCCACAATATAAATAGCAAGGGTGTTCCTTGGTGTCAGGTGTGAATAATAATTTGCCTGTTGTGAGAGTTTAAGCTGAAGATTCAATGGTCATACTTATTCCACGTTTACCTTCGAATCTTCGATAAGCATCGTTTTTATGCGTTTTGGAATTTACAGCTTATGTAGGATCCTTTGAAGTGATATCCATTTACAAGTGCCAATTGGAAAGCCTGCTTTTGTTTTTTTCAGGTGATATTATCGCGGTAGCTCTGAGTTCATTCAATGATGATTTTAGAAAAGATATACATAAACTCCATGATGCTTAGGGTATTTGAAGACGAATCCCCAAGAACTGCAGAAGCTGAATTCGCAATCAGGTATGCTCAATTCTCTTTTAAAATTAGGGTTCTTCGCACATTATAATTGGGGGAAATTGGGGGATTTTTGAATTAGGGTTCTTGTTCTTCGCACAAATTATTTGGGGTATTCCCACAATAAGGGTACCTGCTACTAATGAATTGGGGTTTTTATGAAATTTGGATAATTTTGAGTTAACATTTGTGAAATTGTGTTTAAAAATTGTTTATTTATGTATTGTTATGATTGATTGGATCATGTTGTAAGCTAGTTCTGTTTTTTGTTGTTGGAATTCTTCTCGCAGAAATGGATGAGGATAAGGTGATTTTGAGATTTAAGTACTTGAGTTTTGTTGTAGACATTGAAGTAGAAGTAGGAAAAAGTAACTTGATGGATACTTTAATAGAATTTGAAGATCGACTTCATGAAATGGAAGATCTAGTAGAAGGACCAGTAGACCTCTTGTACCCCACATTTCAGTATGTTTATAAAGGAAAATATTAGGCTTTAGAAGATGATGGTGACATGCTCAAGATGTTTAGGAGGTTCCCTAATCTGGACATGTTTACCATATATGTTGGCACCACTGATGATCCTAGTTTCTTGAATAACTTAATCTTGGAGTATAAGATGAAACAAAATGGGGCATGGCCACCACATGGTTATCCTCATTTTGAAGGTCAACCACCACAGTGACTAGGTGTGCTTGAGTAAGATGTGTATAACAACTTGTTCAATGGAAGTGGTTGGTTGAATTGATATGTTTTATGCTAATTGCAAGTTGGAAGATGTCCTAGAATAATTTATCTCCCACAAGAAATGTAATCGTGGATTGCTTCTTGCAAGGTTGACATCTTTTAGGGCTTGCAAATTCTATGACCCTAACACTGAAACTAGGGGGTGCAAGTGTTTTGAATGGGTTGACATAGATGATGGAAGTGATTGGTAGAGAGATGTGATCAACCAACTTTTGCTTGACAAGAAATTGATGAAAGTTGAAGTGAACTCATTGAAAAGGGAGGTGGATGCTAAATGAGGTTGACACTTTAAAACTGAAATGTAAAGCTCTAAGTGGTGGCAGGAAGAAGATGATTAGCAGCAGTGGCAATTCTCATAGCAAGCTCATGGTTTTTTCAGTTGTTTTGTGTTTAGATCTTTTGGTTTTAGGTGTCTTGTACTCAATAAACTGGTTTAAGGGGGAGGTGGAGCGAAGGCAGGGCTGATTGTAATGCTAAACTAAGTAGTTAGTTGTCAATGAAATAAACAAGTTATTTTGGTACATCTATTTTGTCCAAATTTGTGATTGCTTTGACTTTCATAATTCCAGCATATTGATAAAACAACAATTTATTTTTATTTTTTTTAAAAAAAGATAGCAAACTTATGTGAAGGTAATAATGCTGATATTTCATTCAACAGTGCTATTGTCAACTGTAAAACATATCCCAAAAGTTACAGCCAAATGCATAATAACATAGCCATTTAAACTAAAACAATTCATAACTAACTGTATTCAACTTGTCAAAATAATTTAGCTACCCAACATCCTCTGTAAAAATACAGGAATTCAGCAAAATAATCTAGTCTCTAAGTCTAATAGGTTGCAACTTGGCCCTTGGTGGTCTTGGTGGTGGTGCAGAGGTAGTGGCAGCTGTTGTGGTTTAAGCTTGAGTTTGCTTGGTCTGCTGCTGTTGCTGAATCTGGTGCTCTTCTTGAAGGAACTTCTTGTTGGAAATACTATTAGGTCCAGGAGAACCACCAACTACACTCTACACTCTGTCAACCAAAACAAAAAACAAACAGTAGTTAGGTTTTGTGTCAAATTTTCCTAAATTATCATTGTCTATCTATATACAACAAACACTAATATGTTTACCTTTTTGAGTGCTCTTTCTGCTTTCTTCTTTCTTTGGTCATTCACCAAGTTAGTGTTCAAATGTGGTCTTCCACCATCCTTTTTTGGTGAAGATACAACAATTGGTGTGACAGAAAGGTTTTTGCAAATCTTAGCATAGTGTCCAAGCTGGCCACAGTTCTTACGGGTGCTTCTCCTTTTTATAGGTGTTACTGCTCTTGTTGGTTTTGGCCATCTTGTTCTTCCTGCTCCAATTTCATCTTCATAAACTTAGGCCTCCCAGGCTATTCTTTGTAGGCTAGTGGTAGAGGTTTCCTTAGCTTAACCTTTTCCCAATGATGTGGACCAAGCATTAGTAAGTACAGGTTCCCTAAGGTGCTAACAAGGTATGCACTGTCCACATAGTCTTTTGGGTCTGCCCTTTTGTCCATGATGCATGCATATGCATGGACACAAGGAATACCAATAAGGTCCCAATGGTAGCAAGTGCATGTCCCTTTGCTAAGGTCAATTGTGACTAGGTTAAAGTTCAGCTCAACCTCATAAGTGTCATCCCTAGACACTTGCACAATACAATGCCTAGCAGCTGGTTCAATCCTTTGAAATGTCTTCTTCAAATAAGGAACAATTTTCCCTTCCATTTTTTGATAACACTCCCATTTATCATTGTTTCTTTTCATCATATACCTCCTTAGTCATTCCATTTGTGTCAAAATATGCTTATCCCTAACTTCCCTTATTACAATATTAAATGTTTCACAAATGTTGTTTAACAACATGTTTAATTTAGGGAATGAGCTAAATGCATGTCTAGACCAGTGCATAGGTGGGATGTCAGCGAGGTACTCGTAAGCTTCCTCAAACAGAAACTTTATTGACTCCATTGCTACTTTAAAGTCAAACTCAAAAACAAAAAGAAAAGAAAATCCAAATAAAGACCACATCACTAAACACACAAAAAGCCAAATACACACTAATTCAAATGCCAATTGAACACCTATTCAGACAATACACACCAAATCACACATTCAACTTAACAAAATAGTTCATATAACCATGATCACAGATTAAAACACACCAAAGTTGTAGCTCTAGTTGCTGACTAGAACACCTCCTTGAAAGTTGATCCACTAAATTGCAATTTGAAGTTGGCCCATATATGCCTGACACAGTACCTAGTGTCTGCATAAGGCACAAAAATCTGGAAAGCTTTTAGCATGTTCAAATACCACAAAAACAAAAAGTCAATCAGTGAAGTAAACAACATGGAAACAACATTCTAACATAAGTAGATAAGGGAGATTATGGTTATTCATCAGCCTCTCAAGGAACCAAACCCATGTCTCTTTGTTCTCTATATCAACTGTAGCCCAGGCAATTGGGTAAATGTTATTATTGCCATCCTTACCAACTACTACTAGTATCTGCTCTGGATATGGACGTCAATGGTTTGCAATCAGAGATAAAGCCTTTTGCCTATGGTGCAAGACAAATGTACATTCTCACGAATAATGGGGATTCAGGGCCCTCTATTCCATCAACTACAACACAACAACGAAAACTAGGGTTGTGCTTCATGAGTGCCTTCCCATAGTCCCAGACTCTTGCATATTGTTCTGCTGCTGATCCATAAATCATGAGCTTAGCCCTTGCCCTTGCAATCCAAGCTTTACTGTAGGTTATTTCAATCCTAAGGTCACCTAAAACTCTCAATCAGAAACTTTTAATCTTCCACCTTGGTTCAGTTCTCCAATCCTCAATGTACTTCTCAGCTAAGTATTCCGCAGTTAAGTTCTGATTGCTTCTTACCCTTACACACTTGTGCTTTAAACTTAAGTTCTTAATCTACCAAAAATCTTGGTTTTCAGACCTCCTAACAACCACCCTGAAATGACATCTCCTACCCCCAACACAAGTACAAAGAGGCAACCTACACTTTTTTGCATTCCATTTGCACTAACACCTCCTTCTGTACTAGATGGTTATCTTGCTGCTGTCATTGTTCAAGTACCAATATTCATACCTGTTTTCAATTTCATGAACCCTAAAAGCTTTCCTAAGCAATGTGTTATTGAGGAACTTCTGATATTTTAACAACTGAATGGGTTTTTTGAAGTTTGTTGAAGCATGAAACCATGGACTATTGTCTTGCTCATCATCATAACCTGTAGGACTATCCAACTCCTCAGAATCAGAAGTGAACTATATCTCAGAGAGTAACCTCTTTGTTTAATAGTTCACTTTGTAGCATGAACTCATTATTCTGCACCTCATGTTCACTCTTATCTTGCACATCCTTTAGACTAGCATTCACTTCTTGTATTGTGTTGCTAACAGTATTGTCCAGATCTAAGTCATCATCAGCTCCCTCATCTTCCCCTACTCCTCATTCTATGTCTGTGTCACTCAACTCAACTCAGAGCTAGATGAACTAGATCCAGAATTTGATTTTAGGTCGAGCTTTCTCTTTGTATTCTTCTTCCTTTTCCCCTTTCCCTTCACCCTGTTACACCCAGATGGACCTTTCTCTTCACCTTGCTTTCTCTTCCCTTTAACACTCTTAGTGAACAATGTCTTTTCTGCCTTAACAAATTTTTCAGTGTGATCTACAACCCTATCTCCATCTTTAACCTTTTCTATGTCCCCCTTGTCTTTATTTGCCAGTTGCTGCTTTAACCAAGGGCTTCTTCTAACTTCAATGGGATTAACAACAGTGCTTTGACTATTTTGGGTAGGTTCAATAGTAAAGGGTTCTTCACTAACAGCCCTAAAGTCTTCTTGGCTAGTACAATAAACTGCAACAAACCCATCCTTATTCTTTGTCTCTAAAAAGCCCTTCACTTCATCATCATTCACAATTTCCCTTTTACCACTTCACCAAGTCCTTCCCTTTTATTTATACCAAATATTCCACAAGCTTGGTACATGCAAATCTAACTTCACAAACCCCCAAATGCAAGCTTTTCTAAGCAAGTGGACTAACATCTCATTCACTTTACAACTGTACCTCCAATATTCCTAGCCACCCTCATACACACACACAGTCTTATCCTTTTTTTTTTGTCACACAAACACCACCGAATCTAACCTTATCATCTATAAATTCAACATCAGCAACCATCTGTGCATATAATAAAGCAATATTAATTAATTTACACAACACTCAATTATTTACTAAACCCCAAAAAAAATATTTTGCAATGTGTTCCAAATAGCTTAATTAAACAATTCCCCCAATTGACTGTGCTAACAACATCCTTAGTTTGTCAATTAAACAATAATTACAGAATAATTGGCCACAATAATTAATTGAATCAGGTACAAAATGAACACTAACTTTACTCATAATTGCAATTATACCATCAACAACCAACAAATTTGAAAATTAAATTCAAAGGTATGGAATTGCTTACCTCTGTCAACGCCATTGCCCTGAGCAATGTCAGGAAATTTACCTAAGCTTCTAGTCCCCAAATAACAGCCAAAGATGGCGACTTTCGCACTTGATTCACCTTCTCCAGTACATGCAATTACACTGCAGTAACTATTTTGCAGAAAAAACAAAAACTTAGGGTTTTAGTTTAATAATTTGGAGAGTGGTTGAACATTTGGCAGAGAATTTATGAAGAAAGAGGGAGAAGAGAGTTGATTTTTCAGAGATTCACCAAAGAGATTGAATGAGGGAAGGGTTTGGTTGAGTTCAATAGAATAGTTAGAGGGTGAAATCGAGAGAAAAGGAGGAAAAAAAGGAGGGAAATAATTAGGTGGGGTCCACAGAAGGGAAAGCCACCGGAATTTTGAAAAAGGTGGGAATCTGAGTAATTTTTTAATTTAAGGGGTGGTAAAAAAAAAAAATTAAACGGGTGGTTATTTTGAAAAAGGTCATTTTTGGGTGGTAATTTAAAAATTTTCCTATCTTTAACTTTGTCACGAAAAATTTATGAAAATTACATATTAATAAAATACTCATTATTATGAATCTAACAAGACCCATTTGATATTATTTTTTCCTTATAAGTTAGTACAAATAAGGTCAAAGTTGAGTCAAATCAGACAATCAGATAAGATCAGAAAAAGTACGTTTAGCTCAGGATAAAAAAAAAAAAGTTGAACTAAATAGGCTCTTAGTTTTCCTCTTGAATCTGATTATAGTGGTTAATTAATGCAATTTTAAAAATTTGAACCAAATAAGTGTGTGTTGGGATTTAGTGCTCAACAGGAATATGTTTCATTTGTACCTTCATTCTATTGGCTGCCTTTTCTTTTATTTTCTTTTCCCCCTTTATTCCTTTTAATGCCCTCTACATAGCATGTCCTAAGGAAATATAGGTTAATTTATTTTGTTGTTATGTGAATGTGTCATTATTACAGTGGTTAAGAATTATATAAGAGCTTCAATCCTAACATTGAACCCCAATATATTCAGATAAGATTTGATACCCTCAAGAAGACCAGCTATATCTAAGTCAAGTGGAGGTGCATGAACCATATCCTGTAGGATTGATAAAATTTAGTTGTTTTCCTATCAATTTTGGGTTTCTTGACTTGTAGGTTTCTTCCATGGAGAAATTAGTGCTCCTTTGTGACCAAGTTGAACATAAGCACATATTTAGTCTTTAAATACTGTACCACATTGTCCAACTAGTGGTGGATCTAGATTTTTATTTTTCTAATTTTTTTATGGGGTCTCGTTAATTGTTTTAAAGGTATTGATTTGCTAGCTTTCCATGATTTCAAAATTTTATAGAAAATCTTTTCCTTTTCGACATTATCTGATGTAAATGAGTAAATACCCTGCACATAGATGATATCTTATGCTGATGCATAATTGCATATTGTCATATACAAAATACATTGGTTGGACCTAATCTTACTAGGGCCTTTTTTGGACCAAGTTCATCACCTTTCCATACTTATAAAAGTTGCCAGCTTATGTAAAATAGTCTACTATGTGTAAATGTGTGGGTTGGTCTCAATTAGAGTTAAAGTTGAAATTTTCTCTTAGTAGACCCTGTAGTGGCAGAATCATCACATGCTTATGGTGAATGATTTTTTTTTCTTTTCTTTTTTCTTTTTTATTTTTTTTATTTTTTGTAAGTCTAAGGGGGTGTCCAGTGTTCTACCTTTGATGTCATGAATTAATTAATATTAAAGATAGAACTAAGTAACATGGTCGCATGGGTAGGTAATGAAGCTTATTATATATTATTTTTTTTACTGTTGAGGGTTGACCCTTCAGGTCACCATTTATATCATTTGAATAAGCAACCAAAGTCACAGATATGCACATTTTAAGTATTTCATCTTCCCTAAAATCATAGCTTTTTTCCTCTGAATCCATCACTTGTTTATCTTTAGAACTTGGTGCACAAATGGCTGACGTTGGAGCTATACTCATTGTTGCTCAGACTTTATTTGCAGCACTGGAATATTCAATCCTTTAGGATATTTTCTCCATTTGGGGTTATTAATCTGAATTGGAAGAGCTCAAAAAAACAGTTTCCATCATCACAAAAGTGCTCCATGATGCGGAGGCCAGGCCAATGTTCTCCAACAAAGAGCAATATTGGATTGAGAAGCTGAATGAGGTTGTTTATGATGCTGATGATTTGTTTGAGCTGTGTACCAGAAGCAGGATGGCTTTGGAATGGATCCACTACAAAGTGAGCTACAAGTGCAGCTAGGGGGTAAGAAATACTTTCTTGTTCTTCATGATTGTTGGAGTGCGGATCGCTACAAGTGGCTTGATTTGAGAAAGTTCTTAATTCTAGGTGGAAGGGGAAGTAGGGTTGTTGTGACTACACGCTCAAAAATGACAGCAAATATTATAGGAAGTGAGCACAATACTTGTGAGTTGAAAGGCTTGTTCAAAGAGGATTCTTGGCGATTGTTTGAGATGACATCATTTGGCATGGAGCACAACCTAATTTACCCTCTTGAATTAGTCGACATTGGGGAGAAGATTATTGAAAAGTGTTATAATGCTGCTCTGGCTATAAAGGTGGTCGAAAGTCTTCTATTTGGTCAAGACACCAGCAAGTGGCGCTCATTCCAAAAGAGTGGTCTATAGCTAAGATTAAAAAAAAGGTGAAAATGAGGTTATGTCAGTTTTAAAACTCAGTTACCATAATATTGAATCACCGTTGAAAACTTGCTTTAGGTATTGTGCATTGTTTCCCAAGAATTTAGTCATCTGCAAAAGAAAGTTGATTAGCCTTTGGATGGCACAACATTACATTGTGCCGTTTGATGAGGGACAAACCATAGAAGATGCTGGCAAGGAATATTTTTCTATTTTGTTGAGAAGATGTTTCTTCCATGATGTAATAAAGGACGAATATGGTGATGTCAAATCATTTAAAATCCATGACTTGATGCATGATGTTGCTCAAGATGTAGCGGGAAAGGAAATTTGTTTAGCGAATTCCATCACAAGTAACTTGGCAGATACAACACGGCATATATTTCATGTTGGAAACACATGTACTAAGAGTTTCTCTAAACTTAAATCCGTTCATATCTTAGGGATGGCTATAACTAATTTCAAGTGAGTACATTATTAGCAAGTTGGAGGTGTCTGAGAATATTGGACTTGCATGACTTGGGTATCAAATATTTGCCTGATTCAATAGGTAAACTGGTGCATTTAAATTATCATGATATGTCTGGAAATAGAAATCTCGAGGCACTCCCTGATTCAGTTACGAAGTTATATAATCTACAAACTTTAGATTTAAGTAATTGCTTTAGGATCTGCAGTGGACAAAAAACTTCAACAAACTAGTTAATCTTAGATGCTTGCTTATATTTGGCTGTACTTGGTTGTTGCATATGCCTCTTGGCTTGAATAACTGACTTCTCTTCATGCACTTTCTATGTTTGTAGTAGGGAATGAAGATATATATGGAAAGCAATGTGTTGGCCAGCTGGAAGATCTTAAGGCTCTCAAGAATTTAAGAGGCGACGTTGATATCTCCATTTATGCAAGTGGCTTAGATATCAAGGAGAATGATAGTGAGGAGGGATATTTGAAAAGCATGGAACATCTCAAAGGAGAATCATTAACTTTTAAAGGATGTCATTTACCAGAAAAAGATTATGGACCTGCTGCTACTTATCATGAATTTGTGCTGAAAATCCCGGAGCCACATTCTAATCTCAAGAGCCTAAAATTGTCAGGGTTTCAGGGTATGAACATTCCCTCTTGGGGAAGAGAGTGGACAACATTTTTTCCAAATATAGTCAAGATCAATTTAGAATATACCCATAATTTGCAGATTCTCCCATCACTAAGCAATTTGTATCTTCTAAAATCACTAGAGCTTATTAGGCTGCGTAATTTGGAGTTCATAAAGGATATCAGCAGCATTAGTGGTAATGCAGCAGGATTGACCTTCTTCCCTTCCCTCGAATTTCTAGAAATCATGGATCTATCGAAGTTGAAAGGATGGTGGAGAGACGAGGAGTTCATTGCTGATCATGTCATTGATAGTAGCAAAAGCTTGAAACCGTCATTTCCACGTCTTTCTATATTGGCTATTAATAATTGCTGTAACTTGACATCGTTTCCTCCCTGTCCAATCTTGGAACAACTTTGTTTGATAGGTTTGAATAAAACTCTGCGCATAAGATTGGGTCAAGATGATGTAGGGCTTGTTTCTTCATTATCAAATTCTACATTGTCAGATACTGGAAGTTCACCTCCGAAATTGAGGCATGTAGCATTTGATGACATGCCTTATTTTAATACAATTCCTGTGGAACGTCTTACTAGCATGTGCATTAGAAAGGCTTTGGAATTAAAGTGTTTATCAGAGGTAGGAGAGCTATTTAAGAGATGTTCCTCTCTGCGAAAACTTGTGTTTCTTGTTGCTTCAACCTTAGGAGTCTTTTAGGCAGTTTGGAGTATCTCACTGGTTTGGAGTCTCTATTAATTCATGGCACCACAATGGTCTTTTCCTCTACAGCGGATAATGATGGCTTACCATGGAGACCCCTTGCTCAGACTCTCCATTCACTGGAATTAATTCGTATAGTTTGATTGGAAATTTTACCTAAGGGATTGTAGTACTTGACCAGCCTCCAACATCTGAAAATTGATGGTTGTGCAACTTTGAATGCCATACTAGAATGGATAAGCTGTCTATCATCTCTTCAATCCCTAAGCCTCTGTGGTTGTGATAATCTCAAATCGATTTCCAATGTAATGCGAAAGCTCACTTCTCTTCATTGACTTGAAATCAAGAATTCTTCAAAGCATCCATTAAGAAGATGTCGAAATCTAAATGGGGAGGACTGGCCCAACATCCAACACATTTCCTCCATTTCCATCAGTGAATAGTTTACAGAAGGTATTGTCAATTGAATTTGTGAACTCAGTCTCTGCTTTGATAATACCTATCACATATTGTACTTTGTTTGTCATAAAAATAATTTTATGCTCCTTGAGAAGTTAACCTGTCATTTTTTGCAAACTTTTGATCTTCCTATACACATTTTTATTTCAGCAATGAAGGAAGATTAATGATATTTTGCAACACTACTGAATTCAGTTTCATTGGTTCCAATAAGGAAAGTTTTCACATAAGCTTTGATCATATACAATCATTTCACAACACACTGATGCTCAATTCTCAAACTTCAGTGATGGATTGTAAGATCTGTAGGTCTTTTAGGCTTTGACATGTTTATTAGTGAATTTCTTCTAGAATATTTTTTTGTTTATTATTTATACTCAAAAGTGAAATTTACTAATCTTATACATGTGTTCAATTCATATAAAGCTCTATCAGATAGTATTTTTTAAAACTTTTTGATGCCTGTATTACGAGTGAAAGATTATAAAGACATTCAGATGCCTGGATTAGTTTCATAGTTTGAATAAAACACAAAGCGCGCAGCTAGATTATCTTCGCTGTAGAACAACCATCAAATACTAAGCACAAGTTTATTATGAAAAGCAACTAAACAATGTGTTATGAAATAGGACCGTTTGGGACTTTGAGTTTGATTGTAATAACAATGCAAGTTGAATTGAGAAATCAATTAAAATAAACAAACTAAAACACACAAGATCTATAGTGGTTCACTAAAAATGAGCTACGTCCACTTTAGGGGAAGGGAGATAGAGCTTTTATTATCAACTTCAATGGAGGAAAGGAATTACAAATATTACAAGAGATGAAGCTATGTGTGCTAATACAATACATGGTTCAACATCCACACATATGAGAGGAATTTATGTACAAATCCTATATCTCATTATTCACCATCATCATTATGACTTAAGAATAAGAAAGATACAAGGCACCTATGTCACCATATTTGCATGTGCCCCTAAAGTCAATGAAGTAATCATGACACTAAAGTCATCATGCCATGCAAGACTAGACTACTAGGCATCATCATGACACTAAAGTCATCATGACATGCATGACTTAGACTAATCATCACATGTACAACCTTACCGTATCCTCTTTGATGCTGTCGTAATCGAACCCCGATTACGAGTCACACATTAACAATTCTCCACCTTGTATCGTAATCCTACACACTTGCTCATAACAAGCAATAACCAACTAGTCTCCGAAACATAAATACTAACATACCTTCCCCTAACATGCTCTCACGGGCTTACATCGAACATTTAGAGAGACCAACTAAGTCCATACACAAAGTGAACTTAGTTGTTGGCAAAGGTTTTGTCAGGATGTCCGCAGGATTCTCCTCGGTACCAATATTCTTTAAGAGTAACTCTTTCTTTGCAATCACATCTCGAACGAAGTTGTACTTAACATCAATGTGCTTGGTTCTTTTGTAAAATGTGTTTTGGTTCTTAGCCAAGTGAATTGCACTTTGACTATCACCAAACATAGACACCAAGCTTGAATATGAACTAAACTCACCCACTAGACCCTTGAGCCACTTTCCTTCCTTGAATGCCTTGGTAATGGCCATGAACTCGGCTTCCGTAGTTGAAAGAGCTACAACACCTTGTAGCGAAGATTGACAACTTATGACCGTACCACCCAAAGTAAAAACATAAGCGGATGTAGATTTCTGATCATTTAAGTCTCCTCCCTAATCTGAATCACAATAGCCAACAAGTCCGTTTGCATCTCTTTCAAACTCAAGGCAAACGTTCGAAGTTTCTTTCAAGCAGAGGCAGATTATTTAAAGGGCTCAGTGGGGCTTGGCCCCTGTTGGATTTGGGGGAAAAAAATGTAAAAGCCTAACATGTTATATGTTTGTATGCGCTTAGTCCAATAAGATAGTGATGATATGAAAGCCCAATAAATAAAACTAGCTAATTGTCCCAATTCCTAATTACTCCGTAATTATTAAAGAGTAATGAGTTAAAGACTAATAACCCACAACCCCACCTTCTCTTTTACTGCTACATGTATGCTGTACTATGTTAATCTCTTCATCAATATTCATTAATAAATTTATGCAGTTTTCCAAATTACATGTTAAAACATCCAATATTTTTATTTTTTTTTATTTTTATTTTTTTTTTTTTTTTTTTTGCAATTAAATTGGTATGTTATTTTGATTAGTTTTAGCCACTTTTTTTTTATACTCCTTAGTATCTATATTACAAATTCACGTTGAATTTGTTAATAATTTTCGTAAGTTTATTTTACTATATTCTTTTTGAGACATGCATACAACACTAATAGAAATTTTGGCCCTTGAAACAAAAAATTTCAAGACCCGCCACTGCTTTCAAGTACCTCAACAACCACTTCACGACTTCCCAATGGACCTTCCCTAGTCTTGACATATACCGGCTCACCATACTCACCGCATTTGCTATATCAGATCTTGAACGTACCATGGCATACATCACACTTCCAACCACACCTGTGTAAGGAATGTGAGCTATATCTTTCTCTTCTTCTTTGGATTGAGGACAAAGCTCCTTTGAGAGCTTAAAATGAGAGACAAAGAGTGGACACGGATTTTGCATGCCTCATGGAGAAGCGCTCAAGCACCTTCTCTATGTATCTTCTTTGACTAAGATACAACACACCCGCAATCCTTTTACGGATAATCTCCATGCCAAGAATTTTCTTGGCTTCACCAAGATCTTTCATATCAAACTCACTACTCAACAACCTTTTCAACTTGTTAACCTCAATCATATTCTTGCAAGCCACCAACATATCATCTACATATAAGAGTAAGTAGATAATTAAAGGAACCGCCTTCAGGTTCTTTGAAGTAAACACAACTATTAAACGAACTCCTTGTGAACTCATGTGCTAACATGAACGAACCAAATTGTTTGTACCATTGCCTTGGAGATTGTTTCAATGAAAGGAATGGTGTCCTTCGAACAAGTGTATTACTTCGATAGAGGGTTCGGAATAAATTAGGAAAACTAATTATTCATTGAAGTCAAGTGATCGGAATGTCTAGCTGGAGGCCACTTCCGATCATCAAGGTTATTATAATTAATCTTACAGCTTGTTCTTTACTGAACCCTACGGGTCACACCCAATCGTGTAACCGAACTAAGAAGACGAATTAATCCGAAGGATTAAATACGTTAATAAAGATATTACGAACTCAGTTGTCGTATTCCGATCTTAGAGCGTCGCACGTCGAGTTAATTCTAGGAATCGACGAGACTAGAAAAATAATCAACCGACACATCGTGCTAAAATAACAAGCATAGCACGAGGCTTAGTCTTGCCTCGTTCGTGGGGCACTAGGCAACCATGCCGCAGTAGCCATCGCAAGGCCCAACTAGGCTGGCCTAACTTGCTGGCTGGCTGGGCAGCCTAGTGGCCTGCACGACAAGGCAGCTCTAGTTGGGTCTGCCTAATGATGCTGCTAGGCCTACACTACTGCTACTGGGCTTGTGGTATGCACGTGGGCCTACGGTAGGTAGTGTGGGCTTGCGGCAAAGGCTATCAGGCCTAGCCTTGTGGTGCAAGGCTGCCAACGAGGCTAGCCTTGCTGCCCAAGTTGGTGGGGGCAACCCCTTGCCTTGTTCTCCAAGGTCAAGGTGGTCCTCCCACCTACCCTTTCTTGTGTGTTGACACTTGTCATTTGCTTATTCTTCATGCTATTTAATTTAATTTACAATTAACTTAAATACTAGCTTTTCTCACTTTATGAAAAGTCTCACATTGATAGAATATCAAAGGGAATGGAGATGCCATGACTATAAATACCAAGTCTTGGAACTTAGGAAACTCACTTGAGTAGAACTCAAAAAGGCATCTCCAATATAAACGTGAGAAAACCTCAGAGTTCGTAAATCTCGTAATTTTGGTTTTGGTCTTGTCTAAGCTACGGGACCTCAACCTTGTTCGGGCTCGTGGGTTTGCAAAGCGGGAGGATCTCGTGAGTGTGGGTCTAAAGCTTTCAAGGGTCGTGCTCGTGATCGAGGAGAAGCACGCTTCGAGGGTATGATGGTCTTTTCCTTTCTTTCTCTCTCAATTGTGTGTTTAATGCTTTGTTAATTATATGCTTGTTAGTTGTAATTATTAATGCATATGGTCCAGGGTGGGGTTTGGGCAAGGTGTTCGAAACACCGTAAAACCCAACAGCGGTATCACGAGCCTCGTGTATTTAATTTTTACAACTAAAATTAATTAAGGGGATTTAAAATGAATTTAAAATCTGGATTAGCAACCTAATTAGATTAGGGTTTCGGTTTTATTGGATAAAATCGGATTAATGCTTGATTATGCTAAAATGCTCAGATTTCGACAAAAAAGTGGTGAATTTTGGGTGGAAACAACATTCTAAATCAGACTTTACCCACAAAGTGTAAAAAAATGGCTTCTAGTGGCCAAAATCCACCTAGAAGCGTGTTTTTTTGAGGGTTTTTTCGGTTAGAACGAGGAAATTTTAAATCTTTGGACCTTAATTAATTATGGCATATCATGATTGATTATGTGAGTGATTATGGATTTAATCTAGGAAAAATTAACAAAAATAATCCAAACTATTGACCATCTTCTCATTTTAATCCAAACTAGTGTTTAAATCAGAATAAACCAAACTATAGGGGGTTGTTGGTCATATTAGTTTGAGCAAATTAGTAACCTGCTAAACAGGTTAAATTACTCGTGTGGGGCCTACTTTTCTTATTTAATTACATAAAAACACATATTGTTGATTTCCCTAAACTGGTTTCTTCACCATTGTCGTCCTTTTTTTGCAGCTTGGGTTTCCTCCATTGAAGTACCTTCAGTAAAGAACAATGTATGACTGTTTTCGTTTTCAAATTTAGTAAATTTCATTTTTTTATATCCAATTACGTTGTTCATTGCTTCTAATCTTCCATTATAATTCAATTACAGTTCAAGTAAACATTGGTTTCCGGACATAGTTAGTTAATGCAATTTTCAACATTTATCTTATTTGCTTTAATTTCAAATTGCAATTGGAGATGAAAAATTTTCGCATGCAATTTGTAATTTTTAATTGCAATTTTTTGCTCAAAACAATTGTTCAATTTGTTAAATTCTAATTTCACATGAATTTTTGTAAAAAATTGTGTTGCTAAATGAAGCTAAATTTCTAAATTAGCTGTTAAATTGTGTTGCTAAATTATATAAGTTGTTAAATTTAGGAATTTGCTGCCATAAAATTCTAACATGGTTGTATGTTTAAGAGCGAGGCTTCCTTATGGGCTAAAGTATGTTGATGGGGCTAGATCATTTGATGCCTTAAAAAACACTTATTGGGAACTTCTCACATCCATCAAAACACTTCCCAGTATGAACTCCTCCATTATTGACTACCCTTAGCTTCGCCTTGACAATCGTGGTGAGTCAGGTGAAAATCAACATGAAACCATAATTTTGATGAATGAGTTGAGGCAAATGAGTGGCATAATGAGTTTTTTTTTTTTTTTTTTTTGAATAGGAGTGGCTTAATGAGTTTGCACTAGAAGACTTGGTTTAATTTTGGAAGGAGGAACAAAAAAGATGAAATCTTGATGGTGTCCATACTGACGAAGAGAAGGGGAAGATGAAATGGAAACATAAGATCAGATAATGATTTATGAAAAAAAAGTTTGAAGGGGAGTATATGCAATTAAATAAGAAAAGTGGGCCCCACAAGTTATTTAACCTGTTTAGAGGGTTACTAACTTGCTCAAACTAATTTAAGCAACTACCCCCTATACTTTAATTTATTCTTATTCAAACATTAGTTTGGATTAAAATAAGAAGATGGTCAATAGTTCGGGTTATTTTTGTTAATTTTTCCTTTAATGTACTACAATTATACTACTCCTCTTTTTGCATGAATTTGGTAATTTATGATTGCTTAATTTGGAGTGCTCAATTTTTCACATAAACTTGAAATTGCTTAAATTTGCAATTAGATTGCCCTAAGTGACTTGATTTATGTTGAATGTGATAAATGACCTCTAAAAGGGTTAAAGATTGAATCTTTATTGGATGATTGATTTGGATCTGGACTTGGTAGAACCCTAAATGAACAAATTTTGAGTTTTAATGATTTTGGAAATCGATTTAAAAGTCATGTTGTTCATGTAATATGTTTGAATGTTGTTCTTCATTGGATGGTTAAAATATTCAAACATGGTTGTGCCCTAATTGAATAAATTATTTTTCATTGGATGGTTATAATTTATTTATTAGTTTATCAAAGTAATAATTAAATTATTCATTGAAAATAAACATATCCTTTATAGGTTCCCTCTAGGATTTGTCCTTGGGAGGGTAATTTTGGTTCCCTCTAGGGTTTTTCCCTTGGGAGGGTTTTTCTAGCCTCCATTGCTAGTTTTTTTAGCTTTTTTGGAGGTTTTCCTTCACTCTTCTCCTTTTTTTCTATTTCTCTTTCATCTCTTTTCTTCAAGTCTCTTTTGTGAATCTTTATAGGGGCTTCCATCGGTGTTTTTACTGGTGGTGAGCCCTAAAAACTTTTTAATTGCTTTCAATAAATGGATCCCATCTTTGAAATGGTGGTTTTTCTATTAGGGTTAATTTCTTTTTTGGCTTGTCTGTCGAATATTGAAGATTTAGGGTTTCATAATTTTCGGAAGTATCTTGAAGACCATATTAGTATTTTCACTCAAATAACTGTTCATCAGTGGATCTCAAGCCGAATTAGCGCTAACTCACAAATTGTATTGCTTTGGATGAAATTTTTTATTAAGGTGATTGTTGATCGAATCTACAATGTATTCAGTTCTAAGATGATTTGTACTTGTGTTGTAATTCTAATTTTCTTAGGAATTGTTTGCAAGTGCCGTTTGGCTATCTTTCATTAATGAAATCCCTTTTCTTTTTGTAAAAAAAAATATTCATTAGATGAGTTACTTTGATTATGTTGCATGCCGTAAAATTGTGTTTGAATCAAAGTAACCTAAAATTATCAAAGAATGGTTCTTGGAAACAATTTTAGCTATTGCACTAAACTTGGATTAATTAAGTTGGACTTGAATTTAATTCAAAATTACTCAACATTTAATTTTAAATTGGATTTGGAAATAATTGAAGTAACACAAATTTATTAGGATTAAAAATCCCGAGTCACACACTAAAATCGAGGCTTGGAGCCTCAAGCAACGCTTCTCAGCTAGCAAAGGCTGCTCGCGCAGCCCGCATCAATGCTGCTGCCGAGATGGTGCATGTGTGTGTGGGGGCGTATGCGAGTGAGGGAGTGTAGAGGGCCTGCTGTGCACGAGTGATCACATTGTGCTACGAGGCTTGGGGTTGCTAGGCAGCACCTAGCGCCAGCAGCACACGCACACATTGCTTGCAGCAATGAGTGCTGGTGCCGGGCTGCTGGCAAGCACCCAGCCCGCAAGCGTGCATGTTGTTAGGTTGCTCGGCAGCACCTAGTAGCAGCACGCGTAGCGTGGCTTGGGCTGCCTCGCGTGCGAGTGGCTCGAGGCCACTTAAGCTCCAAGTTTTTTGCGATTTTGATTTTTAAAACGAGGCTAGGCCTCGGTTTTTCACACAATTGCGTAATTTTGAAAAAATTGACTTAGTATGATTAATTTAATTGAATTTGATTAATTTAATTAACATGGATGTGGGTTTTAGTAGGAGTGTCGTTAATCGTTTTTGAGCGTCTAAAGCTTTAATTATGCTTGTTTATTGCGTTAGTTCACATAATTGGTTAACAACTCTACTAGTTGTAATTAGGCGTGTTAGTCGGATTAACCACCTAAGTTAGTAACTGTAGGCGTGATTCGAAGCGCGCCTACGTAAAGCATGTTGTGAATATGCTTGGCACTCATAGGAATGGGAATTGACATATACAATTAGGGACAAAGCAAAGTAGGGAGCCACCAAAAAATTTTTAAGGAACTTGTAAACCGTTCACGGACCATTATAAGGCAACCATGATAAAGGGACAATGATAGGCAACAACGATTGACTTGTGAAGGTTACACCCCATTCATAATCCATTAGATTACTAACTCCATATGGTTCTGAACTAGGAAAGGAGGATCGCGGATGATGGTGCGAAGTGAGTCATGGAGTCACATTCGCCCGTATTGGCCTCTACTCGATTCTTATTGTGAAAAGTGTTCCCTGCAATCTCAAAGTCATACAAACAAAGATTCAATTTGCTCCAAACTATATTAGGCTATATTGGTTAATTGTTAATGCAACATATAATTCTAAAATATTAGTGATCACTTGATTAAACAACAAAATTAAAAAGGAACCTAAACCGGTCGTCCAAATTACCTTATTAGGCGTTATATTTAATTACATATTCCCTTTAAACATGCAATATGGTGATCAATACAATAATAAAATCAACATCAACATTGGAAGCAATTTAACCATAATAATTAGTCAAATCAAATCATAATAATAAACCTAATCATGATACTAGCAATAAGAATAATAATAAGAGTATTTAAAGGAATTAATTACTCACGTTCCGCGTTTCTTTGAATTGCTACATCATGAATAAATTGTTAATAACTTCAATAAAAATATAAAATCAAATTGAAATTAAATTAAATAAATATAGAGTTGATTTGGTCCAAACCCTCAATTGGTTCTACCTTTCACGCCTTGGTTAAGGAAGGAATGGTATATTTAGGAAAATAGGTTTAAGGCTTAGAATGTAAGAGAGAGAGAAGAGGATGTGTGTTGGTGCCCCGAAACTGAGGAAATCAGCTTCGTATTTATAAAGAAAATATAGGGGTTGAGGTACGGAACCTTAGAATTGATGCGCTGCGAAGAATAAAAACCTAGAAATTGCCAGTTCGTGATTGATAACTTGCTATTTTATGCGGTTTTAGGGCGTATTTGAACCTAGTTTACCTGAACAAATTTGTGTTTTGGTTCACTTTTACCCTATTATTATGCAATTTTTGTGTATCCTATGCTTCACGGGTTGTTAGTGTTTTTCTTGAGATTTTAGGTCCAAAGACGACCAAATGAAGCCCATGGTTACCAAACCGAGGTTAGAAGCAAGGAAATGATGGAAAGAATCCAAGTACAAGAGCATCGTAGAAGAAAACACGAAGAAAAGGGCCCAGAAGACCCTGCACGGCCGTGCAAGATGTTGCACGTCCGTGCAGGAGTGCAGACCTGAAGCCATCTTTCTGCCAAGGCCTGCACGAACGTGCCAAATATTGCACGTCCGTGCAGATGATGCAGCACGGACGTGCTTCCGTGATTATGAGGTAGCACGGCCGTGCAAGATGTTGCACGTCCGTGCAGGAGTGCAGACCTGAAGCCATCTTTCTGCCAAGGCCTGCACGGACGTGCCAAATATTGCACGTCCGTGCAGATGATGCAGCACGGACGTGCCAAAGGTGCACGCCCGTGCTGCAGCAGGTCGTCTTAAACTGAGTTTCTGCCTTGGTCTGCACGGACGTGCCAACTTCAGCACGTCCGTGCAGACCTACAGTTTACCCGTTTCTTGTTTTCACCGTCCTCTTATTTTAGGGGGTAATATAAATAGCCCCTTTGGACCATTTTAGAGGGGTTCCCAATTTTTCCAGATTTTCATACTCCTCTTAGTTTGAAACACAAAATCCTCAAATTAGCATAGATTTTAGTTCTTGTTTTGAAGGTTTTTCAATCCAATCATTGTAGAAGACAAGTTCCACCATTGTTAGTCAATTATTGAAGCTTCTAGTAATTTTTCTTACTCTTTCTTTCTCTCTTCTATCTTTAATTCTTGCTTTTTATTAATTGTTTGGTTGTTCTTTGCATGTTTAATTGTTAGATTCTACTTAATTCTTAGTTTTAATTTGTTCATGAATTCCTTGAAATCTTTAATTGCTTTAACTTCCATGGATTGTGAGTAGTCTAATTTCTAGGGTTTGGGTGAACCCTCAATGTAATCACCAACACTTGTTGCATGTACTAATTTGTTAATTGTGGGGTGTTAATTAGTTGAGTTTAAGAGGTTTCATTGTTAATTCTTGTAATTGGCCATTGCTTGAATTATTTATCTAGCTTCCTCAACGAAGGATCGAGAGATGAACTTGAGGAAGCTCCCTTATGCTTGATTGACTTGATTTGCCATGAGAATAGGAATTTCTAGTCAAGGGAATTTGCATGTTATCGTGAGGATGTTTTAACACTTGTTTCTTGCCCATAATCACGAGAGTAGGTTATGGTTTTGATGTCAAGTATCCCTCTAGCTTGAGAGAGTAGTTGGGTGCATTTGATAACTTCCCCTAATTTATCCCCTAAATCACCATTTCTATGCATGCTACTTGTGGTCCGTGATGAAGTTGAGTGGTGTAACCCATGCCCTAGGCCTTCTTAATATTGTTAATCACCTCTTAGAATTAGTTGATTTGAATTAGAATAGTGTGACGTAATACCAACTTAAAACCCCCGACTTAATCTAGCTTGTTTAAACAATAACATTTGGTGGTTGATTCAACGCCTCTCATGGGTTCGACCCTTTCTTGCCCTTGCTACTAGTTGAGTAGGATCGAGTTAGGTCTTATTTCTTGATAGGTTGACGACGTCCTATCAAGTTTTAGCGTCGTTGCCGGGGAGGCAAAGTCACATTGAATAAGTTATTGTTGAATGAGTCTAGATTTGTGTATATGTATATAATCTTCTTATTTTGTTTTTGTTTAAGCGTGTTTACTTTGTGATAGTCATTGCTAACGTTTTCCTTAGCTTTGTTTGACTGTGCATGACACGGAGGAGTAAGCAATCACCGCTTATCCCCGTAGATCCTGAGTTAAATAGAACTTTGAGGAACGTAAGAAGGCTCCTACAAGGCACGCCGGAATTTTCTCTAGCTTATACGGATTCCGAGTCGGAGGATAATCTTGACAACGAGCAAGAGATGGCCAACCCACCGCCTCCTCCACTTCTACAAGACTATGACCACCCCGATGCATTCCAACTTCGGAGTGGCATACTTCTTCCCACCACCAATGCAAACAACTATGAGTTCTCTCCTCAACTCATAAGGATGATCCAAAGTGAACAGTTCGGGGGGAGTGCAAATGAGTGCCCTCTAGCTCATTTAGACAACTTCCTTGAGTTGTGCACTACCATCAAGCAAAACAACCTCACGGAGGAATTCATTTGGATGCATATGTTCCGGTTCTCTCTTAGGGACAAGGCTAAGTGTTGGTTGAGGTCCGTGAAAGAAGGATCCTTAACAACATGGGAAGAGGTTACCAAAGCATTTCTTGGGAAGTTTTGTCCGCCCGAAAAGACCGCGGAATTGAGAAGGAAGATTACAAGCTTCACTCAAGAGGATGATGAAACCTTAGGTGAAGCATGGGAAAGATTCAAGGATCTAAAGAGGAAGTGTCCACACCATGGGTTGCCTTTATGGATGATTATTCAAAGCTTCTACGACGGTCTCACTCCTACCTCAAGGGCCAATCTTGACAACGGAGCCGGTGGTAGTCTTAAAAAGCTACCGGTGGAAGAAGCCGAGAATATGATTGAAGAAGTTGCAAGGCATTACGCCTATAGATATGATAGAAGAGAAAGTCAACCGAAGAAGAAAGGTATGCATGAGTTGAGTGCAATAGATCTCATTGCCTCAAAGTTTGATATGCTAGCTCACAAGCTAGACCAAGCAACCTCCTCAAGCGGTACCTCCTCTTCACAACCACAACCACAAGTCATGTCTTGTGAGACTTGTGGGGGTAATGATCACATGGCTTCATATTGCAATGCTACTAATGAGCAAGTTGCGGCCGTGAACCAAAGAAATGAGCAACCTTTCAATCAAGGTTGGAGGCAACAAAACCAAGGGTGGAGACAACCCAATCAAAACCAACAATCCAACTACAACAACCCTCCTCAAAACATCTACAACCAAAATCAACAAAATCACCAAGCCCCATACCGCCATCCAAACCAACAAAGACAGCAATTCAACCAACAACCTCCTCCACCCCAAAAGACTTCCCTTGAGGACGCTCTTGAGTCTTTCATAAATCAACAAGGGAAGAGCAATGCAGAAATGAGCTCCAACATCCAACAACTTCAAGCGCACAACAAAATAATTGAGAATCAACTAGCTCAAATTGCACAAAAAGTTGGGAGTTCTACCTCCAATGCTAGTGGTCAATTTCCAAGCTCAACGGTTGTGAACCCGAAGGAGCATGTCAAGGCTATCACATTGAGGTCCGGGAGAGGGTATGAAGGTCCGGTAATGAGTGAAGATGTGCCACAAAAGAGAGATGAGGGTGTGGAGGTGAGAAGTGAGAATGATGTTGAAAATGAGGTGGTAGAAGTTGAGAGAAAAGAAAAAGAAAAGAGTGTTGAGGGAGACACAAAGAAAGGAGAGGGAGTTGAAGTTGAAGTGGAGAAACCCCCAATGAGAGTCTACAAGCCACCTATTCCTTTCCCTCATAGGTTGGTAGAGAAAAAATTGAATGAGAAGTTTTCAAAGTTCCTTGAGGTCATGAGAGGGCTCCAAGTGAACATTCCCTTTCTTCATGCTATGTCACAAATTCCTACATATGCGAAATTTTTAAAAGATCTCTTGTCCAACAGAAGTAGGCTTGAAGAGAGTGCAACCATCTCCCTTCCAATGGAGGTGAGCGCAATCATTCAAAACAAGCTTCCCCGAAAGCTTGGTGACCCGGGTAGCTATGCAATTCCGGTGAAGATTGGAGATATGGAAGCCATGGATGCTCTTTGTGATCTTGGGGCAAGTGTAAGCTTGATGCCCTTCTCAATTGCGAAAAATTTAAAAGTTGGTGAGATGAAGCCAACAAGAATCTCAATACAATTAGCCGATCGTTCGGTTAGGTTACCAATGGGAATACTTGAAGATGTACCGGTACAAGTGGGAAGAGTTTTTGTACCTTGTGACTTTGTGGTGATGGAAATGGAGGAGGACAACAAGGTTCCTCTCATTTTGGGAAGGCCGTTCTTGAACACGGCGGGAGTGGTAATTGATATGAAACAAGGCAAGCTAACATTGAATGTGGGAGATGAGAAAATTTCTTTCTCATTCTCGCAAGCCATGAGGAAGCCTATGTATGAGGATATCAATAGAATCGATACTCTTGACCGAGAAGTGGAGGAATTGAAGATGATTAACAATAGCAAAGATACTCTACAAGCGATCCTCACGGAAAGTTTGTACAATGATGATGATGAAGCTAAAGGGTACAAGTTGTTGCTAGACCAACCCCTACATGGCAAGGCAAGGGAGTTTGAAGCACTTAAGGTGGAGGTAAAAGAGGAGAGGTCTACGCCTCCTCCTAAGGTTGAACTTAAACCCCTTCCCCCTTTACTTAAATACGTTTTTCTTGATGATAATGAGACTTATCCCGTTATTGTCAATACCAACCTTGATGACACTTCCCTTGAGAAACTCCTAGTTGTGTTGAGGGAGTATAGGAGTGTCATTGGGTATGCCATTGATGACATTAAGGGGATAAGTCCCACGATATGCATGCACAAGATTTTGCTTGATAATGATCATGACTCCTCAATTGAGCACCAAAGAAGGCTCAACCCCAACATGAAAGAAGTTGTTAAAAAAGAGGTTTTGAAACTTCTTGAAGCGGGCATAATCTACCCTATCTCCGATAGCAAGTGGGTTAGCCCGGTTCAAGTTGTTCCAAAAAAAGGGGGCATGACCATTATCAAGAACGATAAGGGTGAGACCATTTCTACAAGGTCGGTCACCGGGTGGAGAATGTGCATAGACTATCGAAAATTGAACAAATCCACTCGGAAGGACCACTTCCCTCTCCCCTTTATCGATCAAATCTTGGAAAGGTTGGCATCACATAGTCACTATTGCTTCTTGGATGGGTATTCGGGATTCCTCCAAATCCCTATCCTACCCGAGGATCAAGAGAAGACTACATTCACATGCCCTTTTGGCACCTTTGCTTATCGAAGGATGCCATTTGGATTATGTAATGCACCTTCTACATTTCAAAGGTGTATGATGTCTATGTTTTCCGACATGCTTGAATCATCAATCGAGGTATTTATGGATGACTTTTCTGTTTGCGGTTCATCTTTTGACACTTGCCTAAGTAATTTGATTAAAGTGTTAAAAAGATGTCAAGAGGTGAACCTTGTGCTTAATTGGGAAAAATGTCATTTCATGGTTGAAGAGGGTATTGTGTTGGGACATGTTGTTTCTAGTAGGGGCATTGAGGTTGATCGTGCCAAAATTGAGGTTATTGAGCGCCTCCCCCCCCCCCCACTAATGTGAAGGGTATAAGGAGTTTTCTTAGACACGCGGGTTTTTACCGCCGGTTCATTAAAGATTTTTCCAAAATCGCTAAGCCGCTCACTCAATTGTTGGTAAAGGATGCCCCTTTTGTGTTTTCTAATGATTGTTTGCTAGCCTTTGATAGGTTGAAGGAAGCTTTGATCACGGCTCCCATCATTCAACCACCGAATTGGGAGCTCCCTTTTGAACTCATGTGTGATGCTTCGGACTATGCCGTTGGATCTGTGCTTGGGCAAAGGAAGGATAAAAAGCTCCATGCCATCTATTACACTAGCAAAACTCTTGATGAAGCACAAAGAAACTACACAACGACTGAAAAAGAGCTCCTAGCCATCGTCCATGCTATCGAAAAGTTTAGGTCTTACTTGGTGGGCACCAAAGTTATAGTCTTCACCGACCATGCGGCTTTGAAGTACTTGATGTCCAAGAAGGACGCTAAACCAAGGTTGATTAGGTGGGTCTTGCTCTTACAAGACTACGATATAGAAATTCGGGACAAGAAGGGTGCCGAGAATGTAGTAGCCGATCATCTCTCACGGCTACCGATCGTAGAAGGTGAAATTGAAGCTTTGCCAATTGATGATTCATTCCCGGATGATCAATTATTCGCAATCATTCAAGCCCCGGCCCCATGGTTTGCGGATATTGCAAATTACTTGGCTTGCTCTATCCTTCCTCCCGACCTCACCTATCAACAAAAGCGGAAGTTCCTCCATGATGTCCGCCAATACTTTTGGGATGACCCCTTGCTCTTCAAACAAGGTGTTGATGGTCTTTTTAGAAGGTGTGTCCCCGACGATGAAATTCATGAAGTTATCACAATGTGTCACTCCTCACCTTGTGGAGGACATATGAGTGCTAACAAGACATTGGCGAGAATATTGCAATGCGGTTTCTATTGGCCCTCTATGTTCAAGGACGTATGGGGAGTTGTTAAAGCTTGTGACCGGTGTCAAAGGACCGGTAATTTGTCAAGAAAGAATGAAATGCCTTTGAATAACATTTTAGAGCTGGAAATTTTCGATGTGTGGGGAATAGATTTTATGGGACCTTTCCCATCCTCTTTTGGGAACAAATACATTTTGGTGGCCGTCGACTATGTATCAAAGTGGGTTGAAGCGGTTGCATCTCCTACAAATGATGCTAAGGTAGTGGTCAAGTTGTTCAAGAAAGTCATTTTCCCTAGGTTTGGTGTGCCACGTGCCGTAATAAGTGATGGAGGATCGCACTTTGCAAAGCGATCTTTCAAGGCTCTCCTTGAAAAATACGGAGTGAGGCACAAGGTGTCATTGGCTTACCACCCTCAAACAAGTGGTCAAGCTGAAATTTCAAATAGGGAGATTAAGTTGATACTAGAGAAGACGGTGAATAGGTCAAGGAAGGATTGGTCATCAAGGTTGGATGATGCTCTATGGGCCTACCGCACCGCCTTCAAGACTCCTATTGGCACCACCCCTTACAAGCTCGTTTATGGGAAATCATGCCATCTACCGGTGGAACTGGAACATCGTGCGCACTGGGCTATCAAAACCTTGAATTTTGATATCCAATCCGCCGGAGAAAAGAGGATGCTTGACCTCCATGCCTTGGAAGAGTTGAGGTTAGATGCATATGAGAGTGCAAAGATCTACAAGGATAAGACCAAAGCATGGCACGACAAGCACATCAACAAGAGAGAGTTCAAGGAGGGTGACAAGGTCTTGCTATTTAACTCCCGGTTGAAGTTGTTTCCGGGAAAGCTAAAATCAAGATGGAGTGGCCCTTTCACCATTACAAAGGTATTCCCATATGGTGCCATTGAGATTTCCAACGACAAAGGTGAACCATTCAAAGTTAATGGCCAAAGGTTGAAAGCATACTTCGATGGTTTCGTGCAAGAAGAAACAAAGGTAGTTCATTTAGATGAATTTGATATCCCTCGTGATTGAAAACGTAATATGGTCAAGCTAGTGACAATAAAGAAGCGCTTCCGGGAGGCAACCCAAGTATTTTAGTAATTTTACTCAAAAAAAAAAATATATAAAAAAAATAAAAAAAAAAGAGGAGAGTAAACGTGCCTGCCAATCAGCACGGACGTGCTGAAAATGGCACGTCCGTGTTTAGGAAGGCAGGAAGTTGAGAAGTATTCTGCCAAGTTAAGCACGTCCGTGCCAAAAGCAGCACGTCCGTGCCAAAAGCAGCACGTCCGTGCCGATAATGGCACGTCCGTGCTTTTACAGGCAGAAAGTTGAGAAGTATTCTGCCAAGTTAAGCACGTCCGTGCCAAAAGCAGCACGTCCGTGCCGATAATGGCACGTCCGTGCTTTTACAGGCAGAAAGTTAAGCACGTTCTGACTTGAGCTGCACGTCCGTGCCAATGCTGCACGTCCGTGCATACCAAGTATTCAAGGCCGAAACTGCTCGAAAAAAAGAAACAAGCCACATTTTTTTGTTCTTCCTCTCAAACCCACGGTTCTCCTCCTTCTCTCTAACCCCTCTTACTCCTCCTCTCAACCCTCAAACACTCAAATTCTCACCCAAAATTCAACATTTCCCACCATAATCAACACTCCTTTTCAACAAAAACGCAAAATACTACTCCTTTCTCCAATCTTCAACCCAAAAATCACCCATTAACCGAAACCCTAAGAAGAAAAAAATCAATTTGGGGGTTTTCTTTTGGATTGAAATTTTAACAATTGGTTGAAGGAAAAGGTTCAAGCTAGGGAAAGGAAGGCTAGGAAGGTTCATTTGCGGGTTTTACACCCACGTTAAGCTCGGTATAATCGTTCCTTCCACTTACTATTTCCATACTTGAAACTTGTTGTTTTGTGCTTATTTTTGCTTGCAATCTTGGTTGAATTGATAGTTGTTGAGTATTTGTGCTTTTATGTAAAGCATTATGGGTTTAATTGAATATTGTGAGGATTAATTGTTTAGGTTTTGTGAGTTTTTGTGATTGTGTGGATTATTCTTTGTGGCGTCCTTTGGTGTGGCTAAGTCTTGGGTTGTTGACCTTAAAATTACTTGGTGAATTGGTTTAGTGTCTTGATCTCTTTGTGTGGCGGGTTTAGTCATTCTAAATAAAACAAAATAAAAACAACCATGCCAAGAAGAAACCAATCCCGAAACACCTCTTCCCTTAGATTTAGGAACCCATCGCCTCCTCCTCCCGTTGATCCACCGCAAGTGGACACAATGGGAATAGTTTTCGCTGACCAGGCCTTTTCGGCCAATTTCCTTAAAATCAGTAGGAGGCGAGTCAAGCCCACTGACGGGCGTTAAAACGGTCGCACATTCCACACTCAATCAAATAAATTTATAAATCCTAAAACTAACCCCTAAACAAGTCTAGTGGTAAGTTCGGAGTCGAACCACAAGGAACGGTAATGTTGGATTGTTCTCGATCTAATGCTTAAGCTACGCCGAAATTGGTTTATGGATAGTGGACACTACAACTACACTAAAACACATATAAAGAACAAGGTATGATAAAGTCTACTAGGGGAAAAGATCCACTTAGAACAATTAATAAGCTAATGAGAATCCATTTGATAATCAATCATGCAAAGAAAGAATTATAATGAGAATTAACTACACTCAAAAGTAATCTCTCAAATTCCTAGCCTAGATCCCTCATTGACTAGGTGCATAGAAGAAAATTACCCAAAATGCAATCAAATATATCAATTCTAATTCACAATCCCTTGTCAAACTAAAACCAATATGCAATTAAGTGTGCTATCATGGGAGATCAATCCAATCTAAAACAAACAACATGCCAACATCAATTCAATCAATTTAATCACACAATTATCATCAAATTTATCTCAAATAACTCAATTAACCATAACAAAGCTTCACTCAACACCTAGTAGAAGGAAATCTACTCAAACATGATTAACAAAGCAATTAATAAAGCATAAAGAGAGAAGAGAGTAAGAAATGCTCATTGATATAAAATGGAGATCTTCAAATCATCAAATTCCTCCTTTGATTATCCAAAATCCATGAAAACCATTGTGCTCCTCACTTTCTCTCTCCAAAATTTGAGAGTTTCTCTCTCTAAAACCTAAAACTAACCTAAAAACTATTCTAAACTGAATTCATCTCCTCCTTTTTTAATGAGCAAAAGAAAATCTATTTATACCCCTTACAAAATTGCTTAGGAAGCTCCGCAAAAAGTCAGCTGAAACGGGAAAAGGTCCGACCGAACTCTGTGTAGGTTCGGTCGGACTCATGGTAGGTTCGGCCGAACTCAGGGTAGGTTCGGTCGAACCTCCCTGATCCTTGTTTGGTCGAACTTTCCTGGTTCGACCCCTCCTGTAAACATGCTGAAAACTTGGTTGAAACTGCCTTGGAGGTTCGGTCGAACTTTTCAAAAGTTTGACCACACCTTGGTTCGACCGAACCTCTTAGAGGTTCGGCCAAACCTCCTCTTGAACTTCCTCTTCTTGCTTCCTCTTCTTGCTTCCTCTTCTTCCCTTTTGCTCCTCTTGTCATTGTCCATGCCTCCATACTTTGCCAAGGGGCCTCCTACCGTGCTTAGGACCGTCATGGAACCTGCAAAAGATAGCAAGGATCACGAGAGCATGGGGATGATGAAATTATGCATAAAGATTATCAAAACAAGCGCAAATAAGCATACTTTTCATCCATAAAAGAAAAGGAAGCCATAAGAGGAGAAAAGAGGTAGAAACCCTAAGAAAAATAGGAGAAAAGAGACCAATACACTACCCCTAAGGGTAACATAAATGTCACTCATCACCCACCAAATTCTATGATAGTGAAGTGGCGGACGCCTTAGGGGTAGGAGCTGACATCACAATGTTATTCGAGGGAGCCGACCTAGGTTCTTGGCTAGAGTTTCATGCCTTAACCTATAGGAGACTGACCCTAGAATTCCTCTCCTCCCTTTGTGTGCACCGTGACACCACAAGATCCCCCCGTTACATGACCTTCCAGCTCATGAATACCCAACATAGAATGTCCGTAGCGAGAGTTAACCAAGCTTTCGGGTGGCCTGTTTCTGGAACTATGGGGCCTAAGGATAGGCAACCCCGTAACTATATGGCGGGTGAATTTTGGAGAAGAATCACAGGGCTGTTTGGGTATAAACCTAGAACTGATAAGGCCACAGCCATTATTCATCCTGCCTTTAGGATCGCCCAGCGTACCATAGCGAACACAGTTTTTGCTAGGGGAGACAGTTCAGGGGTCGTGTCTACTCGAGAGCTTTACTTTCTATGGCATCTGAGTGAGGGTAGTACGAGTTTAAATGTGGGGTCTTGGTTTATGGACCACCTAGAAGATGTTGCCACAGGATCAGGCAACATCACCATAGGTGGTATGATTACTATAATTGCTGCTGCTCTTAACCTTGATTTTGCAGAAGAGCAGGTTGTTCCAGGTCCAACACAGTTGGATATGCAGTCGCTGAGAGCCATGAAATGGCTCACGGATGTAGAGGGGAACCACCCCTATTTGTGGTTGGTGAGTAGGCGCCCCTATGCCTACTTACCCGACCCCGAGGCCACCGCCATCTACAACCAGGCGAACTGGATCTTTGAGAGGGACTTCCCTTGGGCTCCCGGTCAAGAGGGAGAGGAACAAGGGCAAGAGCAGCAAGAGAAACAACAACATCATCAACAACAACAATTTCAGCAACAACCAGAATTTCACCAGCAGTACGAGTTCCAACAAGGGTACCAAGAGGGGTACCAAGGTCAGGGCATGGGTGAAGGCAACCCATTCCTCACCTTCGAGCAGCAGATGGCTAATATGAATGCGAACTTCGCCCGCATGACTTCCGAGTTTGAGACCATGAGGAAGTCAAATGAAGACTTGAGGACTTCTTTTGACGGAATGAGGTCAAGCTTTGAAGGTCTTTGAACGGAATTGGGCGACTTCCGCAATGAATATCACCATCTCTACCCCGGGGGTTCGAGCTCCCAAGGGGGCCCGAACCAATGAGTTAGTATCTCCTTCCCCTTCTCTTTGTGCTTATATTGTTTCAACATTGGGGACAATGTTTATGATAGCTTGGGGGGGGAGTATTTTCTCATTTACCATTGGTGCATGCTGTGTTCTCGTACGTATATGTTGATTTGCATGCCCCTATTCCCATTTCCCTAACATCCAAACCCTTTGAATCCAAATTGCTTACATTGTGAATACTTCTCCTATACCTTATTTAGATGTATAGTTATTTTATGCTTAAAAAAAAAAAAAAAAAAAAAGAGAGAAAAAAATGAAAAAAAAATGATGAAAAAGTGCCCAAGGATGAAACTCATATGACGATTATATGTTTTGCTTGCTTGACTCTTGAGTGATGAGTAAAAGTTTTTTTTAGAAGAGTGTGTGCACGAGTTGGGGGTCATTTAGAGGTCTATTAATCTTGATTGCATTGGAGTATATGAAATGAAAGCCAATGAATGCTCAATTGCACGCCTAGTATAAGATATTGTCTAATTTGCTCAAGTAGGATATGTTTGAATAAATTTGTGGTCCCTTGTGCCCTTGATGTGTCCCCTTTCCTCCCCGAAATGAAACTCTATTAGGGAGTTGGTTCTACTTGTATCATGTGTAATAAGTGGCGTAATAAGCCACACGTTCTCAATAAAGAAAGAGCCGCTCACAGTTAAAAGAGGCGAGGGCATTGAAAATTGAAAAAAAAAAAGAAGAGCATAAAAAAGGGGAGAACAAAAACTACCCCAAAACTTCTAAAAAAAAAAAAAAATCTCTTCTTTAGAGGTCAACTCGTGGATGCCTCCCACACCTTGTTTGCATTGTTGTTTCTTATGAAATTCCCGAGTTAGAGTGTAGTTAAGGGGCCTTGGGTGTGCATTTTGGGAGGTGGACTAGCATTTTGAGATTTTATAACCGAAAGAGGGCTTGTTACAACTTTGGAATATCTAGGTGTGCTCTAATGAAATAGTAAAAGGCCAAAGGAAGTATCCTAGTGCAACCTTGTTTAGTTCTCCTCTCTACCCCCAACTCATGTGTACATTTGTATGATTGGTAATTCTTGAAAGTTGTTCACTTGTCTTGCTTTTGAATCACATCCCGATGAGTTGACTTGGGCTATAAAAAAAAAAATAAAAAAAAATAAAAAAATCGTGTGTTGTGTTTGTGGGAGTTGTGGGTGATTCTCTTTGGAAACCCTCACGAGAGATGGACTCGTCCTACTAGGCGACTTGTAGGTTTAAACGGCTTCTCACTTTTGCTAAAAGTGATCGTTCGGTTTATTGTGTATGCCTACCCTTTCTTGGTTTAACTTTTGCTTCAACCTTCTATAACAAGTTAGTTCCCTCTATTTGTTTTGTCATGACTAGTTTGCTCGAGGACGAGCAAAAGCTTAGCTTGGGGGGATTTGATAACTTGCTATTTTATGCGGTTTTAGGCCGTATTTGAACCTAGTTTACCTGAACAAATTTGTGTTTTGGTTCACTTTTACCCTATTATTATGCAATTTTTGTGTATCCTATGCTTCACGGGTTGTTAGTGTTTTTGTTGAGATTTTAGGTCCAAAGACGACCAAATGAAGCCCATGGTTACCAAACCGAGGTTAGAAGCAAGGAAATGATGGAAAGAATCCAAGTACAAGAGCATCGTAGAAGAAAACACGAAGAAAAGGGCCCAGAAGACCCTGCACGGCCGTGCAAGATGTTGCACGTCCGTGCAGGAGTGCAGACCTGAAGCCATCTTTCTGCCAAGGCCTGCACGGACGTGCCAAATATTGCACGTCCGTGCAGATGATGCAGCACGGACGTGCTTCCGTGATTATGAGGCAGCACGGCCGTGCAAGATGTTGCACGTCCGTGCAGGAGTGCAGACCTGAAGCCATCTTTCTGCCAAGGCCTGCACGGACGTGCCAAATATTGCACGTCCGTGCAGATGATGCAGCACGGACGTGCCAAAGGTGCACGCCCGTGCTGCAGCAGGTCGTCTTAAACTGAGTTTCTGCCTTGGTCTGCACGGACGTGCCAACTTCAGCACGTCCGTGCAGACCTACAGTTTACCCGTTTCTTGTTTTCACCGTCCTCTTATTTTAGGGGGTAATATAAATAGCCCCTTTGGACCATTTTAGAGGGGTTCCCAATTTTTCCAGATTTTCATACCCCTCTTAGTTTGAAACACAAAATCCTCAAATTAGCATAGATTTTAGTTCTTGTTTTGAAGGTTTTTCAATCCAATCATTGTAGAAGACAAGTTCCACCATTGTTAGTCAATTATTGAAGCTTCTAGTAATTTTTCTTACTCTTTCTTTCTCTCTTATATCTTTAATTCTTGCTTTTTATTAATTGTTTGGTTGTTCTTTGCATGTTTAATTGTTAGATTCTACTTAATTCTTAGTTTTAATTTGTTCATGAATTCCTTGAAATCTTTAATTGCTTTAACTTCCATGGATTGTGAGTAGTCTAATTTCTAGGGTTTGGGTGAACCCTCAATGTAATCACCAACACTTGTTGCATGTACTAATTTGTTAATTGTGGGGTGTTAATTAGTTGAGTTTAAGAGGTTTCATTGTTAATTCTTGTAATTGGCCATTGCTTGAATTATTTATCTAGCTTCCTCAACGAAGGATCGAGAGATGAACTTGAGGAAGCTCCCTTATGCTTGATTGACTTGATTTGCCATGAGAATAGGAATTTCTAGTCAAGGGAATTTGCATGTTATCGTGAGGATGTTTTAACACTTGTTTCTTGCCCATAATCACGAGAGTAGGTTATGGTTTTGATGTCAAGTAATCCCTCTAGCTTGAGAGAGTAGTTGGGTGCATTTGATAACTTCCCCTAATTTATCCCCTAAATCACCATTTCTATGCATGCTACTTGTGGTCCGTGATGAAGTTGAGTGGTGTAACCCATGCCCTAGGCCTTCTTAATATTGTTAATCACCTCTTAGAATTAGTTGATTTGAATTAGAATAGTGTGACGTAATACCAACTTAAAACCCCCGACTTAATCTAGCTTGTTTAAACAATAACATTTGGTGGTTGATTCAACGCCTCTCATGGGTTCGACCCTTTCTTGCCCTTGCTACTAGTTGAGTAGGATCGAGTTAGGTCTTATTTCTTGATAGGTTGACGACGTCCTATCAGTGATTCCGCCCATATTTGTGGTACATACAACCGAAATAAAAACCTTCATTTGTCTACATTACTTTCTCACCTTGAATTCATGGTCGTTGTTCATTATTAAAAATTTCATTACTCTAAGTCGGTTAGAAACAAATTTTCTAGTTGTCTTTTTATTTCAATTTTCTTATGCTTAGCCTTTTGATCTAGGTATCAAAAATTCGGGTATCGTTTCTGATTCTAATTAATTGTGAAGCTTCTGTTTTTGCTTCACAAAATATGTATATTAAACTTTTATGTTTCCTCTTTTCAGTGTCATCACAAAATTGGGGTCCCTAAATATTCAAATTGGTTAAAGCATGACACTTGAAATTGGTATGAACAATCCATCTTAATCTTATTGTTTTCGGTTTATAACTGCTGAATTTGTGGGGTTTTTTTTTTTTTTTTGGAATTGAATTGTTGATTGATAATTTGATATGGATTAGTTAGCTAGATTAGTTTTACAAGCCCTAGATCTAGGATGTTCTAATTTGTTTCATGACTTAATTGTGCATTTTAGTAGTTTAGTACATTTTGGGATTTATTATTCACTACTTACTAGTAGTTTTTTATTGTAGTATTTATCATATTATTCATATGTATATTGTTTGTAATGCAAAAATTTTCCATCAACATTTGTTTTTCAGGTTCATGTTTAAGTTACAACCAAAATCAAGATTGATCAAGTGCGATTGAATTTAAGGTGCCAAGCAAGATGATTGAGTTTTCCCATAACTAGTACATAGATTAGAGGAATGTACATCCGTAATAAATTTCATGAACATTATAGATGAATTAGTTTTACCTTAGTATAATTTTTGTTATGTTTTTATTAGATTGTATTAGGTTTTTTTTTTTTTTTAGGGATTATTAGATTGTATTGGTTGTATTATGGGAATATCCATTATTTAAATTTAATTTATGCATAAACATATTTTTATGTTATTTTTTTCATAATTATTTAAGGTTTGATGTTATATTTAGGTATATTCATGCGGTAAATGTGTGATATTACATTCACAAAATTGCATTTTTTTAATTATTTATTTTGTAAATATGAAATCTTTTTATAGCGGTTCTTACAAAAACGCTATTAAAAGAAGATATGATGTACAACCTAGAAGCACTTACTATAGCGATTTTTTGAACTGCTATTAAAAGGCATCTTATGTTTTTATAGCGAAGCGATTAATAGTGGTTCAAGAACTGCTATAAAAAGAAATTTTAAGCGCTGTAAAATGATAAAATTGGCGTAGTGAGCATCAGTAAGGATTCCTTAGATATTGTGGTAAACAAGATAAGTTTCATGAAAGCATTAGATGCGACAACTTATCAAACCAAGAATAATTTGGAACTATTAGCAATTGGATTGCTTACCTTGAAATTATAAGTGTTAAGACAAGCCCAAGCATGCTTAACCACTTATTGATTTTGGGGGTCTTGGAATCATTTTATTCTCGCCTAAATGGGACAAACTTATAAATGTGTGAATAAAACGTTAATAAAATTGAAAATTGCAAGTATATTTTCAAACTTATTGGTTTATGAATGGGTATTCATTGCAATTCTTTTCATTTGTAGAACAATGTCTGCTACTAACAACAAAAACCAGTTTTCTCTCCGCTCAATTCTCGACAAGGAGAAGTTGAGCGGAACCAACTTCCATGATTGGCAAAGGAATTTGAGGATTGTTCTTATGCAAGAACAAAAGGAGTATGTCCTTGATGAGGAGATGCCTCTCGCTCCGAGTGAGGAGGTATCTTAGGCTGCCCTAAACCGATGGATAAGTGCCAATCGGGATGTCAAATGCATCGCTAGCCACAATGTCCTCGGAGCTTCAAAAGACATTTTTGGAGAAGGACACGGATTTTAAAATCATATCTGAGCTTCAGAATATGTTTCAAGAGCAGGCTAGAACCGAAAGGTTTGAGACCCATAGGCAAATCCTTAAGAGCAAGCTCAAGAAAGGAGAGCCAGTCAGCCAGCATGTACTCAAAATGATTAAATTATTCGAGAACCTGGGGAGGCTCGATGCGAGGTACTTGACCAAGATGGAAATTAACATTATTCTCCATTCGCTGCATAGAGGATATGACCATGAACTATAACATGCACGGCATGGAGAAAACCCTCACAGAGCTTCATCGGATGTTGAAGCAGGCCGAGCAAACGCTCAAGGATGAGGGGAAGCATGACATGCTTATGGTAAAGAAGGGAAATCCATTCAAGCGATCAGTCAAGAAGAAGGGCTACAAGGGGAAGGGCAAGAAGACCTTTTCGCCTAAGCCAAAAGCTACCAAAGGCGACAAGCAAAAGAAGGTAGCTTCTTCTCCGTCCAACTCCGAATGCTTCTACTGCAAGAAGAAGGGGCATTGGAAACAAGACTGCCTCAAGCTTAAGGAGGATAAGAAGAACAACAATGTTGCTTCTTATTCAGGTATATACGTTATAGACCTTAACTTTTCTAGCAATGCTTCATCGGTATTATATACCGGATGTGGCTCACATCTTTGTTCTGATTCTCAAGGACTAAAGAGAAGTAGGAAGCTAGCGAAGGGAGAAGTGAAACTTCGGGTAGGCAATGGAGCAAGGATTGCAGCCTTATCCGTAGGAACACTCAGTTTGTCTTTGCCCTCGGGCCTTGTTTTAGAATTGTACAATTGTTATCATGTTCCAAGTATCACTAGAAACATTATTTCAATTACGGCGTTGGATGCCAAGGGTTTTGAATTCAAGATAAAGGGCAATTGTTGTTCTAGCTATCTTAACAATGTTTTTTATGGTACGACACGTTCAGAAAATGGTCTTTATATATGTGCTTTCTTTAGACAAACAAGTTTATAATGTTTAACATACCACTAAAAGGGTTAAGACCGATGAGCCGAATAAAACCTACTTATGGCATTGTTGTCTAGGCCATATAAACATCAAGCGCATCAAGAAACTTCTTTGCAAAGGTATTCTTGATTTATTTGACTTGGAGTCATTTGAAAATTGTGAATCTTGTTTGCTTGGTAAGATGACAAAGTAACCTTTCTCCAAGTTAAGAGAGAGGTCAAGTGACTTATTGGGACTCATTCACACGGATGTGTGTGGGCTAATGAGCACGACCGCAAGGAAAGATTATCGCTATTTCTTCAACTTTACGGACGAATATAGTAGATATGGATATGTCTATCTAATGTCGCACAAATTTGAATCTTTTGAAAAGTTCAAAGAGTTTTAGAGTCAAGTAGAGTAGCAGCTTGGAAAGAAAATCCAAGCCCTTCGATCGGATTGAGGCGACGAACATTTGAGATATGAATTCGACAATCATTTGAAAGAACATGGTATTCGTTAAGAGTTAACACCTCCCGGAACTCCACAATGGAATGAGGTGTCTGAAAGGAGGAACCAAACCTTGTTGGATATGATTCGATCCATGATGGCTCTAGCCGATCTTCCTATATCGTTTTGGGTACATGCACTTTAAACTGCTGCACTAACACTGAACCGTGCTCCGTCAAAAGTTGTCAAAAATACTTCATATGAAATATGGACGAAGAAACCTCCACGGTTGTCTTTTAATAAAGATTTGGGGTTGCGAAGCATATGTCAAGAGACTCATGTCTGACAAGCTTGCACCAAAATCTGACAAATGTTTCTTTGTGGGGTATCCAAGAAATAAACAGGGGGTTATTACTTCTACAACCAATTTGAGAACAAAGTATTTGTTGCTCGAGATGGTGCCTTTTTAGAAAAGGGGCATCTTTCCAAAATGACAAGTGGGAGGAAAATCGAACTTGATGAAGTTCGAGGATGAACAACAAAAGGAACCTGACAATCAAAGGGCTTTGGAAGCACCTGTTGATAAAAGTCTGAGTCAAACCAACAATGTTGATACTCAACCTATCGCCCCACGTAGGTCGCAAAGGTAAAGATCTCAACCAGATAGATACCTTGGTGTCTTGTTAATCGAGAATCAGGAAGTCCTAGTTATGGATGATGAGTCAGCGACATACAAGAAAGCTATGACAAGTCCCGACTTTACTAAATGGTTAGGGGCCATGAATTCCAATATGGACTCCATGTTTGAAAATCAAGTCTGGGACTTGGTTGATTTGCCCGAATGTTACACACCTATCAGTTGCAAATGGATTTTTAAGATGAAAACTGACAAAGATGGAAATGTATATGTATACAAAGCTAGATTGGTGGCAAAAGGTTACATGCAAATTTACGGCGTTGACTATGATGAAACCTTTTCACCAGTCGCAATGCTTAAGTCTGTCTGGATTATCCTAGCAATTGCCGCATATTAGATTACGAAATATGGCAAATGGATGTCAAAACCGCCTTCCTTAATGGGATTTTGGAAGAAACTGTGTACATGACACATCCTGAAGGTTTTGTGGATCTAAACAATTCTTGGACTAATTGTATTTGTTATTTGGATGATATACTATAAGAGGAGGGGTGAATTGTAGTATGTTCTTAGTGACTAATTTTCGAAGAATATAAAACTGATTGTTGTTAGGAACTTAGACAATGCAAAGCGGATTTTACGAGGAAACCATCCAGGGCCTAACTAGAAGTAAAACCTCGATCCTCCAAGGGATTTAAAACCAAACCAATCCACTATAATAGGCCAAACACTCCTAGTTACAACCTATTACAATCAAACCTTTCTCACAAGTTCCTGACTTAACTTGCTACTCGATAGGATCCTATCCTACCCAACCTAAATCTTGGACTTAGATTCCACTCAGCATTCCCAGAGTACTATTCACTCGGCCGCTCACGAGAAGCTCACTCGGCTTCACACTAGAAGCTTACACTTTACACTCTTACAATTAAAATAACGAGAATCCTCACGAACCCTCACACCCCAATACATAAAACACTCAAAACCCTTTTTTCCATTACAAGATCTCAAAGAATAACTCTAAATACATATGAATGAATAAAGAGATAAAACTAATATGCTGGACACTAGAGATCTGTCCGGAACTTACTGGACGAATTCAAACCAAACCCTGGCCGAAACTTTGACTAGGAGGACTGATTTAGCTTCATAGTGAAGGATAAAACCATTAAGCACGACCACTGCACTTCGTCAGCCTTAACTTTGAATGAATACATATGAGCATATTTATAGTACACCCAAATAATTTTTTTCGTAAATGATAAGTTTTACTAAAAGATATGTTTAAAAGATATTTTCTAAAAATAAGTTTTCCAAAAATATATCTTTTTGTTAAGAATAAATTTTGTCAATAATAAAAAGATATACTCACCATAAAATAAGATTTTATTCAAAACTTATCTTTTAGTTAAAATATTTTCCAAACAAACTTACCTTTTTTCCAAAAGGGATTTATTAGAAAAAATATATATTTTTCAATAAAACCAAATCCATAAAAGATCTGCACGTATGAAATAAATATATATATCATTAAAATCGACTTTTAAAAACGCGCAAACTTAAGTTCCTGTTAGGTTCCGGAACTCTGACAGTCTCTAAGTTCCTGACAGGTCAGTAACTCTAATTTCATTGACTGTTTGGAGTTCATCTTGGTTCTATAGACTTGTTCTAGACTGACTTTTATATCTAGAACATCAACAAACTGTTTGTTTCTATTCTAAGTGACCTACGAGGGGTAGGAGCAACAGTAGAAATATTCTCTTCAACTTTTTGAAGATTTTTGCATGAATTAGATTCAAGTCGGACAATACGAGTTTCGCTAGTTGAATTAGCTTGCTCCAACGCATAACTTGTCAACTGAGTAAACTCATGTGCCCTCGCCTCTGACATGGTTTTATCCACATTCATTTGTTGCTCGTCTCGAACTTCTTTGAGAACCACTTTACTCCCACTTGGCTTTTTAGAAAGAAATTTCTTTTCTAGAAAAACACCATCGGGAGCAACAAACACTTTGTTATCTTTGCGATTGTAGAAGTAATACCCTTTTGTTTCTTTGGGATAATCCACAAAGATACATTTGTCTAATTTAGGGCCTAGTTTATCACTTTGTAAACGTTTTACATAAGCTTCACAACCCCAAATCTTAAGGAAAGACAACTTTGGAAATTTTCCAGTCCATAACTCATATGACGTCTTTTCCACTGCTTTGGACGGGCTTCTGTTTAGTATATTTGTAGCTATTTCTAAAGCATATCCCCAGAACGATACGTGTAGATATGTAAATTAAAGCTCATCATGGGTCGAACCATGTCAAGCAAAGTTCGATTTCTCCATTCTGACACACCGTTTAATTGTGGTGTTCCAGGAGGAGTCAATTGTGAAAGAATTCCACAATCCCTAAGATAATCACTGAAATCTTGGCTCAACTATTCTCCACCACGATCGGATCGTAGTGCTTTAATTCTCTTGCCAAGTTAGTTCTGAACTTCATTCTGGAATTCCTTGAACTTTTCAAAGGATTTCGATTTATGGTTCATTAAGTAGACATATCCATATCTACTTAAATCAAAATCATCAGTAAAAGTTATGAAATAGTTCAACCCACCTCTAGCTTTTAAACTCATGAGCCCATAAACATCCGTATGTATGAGTGCCAAAAGATCATTAGCTCTTTCACCTTTTCCTGTAAAAGGTGATTTGGTCATTTTTCCCAACAAGCATGACTCACAATTCTCAAATGATTCATAATCAAATGAGGAAAGGAGTCCATCCTTTTGTAACTTTTAGATGCGCGTTTGGTTAATATGACCTAACCTACAATGCTATAGGAAGGTTGGGTTTGAACCATCTGTTTGTTGCTTTTTGTGATCTATTTATGTCCATGTTATAAAACAAAATCAACTCATAACTAGCAAATGAAAGACATTTTATTACCTTATCAAGGAACAACATTTGTCCATGATAAGTAAAACCAAATAAGTATTTCAACAAAAACTGAAAATTGTCTCAATAAAACTGGAAATAACAAGTCTAATGTTCATTAAAACTAAAATCAAACTATGAAGCTTTCTCTGGCCAATAGAACACTTCTCATGCACCTTCAAGCTCCATTTCCATGCTAGCCCTACTTCTTTGCAGTTTCTGCAAAACATAAATGATGTTAGCACTGCAACTTGGTATCACATACCTAAGTAGAAGTTAAAATGTATTTATAGAATTATACCTGAGTTTGACGCTTTATCCTTCTTTAGGTAGTCGAGGTATTTCTGGTAGTTGCGCTTCTAATGCCCCTTTTTCTTACAATAGAAGCATTCTCTTTCACCAGCTGCCTTGGGCTTTGGAGTAGACTTGGGGTTTTCTAGAGTCTTGGAAACTTTCTTGCCCTTACTCTTCTTGGTAGACCCTTTCTTGAACACCTTTCCCTTTTGGACCATAAGAACATCTTTCTTATTATCCTTGGGGATCTGTTTTTCTGCACTAATCAGCATGGCATGTAACTCATTCAATGTCTTGTCAGCTTCACACATATTGAAGTTCATGATAAACTGATTGAAAGAATCTGGAAATGAGTGGATAATTATATTAGTAGCCATTTCTCAAGTGTATGGGTGCCCCAATTTCTCCATATTTTTAATTGGGCCGATTATTTTGTAAACATGATCATGTACTGTTGCACCCTTCTCCATCTTACAGTCCAAAATATCTCGATGGAGCTCATACCTCTCGACTCGTGCTTGTTTCTTAAACAAGCCTTTGATTTCTTGCATGATTGAATATGCATCCTTGTCTTCAAAACGCTTTTGAAGACCAGGCTCCATATTCGCGTGCACCAAGCAAGTGATTGGTACAACTCGATCAAGAGTTTCCTTATGCCTACGCTTTTGAGCATCAGTAGCGTTTTCTGGCAAAGGTTCAGGAAGTGGGGTATCTATTACTTCCTCTCTACCTTTAAATTTCAAAACAAGTTAGAGAAATCGTCTCCAGTCAACCCATCCTTCTCAAGGAAAGGTCAAAGATTGTAAAGTGAATTATTGTCAATGTTACTACTACCCATCTACGACAAAATAAGGCAAAGTTCAATAATATGTTTAATAAACATTAAAGGACCATAAAATTTATTAAATAGGTAACTTTAAAGCACTTTAATCAATATAAAATTGTCCAAATTGAATTAAGTGATTCCAAGGTCCTTTATTTGTGCAATGATTGAATGGACTTTGGCCCTACCATCAACCATTGCATTTCCAAGGTAAGTAAGCTCTTTACTAATTGTAATTCTTGCAACTCTTGGTTGAATAATGTTGGGTTTTACGGTGTGCGAACACAACGCGGAACCAAAACCCGCCTAAGGACCACATGCATAAATTAAAGCGACTAAACTAAAACATGCATATAATTAATGAAACAATAAACACGTAATAGAGAAAGAGAAGAGGGAAAAGACGTTCATACCCTTGAAGCGTGTTTTCCACCTAGCACAAACACGAACCCACGAACGGAGCTAGAGCCTTAATTGCGACTCCTCTAACGCGGTGCACCCACGCGCCCAAACTTTGGTCAATATTACCAGCTAGGGTAATATTAACACTACTAATAAGAGGATCTCTTTTATAAGGTTTTCTCAATGGAGATGCCTTTTATAGAGTTTAACTCTTGCCATAAATTCCCAAGGCAAGCTTGGGTATTTATAGGAGAGGCATCACCCATCCCATTGAAATCTTTCAATGCGGGACTTTGCAAAGTTGAGAAAAGCTATCATTTAGTTTAATTCTAAATTATATTAAATAGCTAGAACAAACAGTCAAGCAACACTTGTCCAATAATTAGAAGGCTTAGGTGAGGACCACTTACCATGCCTTGGAGAAGAAGCAAAGAGCCAAAAACCCAAAACATTCCCATGTGGCTGGCCCCAACCATGGGCCTTGAAAGCAAGCCCAACCAACTGCCATTGCCCACGGTTGGGGTGCCATGCCACCCTAGCCCACACACAAGCTACCGGGCTGCTGTTAGCTACCACACGCCCAACAACCATGCGGGTTTGGTGCGCTAGCAACTCGACCAGCTAGTTATGCTCGCGTACATGGCGTGTTGGGCAGGTTGCCATGATGCGCATGGCGGCTTGGCCTAGCAGCCATGCTAGCGCTATGCGACTAGTAGCCCTATGGCCCTAGCCCATGCATGACTAGCACAATGCTAGGCCAATGCTTGGCTATGGCTTTGGGGTTTTGGCCTTAAATCGTGTTGTTTGATTATTTTACCCTCTCGTCAATTTCTAAAATCGACTCGACGCTCGACGCTCTAAGTCCGGAATCTGACGTCGAAGTACGTATCCTCTTGTTTGATGTATTAAAACCTTAGGCTTAATTCGTCGCCTTAGTTCAGTTGCACGCTTGGGTGTGACCCATTGGGTTTAGTTAAAGGAAAATTTTGAGATTAATATAATTAATCTCACTGATCGAAGATGGCCTCTAGATCAGCTTTCCGATCACTTGACTTCACTGAATAATTAACTCCGTAGTTAATTCTGAACCCTGTATCGGTATAATACACTTGTTCGAAGGACACTATTCCTTTCAATTTCCTACTTGTCCTTCCGGACAAGTGTGCAATATGCATATTGCCCTTTGTTATGTCGCTTAATGCCTCTTCACGAACTATAAGGTAAGATTTAACTAACGTTATCCTTATTACGTCCAGAAATGTTCCTCGAAATTCCAAGTTTAATTGTCAAGTACTAATAAATTCCAAAATTCATCTGAGCACGACCATGCATTTTCACAGTCTCGCTCTTCGAGAGGCCTTATAAACAACAAAGACATACTAGTATTTCCTTTTGTTAATAGGAGGACATTCCCAATCTTGTATTGTCAAGCTTCACTTACTAAGAGACCTAGCTGCCCGAGTGTCGCCTTTATAATCCTCTTTTACGGCAGACGTTTGACAACACCAAAACAGACTAGTACTCAAACAAGCGAACTTACAATACTCATGGTTGAGGAAAAGGTACCGATAACCATAATGAGATATATACTTATGACGATTCTTAAATCTATTAAAGTATTCTCATAGGTCGTCGATCCGATATAATTCGAAACCAATACCTGTGCAAATGATTTATGATGCTCATGTCCTTGTAGCACAAGAAACGATGCTATAAATCATACTACACACTAATCTCACACTGTCATTAGACATCCAACTTTCAAATGACCTCGATCAAGGATAACTTCGATATGACATTCAATGTTCACTTAATAGGTGTTTCTTTATCCAAGACATTGTCTTGATACCCCATATTGAATATCGTCAAATCGAATAGACTCATTATTTAATTATAAACCACAATTAAATAGTTTATGGAATAATAAGCAAAATTTTATTCCACTATGAAACTTTTCAACGTTTTATTTTATGATAAATGGTTTTCTCAAATGTTTAAGAGTAATACTCTTTAAAAAACATTTATAGAAATCACACCCATATCTAATATGCTTGATTTCTTTTGTGCAATTGTGAATGTTGTGGTTCACTTATTGCACAAGTTTAGTTATGATTACTTTGCAAATCTTATCATCTTCATTATCGAACACTTTCATAATAAGATGATAAAATTCAAGTATGTTATGGATTACATGTGATTTAGGATTTATTGTCCAAGAGATGGCTCCCACTCATCTTCATGATTCTGAGACCTTCAACTCGGCAACCTACAATCATCAAAGTTCAACAACAAACTATCCATTGAACAACTTCACTTTTATTGTCTTAAAGGCAACAATGTTCTCAACATATATTTCAACACACTTTCTAATGATGCTTTTCTTGGATTTTACTCCAACCAGCTCACAATGATTTGGGATCATTTATGATTATGGAAATTTACCTTAAATTCCAGCACATTACACATGGACGTAAGTCCATGTTGCCATTTTCAAGCCACGATGCATCTAAGTTCGTGCTTATAAATGGCTTCCTTATTATGGATCTAATCCTTGCTAAGGTTGTGCTTGCAACATCAACACTCAAATTATATTTGTTTTCATGCATCAAGAATTCATCCTTTTACTTAACCAAGTACTTTGGATGCTCTTGATCATAATCTAACGATCCATTACTTAGATTCAAGTCAATTGGTACTTTATACATGTCATGGTCTAAGAATGTAAGTCATGTGACGATTCCATATCGTAGCAAACATGATGGATTCAAATGCAGAACTATTTCCAATTTGATCCCACTCATGTGACTTTTAGTCAATCTAGTTGAGTCTCACTAAACTATTTGCTATTTGATACGGTTGAAAGTCTCATCTAGAGTCTTTCATGTTTGACTTAGTATTTTCCTAGCATATTCTTAGTTCAAACATTTACTTTGTCTTATACATATGGGTTGAAAGCCTTTTCAAGTCCTTCATGTTTAACACGGTAAATTCCTTTACTCGTTCAAACATTTTATTAAGTCTATTCAATAGATCTTACACTAGGCGAAAAACCCCAATCCCCGCCGGTTCAAACCACATATTCCCCACCGATTTTGAACCGTTCTTGATTTGGGGGGTGCTAAATCCTCAAAGATTTCCTACCGGTTTTAAACCGGTGGCAAAAACAACTTTTCCCACCGGTTTTGGAGTGAACCAGTGGCAAAAACTTCTGAATTATGTTATAGATGGAGCACTTTTCCCACCGGTTTTCAAGTGAACCGGTGGCAAAAGAGCACTTTCCCCACCGGTTTTCAAGTGAACCGGTGGCAAAACTTCATCATTCCCACCAAAAAGTCAGCGCGCCAGTTTGTATTTTGATTTTAATAACATTTGGCACCGGTTAACCGGTGCCCATTATACCTTCAAAACATAAAAATAAAAAATTGCAATTTTTTCACACCAAAATTCATCAGACAATGAACCCAGAAACGTTTCCCTCAAAAAAAAAATTTACACCAAAATTGTAATATACATTAATCACATATATATATATTCATCAAAAAAATTGTTATTTTACACCAAAAAAAACGCAACAATAATGAACCCAGAAAAATCCTTGAATCTTGAATATTTCTTCTTCTATGTGGAGTACTACCTGCATCAATTAAAACACCAAAATTAATAAAATTAGAAGAGAGAAACCTAGAAATTTAAATGAAGTTAGAAGAGAGAAAGTGGGACATTAAAAATGAATTAGTGCGAGTATGTAAAATATCCGAACCAAATTTGAGTGTTATGGCAAGTTGAATACGAGTTTAGCTTGAGCAACTCAATCTAAACATTAAAAAGCATAACCAAAACATTATGATATCATCGAAATGTAAAATCCGAAGATTAATCATAACTTTCAAGTACTTACAAAATCAAAATTTAGGGTTTCAAGTTTCAACTAACAACAAAGAGAGCTCATAATCATGAACACTAATAATCCATAATAAACCCAGAAATCCGCCATTAAAACTAGGTCCACCAACAACACCCCCTGCCACCACCACCGTCACACTCCACCATCTAACCACCTTAACCCCCACCTAGCCACCCAAAACTCACCACTGGCCCACCTGAAACACCACCACCATTGTACCCTACCCTAACCCCCCTAATCCAAGAAAAACCCAGAAAATGTTAGAAAATTCTAGAAAACCGTAAAAAACACAACAATAATGAACCAAGAAAAAAACAAAAAAAAAAACTAAGAAAAAACCAAGAAAACCCTAGAAATTTCGAACCCGGAAAAATCCAGAAACCCAAAACCCAAAAAAACCCAAAGAAACCCGGAAATCCAAAAATAACCCAGAACCCAAAAACCCACAATATTACATCAATTAAACCCAAAAAAATCAAGGCAATTTACCACTTGGTTCTAATGACGGTGGCTAATGCTTGCATGGTTCGAATTATGGACGGCGGCGTAGATGGTTGCTTCTTGATTGGTTTCGAATCTTCATGGTTGTTGAGAAGAGGAAGAAGAATGAGAGATGAGAGGGAAGGAGAGAAGAACGAGAGATCAGAGATGAACGAAGAAAAGTGAGAAAAGAAAATGAAGAGAGGAGAAAGGATGAAGAACAGATGAGTACAGAGAAGAGGGAAAAGAGAGGAGAGAGAAGAACAGATGAGAGGAGATCAGAGAATGAAAAGAGGCGGAGAGTAATTTAAGGGTTTATAAAAGCACTTTTCCCACCGGTTTGTGTTGAACCGGTGGCAAATCTGTTTTCCTAATTTTTTTTTTTTAACAAAAACAATTAGGATTTGGCACCGGTTTATCAGGAACCGGTGGCAAAAGTGATTATCCAAAATCAAGCCCACTATTTTTCCCACCGGTTTTTAAGAACCGGTGGCAAAAGGGGGGTGCCTTTTTCAATTTTTCTACTAGTGTTAATTCCCACTATGTACTAAGTATTGCGTTTAGCTTGGTCCATTATTGAAAAAATACTTTCAAATCTAAGCCATTTAGAGTTAGATAGCCATTTCACAATAGGGTTCTTAAACTTCTTATTGGACCTTATAAAATTAACTTTTGCTCCCATTAAACTTCTTATCTAAAAGAATTTTTATGTATCTCAAAAAGCCAAACCTTTTATTAACTTTACGAGAAAAACACATTTCAATTCCTACATGCAATGCTTTCCTCAATCCATCAATAGATTTCTTGAGCTTGCTTTCAAATCTAGCATTATTTAGATTTACAAAATCCTTTAGACTATATACAGTCTCTTCCAAAATCCCATTTTAGAAAGGCAGTTTCAATTTTTATTTTGTCATATTTCATATGTGCAATTTTTTCTTGAATAATCACGAAAAGACTTAAGCATTTCGATTAGTGAATAGATTTTATTAAAATCAACGCCGTGAATTTAATTATAACCTTTTCAACCAATCTAGCTGTGTATGCATATACATTTCCATATTTGTTAGTTTTCTCCTTGAAAACTTATTTGCGATTGATGGGTCTTTACCCTTCATGCAAATTAATCAAATTTGAAACATGATTTTTCAAACATAGTGTCTATTTCGGATTTTATGGTGTCTAACCATTTCGGAATTTGGATTTGTCATAGCTATCTTACAAGATACTATTCCCTTACTATCCAATATTAAATAGTATGTTTGTAAGTCTTAGGTCCATTTCTAACGTAATAGAAACTTTATAGGATTCAATCCAACCTTTTGGTGAATTCTATACCTATACGGGGTAATTGCATCAAACACTAAGTTTCAAGGCGTAAAGCCCTTTGATTGTTTTGATCGTACCCCAACACTTTTAAAGTTTTGTAAGTATGCAATGAATTCTCTGTAAGGCACATGTAAAGTCCTTTGAATATTCTTGATCAATCATTCTCATGAAGCCCTTCTAAAGTCTTCCGAGATTCTCAGTTCTAGTTTGTTGCTCGTCTCGATTGTCATCGAGTTCATTTTCCTCTCAATTGTCGTTTTGGAAATGTGCTACTTTCCAGAAAGACACCTCTTAGAGCAACAAGTATTATGTTCTCAATATTGGTTGTGGAAGTAATGCCCCTAGTCTCACTTGAATGATTACAAAGAGACTTGTATATTTTCTTTGGGTAAAAGTTCGTTCTGAAACAAATAGTTAACTCTCTTTTGAGCTATCTTAGCCCTTATTGAGCCGCTTAGCTCCCACTGAGCCAATGAGCTCCCACTAAGGCTAAGAGCCCTAGAAATTATAGACACCTAAAAATGTCTCCCCAAAACCAAACCCACTGATGAACAACCTTTCACTGCCGTTATTGGTTGGGTTGAGTATTTAATCTTTGGAGTGCTTAAATCCATATTCAATCCAATACATTTCATAAACCAACCAAATTCTTAGCCCATTTCCCCAAATCAACTTTACTTTCATTTGATTTAATTTCTATTTTATTATTGATTTTCCTTAAAGTACTAACGCGTTTAGTATTTTATAGTTGCATGCAAAAGCAATCAAAGTAAGGAATCATGTTCCTTTTGTTCCTATTATATTTCTAACAATTTTTGTTATGTTTGTCATATATTAATCGTTATTATGGTTAAATTTCTTCCATTGTTAATGTATATTTTATTTGTTTATTGTTGATCACCATATTGCATGTTAATGGGAATATGTAATTGAATATAACGCCTAATAAGATAATTTGGACGACTGGTTTAGGATCCTTTTTAATCTTGTTGTGAATCGAAGTAATCACAATATTTTAGAATTATATGTTGCATTAACATTCAACCAATTTAGCTTAATAATAATTTGGAGCAAATTGAATCTTTGTTAGTATGCCTTTGAGATGGTAGGAATTACTTTTCAAATAAGAATCGAGTAGAGGCCAATATAGGCGAATGTGACTCCATGACTCACTTCGTACCATCATCCCCGATCCTCTTTTCGTGGTCCGAACCATATGGAGTTAGTAATCTCATGGATTATGAATGGTGTAACCTTCACCGGTCAATCATTGTTGCCTATCGTTGTCCCTTTTTCGTGGTTGCTTTTTAGTGATTCGTGAACGGTTTACAAGTTCCTTAAAAACTTGTTGGCGGCTCCCTACTTTCCTTGACCCTAACTTTATAATGTTAATTCCCACTTCCTATGATTGCCAAGCATATTCACAACATGCTTAAGTAGGCGCGCTTCGAACGACACCTACAAACATATACTTGAAAAGATATAAACTATTTCTATCCATAACTGAATATGGTGTTTTTTCTTAGCTTCGACAATATTTTTTAGTGTAACATTAGTCATTGGTGCATATCTTTAAGAACGTTATAGGAAGGGATGTGATCCATCATCGTTCGAGTCATTTTCAAATGGCATCGAGGTCTCCGTGAAGACATACTATATTCTTTGTGGAGCTGATTATGAAATTTAAATTTCATAATCTTGAGATGATCACTCTTGGCTTAAGAAAACATCTCTTAATCTAATCTAGACGTTTTGATTTCTTGCCAAATCGATTCTACACTTCACAGAACTTATGAGATACTCAAGATCCAGTTTGTTTCAAATTTGATGAATATAGATATATTCATTTAAATTCTTGTGAAAACATTGAACTAATGGAATCCTCTTTATCTTTTGGAATTAATTGTCTACACGAAGTACAATAGTTCCTTTCTTTGTCGCTTTCAACAAGTAAGACTTTCTTGTCTTAGAACGATTCTGAATCGATCAACTTTCAAGAGTCTATGTAATAGGGCCTTGAGTATGTTCTTATTGATGTGACACTGCTAAAGATAGTCGGAACACAAATCATGTCCATGATTTGAACCTTGTGATGTTAGGGAAATGTTTGTTTAAATCAAGCATTCTTGACTCATGGCTTGACCAACCATGCCATTCAAATAAAACCAACAACTATTATTTTGTTACTTTGAATGTGAGTCTTTTCGTGTGTAAACAGAATGTATGCTGATTATGGAACATAATAACCATATTTGTTCCAGCCTTAGCTTAAAAGGTCTTTAAACAAAGCAGATAACCTTACAGCTCATGTAGCACTACTTACTTCATTTCAAGCTCGTAAGTCAATAACTTAGCTTAACTTCAATAATTTGGAGGTTACTTCAGAAGTGAAACACTTAAGCAGTATTTAATACTTGTGAAGATAATTTTCTAAGTTAACTACGATAACATGAACTCTTAGGTAGAATTGGAATCTTGAATTCTTTATCTTTGTTCCTTGTTTCCTATATTTCTTATCATACATCATCTGATAACTTTAAGAACTTCTTCTTTAAGTATTTTGACTTTTATACATTGTTAGGCATAATTAAGCATCTAATGCGCCGTAAAACAAAATTCTTTTCCTTTAATTTGTACTTGAATTACTACATCAATGAGCCCCACTCATTAGTGTATAAAGCAAAAAGATATATTGGTTGTCAACTATTGACAAATTGAGTTCTTAACTTAATACTTTGTGTTTATCAAAACTACCTAGTATATTGATTACATGATGTCCAACCGTCCTTTCGGACTTATCCATAAAAGTCATTTAAGAGAAGTTGTATGTTAGAAATGCCTTTTTCCTTTCTTTGAGAACTATTCTCAAAAGATTTCCTTTACCAATTGTTGGAAACATTATAATTCGATTTAGAATTCTACAAATATATATGCAAAGTATAACCATTCATCAAGATAACATAATAAGCTTTGTAATACATGCAGACTAGCAATTTTCAATTAACTTATTAACGTTTCATTCACACATTCATAAGTTTGTCCCATTTTGGCGAGAATAAAACCATTCCAAGATCCCAAAATCAATAAGTGATTAAGCATGCTTTGGCTTGTCTTAACACTTATTATTTAAAGTTAAGCAATCCAATTGCTAATAGTTCCAAACTATTCTTGGATGATAAGTCGTCACATCTAATGCCTTCTTGACGCTTATCTCATTTTCCATAACATCTAAGGACTTCTTACTGATATTGTTGAGTTTAACCAAACTGACGTGTATATGATGCCTTGCTTCGGAAAACCCCTCAACATACCTTACGTCCCTAAGAAAGTGATGATGCCTTGCTTTGGCTTAGCCCATCACCTACTTTCGAAGTTTTAGTAAGTGTCATTTTGGAAAGGCAATTTTAACACAATTTTCTTTAGGACTTAGAGTTTCTATGTTGATTTGATTTAAGTGAATTTAACTAATCATTCAACATAAGAAATCCTAACACATGCATGTAAATATCAATATATATAAGCAATATATAAATTATATATATAAATGCATAATGAACTAGCATGACCCCTTGAAAATTATCTTGAAGCATCCAATCTTCAATCTTCTAGGTCATCTTGGCACCTTTAGGCTCCATCTTCAAAAAAATGTCGTCTTTCTTGACTTCACCATCAAGCATGCAAGAACTAGATACTAGGAGTAATCTAAATTAACTAAGTACAAAAATATTAACGGCACGCAATCCGTATTTAGATTTATAAAAATATGTAACGGAACGCAGTCCGTATTTTCTATCCTAGTCGAGCTATACTAGTCACTTTTACAAAAACCTGCATAAGAAAATTTATAATATTCTATTCACCCATTCACTTCTAAAGTGAATGGCCCATGAAATTTTTACAAACAATACAAGCAATAATACAAAACTTGTTTTCAAACAAACGCACACTAGTTACTAACTTAGGTTGTTAATTCGATTAACATTCCTTATTAAAACTAGTCAAATGTTTATTCAATTATGTGAACTAACGCAATAAAGTTAAGCATAATTAAATCTTAACGAGCTCAAAACCGATTAATGAAGCTCCTACTAATATTCGCATCTATCATAATTAAATTAGTCCGATTAAATTTAATTAACCACATCGAGTCAAATTTTGGTCAAAAATTACGTAATTATGTTAAAACCCAAGGCCTAGCCTCGTTTTTAAAATAAAACACAAAATTGCAAACACGCAAGCCAAACCAGAGGCCAAGCACCCAAGCCATCAAGGCCGGATGCTGCTAGGCTGCCAAGCAAAGGCTGGGTGCTGGGTAGCAGTCCCATAGGCCTTGTGTGCGAGTGCTTGGCCACACAAGCATAGCAGCACACATGCGCGCCATGGGCAGCAGATGCTACTAGGCAGCCCTGACATGCGGGCTGGGTGCTGCCTAGCAACCGCTGCCCTTGCGGCACACTCGCACGACCTCGCACTACCCTACTCGCACACTCTCGTACACACGCACGCACGCACCTAGCTCGTTAGCAACATCGTTGCGGGCTGCGCGAGCAGCCCCTACAAGCCGAGCATAGTGCTGGAGGCTCCAAGCCTTGATTTTTGGCGTGGCTTGGGATTTTAATCTAATTAATATTTGTGTGACTTTGATTAATTCCAAATTGAATTTAGAATTAACATTTAAGAAATTTTGAATTAACATCAAGTTTAACTTAATTAATCCAAGTTTAGTGCAAAAACCAAAATTATTTCCAAGAACCATTCTTTAATAATTTTAGGTCATTCTGATACAATCAAAAATTAAGGCATGTTACATAATTAATTCATCCAAAGACTATAATTAATTATGAATTTATGACAAAACTAGTTGATTAAATTAATCAATCATCCAATGAAAATAATTTCTCTAACAAATGCTCATGCATATTTGAATATTTCAACCTTCCAATGAAGAATAATATTCAAGCATAAATATGAACATTCATGATTCTAATCAATTTTCAAAATGATTAAAACTCAAAGTATGTTCACTTTGGATTTTAGCAAGTCAAGATTCAATCAATAAACCATTAAAGATTCAATCTTTGGCTATTTTAAGGGTTCAAAAATCACATTTGACATAAACTCATACCTTTCAAGCAATCTATTGCAAGAATGAACAATTTTCAAGTTTATGTAAATTTTAGAGCAATCCAATTAAGCAACCAAATCATATCAAATCATGCTTAACAAGGAACATAATTGCAGTAATTAATGTCATAATCAATCACATAATACACTAATTATATACAATAATTAATTAAGGTTTAAAGATTTAAAATTTTCTCGTTCTAAACGAAAAACCCTTCGAAAAACACATTTCTTGGCAGATTTTGGCCTCTGAAAGCCTTTATTAAACACTATGTAGGTAGAGGGATTCCACCCAAAAAACACTATTTTTTAGTCGAAATCTGGGTTGGTACTCATAAATTAGCAATAAAACGATTTTATCTAATAAAACCGAGATCCTAATCTATTAGGTTGCTAATCCAGATTTTTAAATTTATTTTAAATCACCTTAATTAATTTTAGTCGCAAAAATCAAATGCACGAGTTTCGTGATACCGTTGTTGGGTTTTACGGTGCGCAAACACCGCGCGGAACCAAAACTCGCCCAAGGACCACATGCATAAATTAAAGCGACTAAACTAAAACATGCATATAATTAATAAAACAATAAACACATAATAGAGAGAGAGAGAGAGAGAGAGAGAGAAAGGGGGGGGGAAAGACGTTCATACCCTTGAAGCGTGTTTTCCACCTAACACGAACACGAGCCCACGAATGGAGCTAGAGCCTCAAATGCGACTCCTCCAACGCGGTCCACCGACGTGCACAAACTTTGGTCAATATTACTGGCTAGGGTAATATTATCACTACTAACAAGAGGATCACTTTATAAGGATTTCTCAATGGAGATGTCTTTTATAGAGTTCAACTCTTGCAATTAATTCTCAAGGCAAGCTTGGGTATTTATAGGAGAGGCATCTCCCATCCCATTGAAATCTTTTAAAGTGGGACTTTGCAAAGTTGAGAAAAGCTAGCATTTAATTTAATTCTAAATTAAATTAAATAGCTAGAACAAATAGTCAAGCAACACTTGTTCTACAATTAGAAGGGTTAGGTGAGGACCACTTACCATGCCTTGGAGAAGAAGCAAAGAGCCAAAAACCCAAAACATTCCCATGTAGTCGGCCCCAACCATGGGCCTTGATGGCAAGCCCAATTGGCTGTCATTGCCCACGGCTGGGCTACCATGCCACCGCAGCCCACACGCAAGCTAGCGGGCTCCTGCTAGCCACCAAACGCCCAACAGCCATGCGTGCTTAGTGCGCTAGCAGCTCGGCTAGCTAGTCATGCTCGCGCGCATGGCATGCTAGGCTGGCTGTCATGCTGCGCATGGTGGCTTGGCCTAGCAGCCATGCTAGCGCTATACGACTAGCAGACCCTGGCCTAGCCCACACATGACTAGCACGATGCTAGGACAATGCTAGGATACGGCTTTGGGGTTTTGGCCTTAAATCGTGTTGTTTGATTATTTTGTCGTCTCGTCGATTCCTAGAATCGACTCGATGTTCGACGCTCGGCTTTGACGCTCTAAGCTCAGAATCCGACATCAAAGTACGTATCCTCTTATTTAACATATTAAGACCTTCGACTTAATTTGTCGCCTTAGTTTGGTTGCAGCTTGGGTGTGACCCGTTAGGTTCAGTTAAAGGAAAGCTGTGAGATTAATATAATTCATCTCACAGATCGGAGATGGCCTCTAGCCTGACTTTTCGATCACTTGACATCACTGAATAATTAACTCCGTAATTAATTCTGAACCATGTATCGGAATAATACTCTTGTTCGAAGGGCACTATTCCTTTTAAATAATTAACCATCTCATGTTCAATTATTACCCTTTGCTTCAAGGTTTTAAACGCTTTAGTTAACCTTGTTGAGCACAACCAATTAAAAGTGTAAAACTTGATTTACCCCAAATTACCCAAGATAACAAATAAAACCTAGCTTTGGCATGACCTATCACTCACGATCGAGGGGTTGTTGGGTTTTTAATAATTGGAAAAGCAATCTTAATATTTCTGGGACCTAGATTTATTATGTTGTGATTAACTTAGTGAACTCTAGCGCATCATCACAAGCATCAATAAAACCTAGCATGCATAATCTACTAATACATAAATAAACAAGGCATAGTATGGCCCCCTAATCCTAAGAAAACTAATAACACAAAAGCTCCCACTTGAACCTTTATGGATCTCATCCACCTTGCTCCATTGTGCCTTCACTCTATAAACTTCTAAGACTAATGCAACCTGTAATTCTACTTTATTCTATTCACTACTTAAATAAAATAAAATAAATTACAAAAATACTTAATGGTATGCAAACCGTATTTAGATTACAAAAATACATCACGATGCGCAGATCGTATTTAATAATTGGGCCATACTAGTAATTATATAGTAACATAATATCATATATTATAAAATTGTCACATAATAAATATCACGTAAACATGCTTGCCTAAACTACAACATTGAAATGTTCATAATTAAGGAAATATAGTACCAAAATATCTCATATTTTAATCTGTAATTAGATAATATCATATATTATTCATGACCATTTATAAAATAACATATATTTTAAATTAGGCTAAGATAGAATCAAATCTTATTTTAATCTGGAAAGATAAATCATATTTATTCCCTACGATTATCCTAACTTAGGAAATTCTATCCTAATTACTAGCGAATTACAAAATTTTAAATCAATTATCTACTAAGATAATTATGGGATAATCTCATTATTAAACCAATTATTATCCATATGGAATCTTTTACTCAAAATATCCTAACAACCTTATCAAAATTAACAACTTTAATTTTTAAATCATCTCAAAATAAAATCTGATTTTAATTTTGAATTTTAAAATAAAATACATTTTTTTTTAAAAGTCGTGCGCCATCCATCGTGGTGTGGCCAACCGAAGCTAGCCACGGTGGTCGTACACCTTGCGGTGTACGCTGCCGCAAGGAGCAACTTAACAACAGCAGCCGTGCCGCGCAACTCTTGAACAGTGATGCTACTGCCTTATTACTCTCGGACCCCTGCTACCTCGCCCCTGCCCTTTCTCTTGGACCACCACCAGTGGCAGCCACCATGGTTGCGCCACCCAGCCGCGGCTGCTGCCCCAAATAAGCCACAAAAATAGGTTTTTTGTTTTTTTTTAAATTTAATGAAAAACAACACTTATTTAAATTAAATCAATTAGTCCAAGATAATTAAAATTAAAATCACATTCGAGTTTAAAATTAGGGTTCTTCATGAAAATAATTTCCAATTCAATTTAACACTTAAATTAAAACATTGATCATGCAAATTTCATAATTTATACATGAAATCAATTAAATTAAATTCATGAAACAATAAATAATTGAAATTATTCAAAACAAAAAACACCAAAATCGTGTTTAGGGGTTTAGGGTTTCGAATTCTCGGATATAGGGTTTAGGGAGGTTTTAATTTTCGAACATAATTAGGGCAAAATTCGGTCCAAACTTAGGCTAAATTCGAGCAAATTAAATCATATTTAACGATTCCATATGTTAAATCACATTTAAAATAATAATTGACCCATAATTAAATTATTCTCCCTCTTAATTGAATTAAAATTTGTGGACATCAAAGAATTATGATCAATATGCGTACATGCATTAGGCTAACTGATACCACTATTGGGATTTAGATAATCTAAGCGGAATTGCATGAATCATATTCATAAGCATCTAAAATAGGATGTATGCACAACACATAAAAGAAACACATAATTATACCTTTGAAGCGTGATTCCACGAGTGATCGAGCAAGAACAATTTGGGAGAATAAGAACCTCAAACGCGATTCCTCACTTGGTCCACGGGCTAGGATTGAACCTCCACTAATACTAGTTAGTCGAGCACAAACGATTCGAACCACCTTCTACAGAAAGAAGAGGAGAAGACCGAGCCACGAACCACCACTGTCGACCGCCTTGTGTTGGTGGTCCGTATGGACGTACAGATGGGAGGGGAGAGAGGACAGAGAGGCGTGTAAGAGAGGGAGGATTAGGATTTGGTTGCTTGCTTCACAATTCACTAATCTAGTATTATGTGACTTGCATGCCTAACCTAGGCATGACATCTATTTATACATCTCATGTATAATTAGAAACCTAGTGAAGCCCAAATACCTAATCCAACCCAAACTACTCCCTCCTTATTTCTCCATGTGGCCGGCCATATCCATGTGAGGCCAAATTAGTGAGCCTCTTACTTTGTTCAATCCATCACCCTTTTGTGTGACCTCATAGGATCCATTCTATTGGGCTTTAGACTATTTGACTAGCCCAAAGATCATTTATCATATCTAGCAACAAGCAATGACGACCCAAAAGAATGAACTTATCATCTCCATAATATTAATCCATGATATCTCTAGTAATTGCATTTGAAGAAGACATAAATTCTTCAATGCTCATAAAAGCTAAGGTTTCCTATCTTCAAGCTTCCAAAACGACCTTGCTTATAAAGCTCCAACATACCATGTTCCCTCATATGGCTAAGTGTTAGAATCCAACTCCTTTTTTTTGTATTATATGCTCTTTTGATGCTTTCCTAAAATTTACTTTATGTTTTCTAGGCCTTTAATCCCATTATTGTGTTACTGTCATCTCAGTGTTCACTAGGGATTCTATACATGTACTATTTAAAGCTCTTTAGAGGGCGAACGATTAATGAAATCCAAAAGCCTTCTACCAAGTGTTGCCTTGCTCTTATGCTTGTTTGTTATTAGACCTTTATAGATATTGTGTCTTACTTGCATAATAGCTCCCTTCCACACCAAATTGATGCTATAAGAACTCGTGGTTCAGATCCGCTTGTGCCGGCCTTGAAGTATCGGCCGTCAAAAGCCCCGACCACCCACATTTCATGGGCGCTCTTGAGATTAAATTTCCCGGTTGTGTTGCTTAGTTCTCACAAGCCGCACTTCTGCACAAAGACTAGCGTTCTCGCGCCAAAAGGCTAGAGCGCGCCGCATGTTCCGGTGCCCAAAATCCCGGACCGTGACACCAAGTATACAAGCTACCCACTTTTGAACCTTCCATTTCATAACCACAAGAGCACCTTTCACAACCTTCAAATTAAAACATTACCTTCTGCTATGTACTTGCACCCATTTGTGTCAAGGGTGCCAAGAGATATCAAATTCTTCTTAAACTCCGAAACATGATGAACTTTTGTTAAGGTTCTCACAACACTGTCAAACATTTTAATGGCGACCGTCCCAATTCCAATCACCTTGCAAGTAGCATTGTTTCCCATGGTAACATTACCTCCATTATACTCCTTATAGGAGCTAAATATATCTTTCTTGGGGGTCATATGAAAAGAGCAACCCAAATATAAAATTCATTCATCCTTTCCCTTGAATTTCCCATGATTGGAAACCAATGCACCACTATCACTTTCGGTGTCAACATAACTAGCCTCGGTGGTAGTTTGAGGGTCTTTGCCTTTTGTGTTCTTAGCATCATTAGTTCCCAATTTTTTCTTTTTCCATTTCCAACACTCCGTTTTAATGTGGCTTTTAATGAGACAATAATTGCAAGTCTTGTTACGGTTAGGGTTCGGTTTCTTTAACTTAGACCGACCCTTGTTCTTCCCTGCATTACCATTACTAGTAGAACCCTTCTCAAGGTTTCTACCTCTCATAAACAAACCATCATTGGAGTTATTAGATGATTTAGAAATTAATTGATTATCAATTAAGTCCCTTTGGGTTAAAGCATATCTAACATCATCTATACTCAAGTCGTCTCTACCATACAAGATAGTTTCACGAAAATGCTTGTAAGAAGGTGGTAATGAACATAACAATTTAATTGCAAGATATTCATCATCCAATGTCACATCAATATTTTAAAGATCCATGACAATCAAGAAAAATTCATCTAAATGTGACTTAAGTTAATTACCTTCCTAAAGGCGGATATCGTAGAGTCTACTCTTGAGTAGTAGACGGTTGGTGACACTCTTTGCCATGTAAAGAGACTCCAACTTCGACCATACATCCTCCGCAGTAATTTCTGGCAACTTCCCTCAATACTTCTTTCAAGAGGCAAAGTTGTATAGCTGACAAAGCTTTCAAGTCCATCTCTTCCCACTTCTCTTCCGTCATGGTTAACAGTTTCTCTTCTTTCCCTTCAAGGGCCTTGTGCACACCATTTTGTATCAAAATGGCTTTCATTTAATTTCCACAGGCCAAAGTTAATTACCTATCAAACTTCTCAATGTCTAGCTTCATTGTTGACATGAGTACTCAATACTCAAAAACAAAGAATCAAACAATTAACCCCAATAAAAAAAAACCTAAGCTCTTGATACCAATTGTTATGAAATAGAACTGTTTGGGACTTTGAGTTTGATTGTAATAACAATGCAAGTTAAATTGAGAAAGCAATTAAAATTAACAAACTAAAACACACAAGATTTGTATTGGTTCACTCAAAATGAGCTACATCCACTTTAGGGAGGGAGATAGAGCTTTTATTACCAACTTCAATGGAGGAAAGGAATTACAAGTATAACAAGAGATGAAGCTATGTGTGCTAATACACTACATGGTTCAACATCCACACACATGAGAGGACTTTATATACAAATCCTATATCTCATTATTCACCATCATCATTATGACTTAAGAATAAGAAAGTTGCAAGGCACCTATGTCACCATATTTGCATGTGCCCCTAAAGTCAATAAAGTAATCATGACACTAAAGTAATCATGGCATGCAAACTAGACTACTATGCATCATCATGACATGCAAGATTAGACTACTAGGCATCTTCATGAAACTAAAGTCATCATGACTTAGACTAGTCATCACATATAAAACTTTACCATTTCCTCTTCCATCATGTCGTAATCAAACCCCGATTACAAGTCACACATTAACACAACGAATGACTTGGAGATAAAAAAAAATTAAAAGTTATATGCTTACAGGTAGCTGCAAGATTCAGACTACAATACACACATCAACTCCCAAGTCTTAGCAATATTACAAAATATTTTAGAATAAAAACGATAAGTTTTCATAAAAAACCGACTATTAGGCACCTACGTTCTTATACTCTTTGTTATCTGGCTTGATTTCTTGATTTTCTTTGTCCTCACCAAATTCTGTTGTTCCGAAAGGTGAAACGAGACTCTCAACATAACACACTGTTCTATCAATATAATGAGGAAAATTAATATTGTTTCCTGTTTTAGATCTTCTTGAACTGGGTCAATTACACTATGTTGCTTCCTTTTATCTTCCTCATATCGGACTGAACACTTGCTGCTCTCATAGACTTGAAATAGATACATGCCTTTGTCGAGAGAGAAAATTTTCGCCCATGTATCCCAACTAACAAGTGACTTCAACAAGCACCCATTAGTCACAACTAATTGTATCCAACCGTTATCATAAAAATAACGATTGGATACAATTAACGCCATTAATTCTCTAAAAAGGTGGGTGTACGTTAACTTATTGAAAGACGGGTTAAAGTTATCTTATAAAGTATTTAAAGTTACCCTTTATAAAAAAAACCTTATTATTTTTCTAATAATAATAAATTTTATCTTACAAAAAACTTATAATGTATTAAATTAATCATATTAGCCTTTATAGTATGTAATCATGAATCTATAAGAAATTACACATTAAAATAAAATTAAAACCAACGACAAATTAAAAATTATCCTTTAAGGGGTTAAAGTTACCATAAAAATAGTTAAAGTTACCCTCAAACTGACCATCTTACAATAAAATTAACATACACCCGCCTTACACAAAACTTATTGCAATTTTTTATGAGGCGATAACACGTGTATTCTAGGGATACTTTTGGGGATTACATTAGTATAGTATATAGATATAGATTTATTGATTTAATATTGTAAATAAATTCAAACTTTAAATTCATAAATAATATAAGCAAACAATATACGAGTTCGATCTACAAATTTAATTTACACAAACTTATATGGGACAATAGATGCAAGAAGCAACATATTACAATATATGTACATAGTGGCGGATCCAGGATTTCCAATTAGGGGTAGCGTAGCCGTGCGTAGTTGTTTAAGAACATTTAAAACTCTAATTAAAACCAAACTTTATTTTAGGGATTCATATTGAACCCCCCAAAAACGATTAACAAATTAGTAAACCGAATGATTTTTTTTATGCAATGCAACACGTTAGTACATTGTTGTGCTCCGAATTAATTGACGATTTGATTTTGGACATGCATACATTTGACTGAGAACTTATTCAAACAATTACTAAGATATATTATACGTATCAAAAATAACTAAAATAATAATAATACTTTTTATGTTAATTAATAATAGTAATTTTGTACTCCAATTCATATTTAAATTACCATTACGGCTAATAAAATACTTCATACTCCGTAAATAACTTGTAAAATAAAAAAAAATCTTTATTATCAAGAGTAATGAAAAATTAAATTAATTTTAATCTTATTAATGCTTTTCTTATACCTATACATAGTTAAAGAAAAACACTTGTCCATATACTACTATGAAAGTATTGAGTGGCTGATGACTACGTTTATATTCAGTTTGGCAATTGAGTACTCACATAATGTTTACATTCAATTTTAGAATGATTCTTAATTTATTCAGCTCGGCATTACCAACTAAATAATCACTTTGCATCTATACTAATATTTTAAAACTGGAAGTTGGAAAGACACTTGTCCTCTTCTTGTTTTCCAAAAATTTCAGTCAAGCGTTTCTTCTAAACCCTTTTCTCTTCTATCCTAATTGATATGTCTATTTTAAATAGTGATTTTTCCCCCGTCCCTTGGTCATATTTAGAAGTATTTTTGGATCTATGGAGCTATTTTTATTACTAACATGCGTTTTCTATTGTTTTCGCAGCTTTGGTATTGTTTTATAAGAAATTTCAGATTTTGAGGCATTTCCCGGGATTATTTTAGCCACTACGAGCATTGGATATGGAGCGCACTCATATGACCGTTTTCCGAAGCCCAGGACAGTGTTAGAGTAATCGAGCCTGATGATTAAGGGCTCCGCAAAGAAGAAAAAACCAAGGCAATGGACTGAAGTTGTGAAGGTCCAAAGAAGAAGTCGAATTTGGGCCAAGCTAAGAGGTCTAAGGTCGAAAAGTATTAAGGTTGCCCGTGGTCTTGCCCGGCCGGGCGAGAGAAAGAGAAAGAGTTACACCCGGAGGCTCGCCCCGGCGAGGGAGTAGTAGCTGGCATGTGGAGGCACACCTGACCGGGCAGTCGGGCGCGCATATGTGCTGAAGTTTTCGAAGATTGTTTGTATTTAATTGTTCTAGGAAGTTTTGGATTAGTATAAATACGCTTTTGTTAAGCGAGTTTAGGACATTATTCATTAGCTTATTCCAAATTTTTTAGTTTAAGATTTTCTAGCAATTTGTTCTCTTAGATTGCGACTCTTTGGTTTATGCAATTCATATTTTCCTTTTATTTTGGTAACGATTTTCTTCCCTTTTAATTCTAGTAATTTCATTGCTTTAATAAGTTATGTCTATTTTAATTGCTTTGATTAGTTTAATTATGTGTGGGTAGTTTATTTCTAGGGTTCTTGGGGATCCGTAAATAATATGAAGGGATGATTTAATATTGTTGATTGTTAATGTTTTAGATTAATTTACTATTGATTGATTTACTCATGCTATGCAATTAGATTGGGTCGGGTTTAATTGTATGAGTTATACAATATTGATTCGAGATTCGACAGATGAGAATGGATGTTTAGGCTTAGTTTCAATAGGCAGGTTAATTTATAAATGGTTAATTCAATATTCGAGAGATGTGTTTTAATACCTCTAAGTTAATTCTGTGATTGTAATATGTAGCGAAAGCCCTTTATAATCTGGTTAATTTATGCATTGATGATTGATTGTTGTCCTTTATCCCGGAATATTATTAATCAGTGAACCTATGTCGTAGGCTTTATTTTATTGATATTCTCATAGTTTTCATTGCTTAGTTTAGTTATTTCTCTTAGTTTAAAGCATATAAAATCATATTGGTTACTTGGTAATTTAGATTATATTAATTTATCAGGAGTAAAAGGACGTTGTTTCCCTGTGGATTCGACCTTTCCGTATCTGCTTTAGTAAGAGGACTTAAGAATTTCTTTTGATTAGGTGATACGACTTTAGCTTGTCACTAATTCCCAAATGTATTAATCATGCAGTTCATGCCTTTTCCAAGTACAGTTATCGGATTTTATTTGTATCTTTTAGTTCTTTTAAATTTCACTTGTTGCTTATTTTTACTAAATGTTCTTTGCCTTTACCAATGATCATCAATTCAGTTTTTCTCTTCTCCAATTCAAGTTAAGGTTTATATATCATCTCCCTTCCCTTCTTTTTACAGCAATTCAATTTTGGGTCTGAATTGTATTTCTTTTCCCCAATTTTGAATATACTAGGGTGACTAACGCGCGCGCCATAGCTAGCCATGTTTAAGGAGCTTTTTCAGTTGTTGGCTATATTAATGAAGGAAAATATGTAAAAAAAATATTTTTAGAGTATAAATGTCCACACACTATTCTAAATAGTTCCAAAAAAAAAAGGCAATTAACATTAACAAAAGAAAAAAAAAACATTAATGAAGGCTACGCAAAATAAAAACTTGTACATATTAATGAGAGTAAACATGTAAATGCACATTTTAAAGGGTATAATTGGTAGCATACTATTGAATAGAGTAATCTTGTACTTTTTATAAGGTAAGGATTAACTTATTTTTGTTGAAATTATATTACTAGTATTATTTTTAGGGAAATTCTCAATGGTGACCCCTAAATTTTGCTACACCTCAATGGTGACTCTCTTGAAATTGAATTATACAAATTGACCTTTTAAAAGGTTTTTTTTTTTAAATAAAAAAGAAAAACACTTAGAAAAATTAACAACCACTAACCATCAACCCACACCACCATCTCTACCAGCCAGCCACCATATCCCTTCCTCTTTCAGTGCCGGTGACCCCAACTACCCCGACCACTTGGCCTCTAGACCGCCGAACACAGAAGACCATCCCAGGCCACCAAATTACCCTGAACCCCAAACCCCGACCACCGATCTTCCCTCTATTTCTTTCTTCTCCGCCCTCTCCTCCACCCTTTCTCTCTCTTAACTTCTGCCTCCTCCTCACTCAGAATTGAAACCTCAAACCCTAAACCCACCACCCCTCCTCGTCCGAAACAGCCTAGTTCGGAGAAGAACGGTCAGAGGTGATAAAGAATTGTGAGGTTAAAGTTCGGGTCTAGGCGGAGGGAAGGTTAGAGGAGATAATTCAACAGTTCAGGTGGGAGGTTCGGTGTTTCAGATGAGGGGGTTCAGTGGCTCGAGTTATGGTGGAGGTGGTGTTGGATAGGTTTGGTGGGGTATGAGAGTGGAGGTGGTGGCTGGATTGGTCTAGGCGGAGGAGAAAGATAGGGAGGATGTGGTTGCGTTGGGAAAAGGAGAGAGTGGGAGGGTCGTCGGTGGGGTTTGGGGTTTTGGGTGATGGTGGGGCTGGGGTAGCGTCGTCAGCAGGGGGAACGGGGAACCTTAGGTGCTGGCAGTTAAGGGGGTTGAGATGGAGGTGGTGGTGGTGGACTGATGTTGGGGCTAGCTAGGTTGGTGGTGAGGTTAAACTCTTTTGTTTTTCTTTTTTTTTTTAAAAGAAAAAAAATTCTAACCATAGTTAATTTGTATTTACAATTTAATGAAATAAGGTTATAAGTGAAATTGAATTTTTAAATAGGGTCATTTCGTATAATCTATTTTCAAGAGGGTCCCATGTGTGCGTAGCAGAAGTTGGGGGTCACCATTGAGAATTTCTCTTTTTTTCATGAGAAAAATACAAGTTTATTGCCTTGTTAAATAACATTGTAAATCTTTTTAGTAAATTTAGGCCCACAATTCTTGATATGATTACAAAAGTGTCATGCTGGTTGGATAATTTTGATAATTTATTTACAATTTTGTTATTTGATAAACGAATTTTGTTAATCAAGGTGATGGGGATAATTCCAAGTTTCTGATATTGAGAAACATGGAATGTATATCATGGGGTTAAGATCGTACTTTCACATATAGCTAGTTAAGGGTAAAAACATCTTTCTCTAAATTATGTCTAAATTCTATTGGAAAATTTGCCAATTGTAGCCATTTAAAGTTTATATTTTGTAAATTGCAGCCATTTAAAAAATAAATTGCAAATTGCAACCATTTAAAAAATAAATTGTAAATTACAGCCCAAAAGGACAACTAACTTGTTAATTGATACCCAAATTAATTTTTTTCTTGATTTGTGTGCCGAAAAATGTTCCGTTAAGGTTTTAGGGGTCATTATACCTCTTAAAAATCCAAATTGAGCACGAAATTGGCAAAAAATTAACGTAAGTGCCTCGTTTTGCGTATCATAAAATGTATTGATTTGTGGTAATTATTTTTTTGCCGCGAAAGCGAGGCACTTACGTTAATTTTTTGCTAATTTTGAGCTTAATTTGGATCCTTATGGGCCAAATGACCTCTAAAACCTTATTAAAACATTTTTCGGCACATAAATTGAGAAAAAAACTAAATTGGATGGCAATTAACAAGTTGTAAGTTCTTTTGGGCTGCAATTTATTTTTTAAATAGCTACAATTTGCAAAACATAAACTTTAAGTGGCTTCAATTGGCAAAGTTTTCAATTCTATTTGACGGAACGTTAATGAAGTTACCCTCCTTGGCTCCTTCACTCTTTGACAGAAGCAACAAATTTTTCGTTAGTACTCTACTCCTAGCCATTTTACCTCCTCTTCTCTATAGTTGAATTGTTGAAAGCCGTAAATGAAATTGCTGAAGCAAAGGCGTTGCTGTTGGCAGTTGTATTGTTAGGCTGCCGGCCGTGGTGTTGCTGTCGGAGTACATATCACACCTGTTGGAAGTTATTGTTCATTTAGGGTTTTAAAAGTTTTTGCGTTCGTCATAATTGAATTTATTAAGCAGTACTTTAGTTTATATTGGGGCTCCTTTTTTTTTTAGGAAAAATACACTTTAATAATCACAACTATTGATGATTTATTTCTAATAATCCCAACTAAGGTTTATTATCTATAATCTCAACTATGCTATGTGTTTGGCTCTAATAGTCCCAACCGATCAACACCAAATCAACGACTTGTTATAACAAGTTATCACGTGATTGGTCTAAAATTAAAAAAATAAAATAAACACAAAATTCAACCACCTTCCCCCACCGCCAAACCCTAACCCCACCCATAAACACGCCGGCAAGAAGCCGACCACCCCCCTTAACCACCGAACTGGCCAGCCACCCATCTAACCTACCCCCGATGCCCGAAACCACCCAACCAGCCACACCGCACCTGTACACCATCAGCAACATCAACCCCTTAATCCCCTTACCGCCAATTCCAAACTGCTCCACCGCCTACCTTCTCGCCATAATTGCAACGCCGACCTCAATAATCAACAACAACACGCAAGAACAGAGCAAATCGCAATCACCGGCAATGAGAGGGAAGATTGAGGGGTCTGCTGATGAGTCGATGAACGCGTTGATTGCTGCTGTCGGCCGGAATTCCTTAGTGGCGAGCGAGACCTGACTTGCGGCCAGAGTTTGATGCGTTGCTGGAAACCCTTGACTGGATTTGACGCGCTGCTGGAAATTCGGGGATTGAGAAGGTCGGATGGCGAGTTTAGGGGTGGGAAGGGATGACTGACCGTTTTTGGGGGGTTAGGGAGGTGGGAGGTGGCCGGTACCAACAATGTACCAACAATCAATTGGTATTAGTTGAGATTATTAAAATGTATTTTTTTTTTACGAACCTTTGTTTGTCTAAAGAATCACACAACTACACGAGTCTATAATTGGTTTTGCGGTTATGTCTGTGTATGTGAGAGAGGAGAGCAGAGAAGAGGAGCATGGAATTGAGTGAGAAGAATGACCCTCAAATTTCTACTTCGACCGGCGACGGCGGAGGCGGTGGAGGAGGGTATAGCATTGAGAACGTGAAGAGGGCAAAGCTAAATTCGACGTTAGCCGCATTACTCGACGATCCCATTCTCGCCGATGTCCCAAAGAAGCCATCTTTATCAGATGTCGACACCCTTATCAGTTTAGAGCTCGGCAGTGCCATGCGTATCACTGTCCTCAAGCTCGACTCCACTTCTTTTGGTATTCTCTCTCTTTTTCTTCTCTTAGTCATTTTCACAAACAGTTGGTGTGCATTCTCTTATTTGACAAATTTCTGCTCTTTTAGATGTGGTTGTCATGAATTCGGCGACGGTGAAGGATTTGAGGCTTTGTATTAAGAAGAAAGTTAATGAAATGGAACAATCAAAGATGGGTCATCGTCATATTTCTTGGTACTATTCTGTAACTATTAGATTTTTGGAGCATATACTCTTTTTTTTTTTTTTTTTTTTTTTTTTTTTTTTTTTTTGTGATTGTTTAGTTTATTGTTATTATGAGACTTCCTACATTCCTAGCAAAAAGATTAATTGTGAAACCAATTTGGAGTTTGGAAATAAAGGGATTAGCTGAAGTGAATGATTTAGTTAATGATTTACCAAGTTGACAAATAATGGTAAATTATAGTTTGGGGTGCTCTAGAGAACGTTTTCGTAGGTTGCCTTTCAATGAGGTAAAATCAATTATAGTTTGGGGGATGCTCTAGTACTCAGTGCCATTCTTATGCACCTGCCTCCCATGAGATAGGCGGCAGGTAAGAAGATTTGAATCACGGTTTACTGTTGTACTTGATGATGGTGTATTTAAAGCTGAAAATTGTCAATGCGGAGAAGAAACCATTTCTTAGGTTGCCTTGGTAAAATTTGTATGCACAACAACGTTTAATTGTAATACTATAATTAGTCTAATTGTACTTTTCTGACAAATTTGATCTTTAAGTGAAAGCTGCAATAATATAATGGTTTAGTAGTGATTATGTGATGTAGAGTTCCTTGTATGATGAGATTGACTAATGAGTCAAATGGACTGATTCTTCTTCTTGATGAGAGTGTAGAGAACTAGAGATTAATAGAGTGGTATTTGACGCTTCTAAATGCAGTATCAGTTGGATTTTGTTTCAGGTTCCTGAATCAATTTAGCTGCCAATCTGGGTAATTGATTAGTGAAAATATCTAACTGTAAACTTTGTTTTCAATAATAGTATCAGAAACTACCTTTGCAGTAAAGGAGCTGAAGAATCTAGTTCAAGATATCCTTGACATTAGTATTTCCTTAACTTACCTTTCTTGTTCCTATGTTCCTAGGGATAGGGTTTAAGGAGCCCATAAACTAGCTACTGAGGGTAGAAAAGGGCACTAACCCTTCTGTTTGTTTCCCCCTTGCCAAAAAAAATAAAAAAAATCTACCTTTGCTATATCTTGAATTATTTTGAACCAGTCTTTCTCATGGTTTCACTTTAACATGAAATGCTCATGTTTTGGTGCTTGAGGGACACTATACATTAGATTTCAGGGGAAGGTTTACTTCTTACTGTAAACTAATAATTAGCATAAAATATATTTAGACTTTAGAGCATTTTTGTATTTTATTCACTCTAAGCTGGTCTCACCTAAGTAATTAGGCTTTGGTGTTTGTTTAAGCTTGATACAACTATGATAACTGGCATTATATATTAATGTTTCAGTTGCTGTTTGCCACACATATTTTGATGCTTGATAATTAAGTGTATAGAATGTGACGAGCTAGTACTTCAAAGTCATTATAATGCCTTTGTATTCAGCATTTAAACAAATTCTTACAGTTAAAAGATGCTATATTTAACTTTTGAAATTGGATAATTTGGGAGTTAAAAAAAATATAAGAAGTTTTCTTTCTCTTAACCCACTTCCATGCTTGACTTTTAAATCTTTCACGCTGGCTTTTCCTGAAACTACTTAATGTTGAGATTACAGGAAACATGTATGGGCGAATTATTGCCTTTTGTATCATAATGAGAAGCTACTCAATGAAAGTGCGGCTCTTCAGGATTTTGGTATACGCAATAATTCTCAGGTACCCTTTGTTTCCCCAACTTTCCAGTACTTCAAATTTTGAGTTCATGGCATGCTGCACAACTGCGCCTTTTTACCTCAATTTGGAGAGTGCTTGCTTTAAATTTGACTTTTCGAAACAAATAAAAGCATCACTTTGCACGTGTATCTGGTTCTAAGGTGGAAGGATTTATTGGCTTGCATTCCTGTGTTATGCAGGTGCAATTTATACCTTTCATTGCAGCAAGGCAAAATAAGAAGCATACAAAGAGGAAAAAGCATCGTTTTTTCCATGGTTTAAACAAACGCTCATAAGGCTACAGTATATGAGTGCTAGATCACCCATACTTCCTACACTTGACAGCTAAAGTATGGGCTTTATGGACTTGTGCTCTATCTACCTTGATACATATTACTAGGTCCACTTTGCGTGCTGCTGCTCTTATATCTATGATATTGTGTTTCAGTTCTTTGGCTGTAGATGACTTTAGTAGTCCTTGAACAACCTCTTGTGAGTCTGATTTGATGACAATATTGGAGTAGGATTGTGACACTGCGTTAAGAGCTGTAAGGACAGCCAGCCCCTCTGCTTGGCTTGGAGTGCTAGCAAAAACTCGTTCTGCTCCCTGGAAGTTGTCTAGATGCCCTGCTTCTGCTACCCAAGCTATGGCAGCCTGCCATTGTCCTTTTTTGCCCTTTCTTGTCTCCTTTCAGGCTGCATCAACACAAATGGTAATAACAGGTTTGTTAGAGGCCCTGCCGGTGCTCCAGATTGGAGGGATCTTCGCTTTCTTCTGATTTGGTTCTTCTGGTTTTGCCAAGGATTTCTTCTAGGCAAGAGCTTTTTCCCATCTTGTGACGTCTGACTGTGCCTCTCTCTGTACGATGAAGCCTTATGCGATACTATGTGAGTTAAGGAAACATTGTAGGTAAAATTGTACATGATGGTGGTTGTACATGTCCCATACACAAGAAAGATTGCAGTGGGTCATCAATTGTTTAATGTAGCAAAAATCTCCCCAGATGTATCACTTTCTTGTACATAACTCCAGATTTATGTATAATTTCCCTCCACTTTTGTTATTCGTTCTTCGCGAAAGATAATAACTCTCGATCAAACCAACTATTTTTAGACTTTCATGAGCTCAAGAACAGAACAAAAAATATGGAAATAAAATTGATTTTCAGTTTTTGTATGATGGATAAATAACCTCACGAGTCATAGCTATGTTCGGAAGCAAACAATAGCTATGTTCACGTAGTGCATGCTCCCCTTATAGACACCCATGCCAACCCTTTAATCGTCACCACTGTCAACAGCCAATGCCTTACACCATCTCCACCATTGGCATAATCAACCATACCAACAGGCAACGGCACTTTGTTCTCATTGTCCTTCCCTTAAGAGCACCATCAAACACTCATCCGAACATTTAATAGAGGAAGTTCTAGTTTGGCACTCTTAGGAGATAAAGGATGGTTATCGTTTCTACTCATAACACATAGAGCAACATTTTTGTCTTTGGAGGTATGAGGATTTATGACTTGAGCAAATTGCTTCGATATAGCTCATATTGAAGTTTTATTTTAGATCATTCATAGTGATGAGAAAAATTTTCCTCGGCCATGAGAAACTTGGTAAAAATGAATACCAAAACTCATGCCCAACATTTGTTTGAACAAAATTTAATTTTTTAAACTCATACCTTATACCTTGTATGAAGTATAAGCTTGTAGATAGGACTATAGGAGTGTTTATTCGGTTTTCGGTTTGGATTTAGGCCAAATCCAATCCGATCCGAAATAAAATTCGATTTTTAATTTTCAAATCTAATCCGAATTTCTCATCAATCCAATCCGAATTAAAATTCGGTTATTTGAATCCAATCCGAAAATCCGAATTAAAATACATTGTAAATTTTTAGGGCCTAAAGTTATTATGAAAATAAAAATGTAATTATAAAATTTTTAGTCTTGAAAACATAGTTGTACATGATTAATACAAAGTTTTGAAAACATTGTTTTACATAATTTATATTAATGTACTTATCAACATAATTTTACATGATTAATATAAGCAATCCTTATTTATAAAAGCATGGTTTCATATTTCGGTTGATTCGGTTTTTTGGATCCAAACAAGGTCAATCCGATCCGATCCGATCCGAAAATTCGAATTTTCAAAAAATTCAATCCGATCCGATCCAATTTAAAGTTTGGATCCGATCCAAATTGATAATTTGGTTTGGATTGGTTGGATTTCGGTTTTTATCCGAATAATGGACACCCTTACTTGTAGATGCTCCCAAGAGGAGGTGATTATAACTATACCAAACATTTAACAGTCAGATAAACAAAAATATTCATTCTTGAACAAAGCCAACACAAGAGATGCAATAATCAACTTCCAAACCATAGCATTTTGATATCATTCATAATTGCAAACTTGTACCACTCTATAAACTAAAAAAAAAAAAAAACCCTATACTCCATTCCTCCCACTATCCAAAACCCAATGATCCAAATAATCAAATTCAAATTTTGAGTTATATAAACATAATAATTCAGTATAATTCAATTTTAAAATAAACTCAACCGATCTTACTAAACACGACTCGACCTTACCAAATAGGCGAACACGACTCAAGGTCTCACTTGAATTGACACCTCTAGTCCCAAGTTCAAACTGCCCAAATTCCTGAATTGAGTTTCACTCTTTCCCAACTCCGGGCTTCCGAGAAAAAGACTCGCCATCTATCAATCTCATTCTCTCTCCTGAATTCCTCAATCCAATTTTTTCTACCTTTCGGACACTGGGGAGCAACATCTTCAGGTTAGTTCAATCAATCAATCCCTAATTTCATAAATTTAGATCTCACTTGAATTTTTATACACTTTAATTCAATAATTCCAGTTTTTTTTTACGCACAATTTTCTTTTCAATTTCAACATTCTCAGGATTTGAATTCAAAGGCGAAGAAATTCGAAAATCAGCAACAAAAACAACGAAGATCATTGATAAGAGAGTCATTATTGGTTCATATTCGTCGTCAATCGAAGTCCTTAGGACATGAGTACTCCGGCACTTTCTGGAGTATGATCTCTCTCATCACTTTAATTTTGATTAATTTAAGTTTAATTTAGATCTATAAATGTTCATATTTCTAGCTAAGTGATTTTTGTTTAATTATTGAAAGTTCAATTTGCTAGATTAATTGCATTGAATTCATATTGTGCTAAATTGTAAATTCGCCTTTTGTTATATATTTACTGGTGTTGCTATCTTTTTAATGGTGTTGTTGCTTCGTTGTCGGTAGGGCGGGGGCTTATTTACTGGGTTTACGAAGCTGTGTAAAGGGCTTGCGGTGGTGCTTATTGGTGGACACATTTTAGTTCAGCTTTTCCCTCCGGCAGTCACTTATCTTGCTCTTATTCCTGCAAGGTACATTACACTGTCTTTGATGGGATAGATTATGTTTGTTACTTCAAGAATGTTTATGTTTGCTATATTATTGAAAAATGGAAATATGGGTTTTTTTTGTTAGATATACTATGTGGTAATTGGCATATGTGATGAAAGATAGCTATATAAGAATTTTTATGTCTTGAGGCTATGTTGACAATTGTTAATCATATATTAGTCGGTATTCTGAAGGCACTAGTGGCATCCTGTTAGAATTGATAGTTTTTTACTGCCTAAATAACTGGAAGATACACGGTGTGTAGACACTGGGGATTAAAACTGTACGAATGAAGTGTTAGGAGCTTGATTTGTACATAAATTTATTTTATGGGTAGTGAACACTAAATAATAAATATAGGCAAGAACTTGAATTTTGTTGGAACTCTCAAATAGTTTATTTTAACGCTTCTTGAGATCATAATTGTCCATTAATGCAAGAATCTCACTCAAATCATTCTTCATGATGTGATTGTGAAGGATTAACCTCCACCTAAAACGCAATTTTAGCTTTTTTTGGTCCTTGATGAATCTAAGTCAATCAGATGCTCTGTTAACTCCTCTTTGATGCATGTGTGGGATGAAGATTTGGATTTAAATGAATTAGATTCTCACCAAAACTCGAGGATTACATTCGAAGATCACTAGGTTTTCAATTGTTAATTTCTGGAAGTAATGGAAGGAACAAGGAAATGTGAGCGATATGAATTTAATCTGTGACATATAATATGAATTTAACAGAAATCGGAGAATAGCTCCATTATCTAACAATTAGCAAAATACTACAAGATCCATGTTTACTCCACTTGGGTTCACCTTTTGGAGGAAATCCACATTTGAACTCTTTTGATGAATTGTTTATTTCAAGGAGTCATTAGAAATTGATTGGAGTAAGGTCTACTTTTCTCTTGCTGGAAGCATAGCTTTGATCATAAATTTTAGCTGGTCTTGTCCATGATTTTGGCTTTTATTGAAAATAAGATTGAGAGGACGAAGAAGAATATAATTTGGTCTGGCATCTAGCAACATAAGAGATGATCATCTTGTGAGTTGGGATTAGGTGTGGTGTGGTAAGTGAAGGTAAAAAGAGGACGGCCTTGGGAAATTGGTGTCAAAAGGTATTGGCAGTTGTAGGAATATGGTTGTGACGTTTTCCTTGTGATTCTAAGTTCCTTTGGCATTGAGTCCTCAAGAAAATCTTGCATGCAAAGGTGGGATGCTCAAAATGCCTTTATAGTAACACATGGTTCTACTTGGAAGTTTGTTTGATTGTTTTCTAATCTTTTCTCACGTTTAATGAGGTTGAAGATAGGGTATGTTTGTGGTATTCAATTTTGTGAAGATGCTTGAAGGGAAAAGCGGATGGTTTTTTTTCGATAATGTTTTGGATTTACAATTTTGAAGGCTAGTACATGATAGGGAGTTTCAGGGGTTCTCTTCTTCACTGAAGGCTTTGGATTTTCACTTAGTTGCTGTGGAGGATCCTAGGGTATGGATTGGGATTCATCACTCTTTTTCTTGTAATATTTTTTTTTTTTTTTTTTTTTTTTTTTTTTTTTTTATGTTGCTTGAATTGACCCCCTCTATTTCCAGCTTTTCTTGTAGCAAACATCATTTGGAAGGTGAAGAATTCCTCTTAGGCCTTGCCTAGATTTGTTGGTATTGGGCCGGAATAATCATGGAACAATAGTTATGGGACTCCTAAGTCTCTAACTAAGCCTGGAATGAGGGAAAATGTTTGGGCCTGAAACTATTGCCACCTAGATTGAGACTGTCTGCTACATTTCATGACAAAGGTCTTCATTTGACTTGTATAAATCCAATCTTGCATTGTTGCTTTTTGAAGAGGAAGGTTTTTGACATTTACTTAGATCCTTGAGGGGGTTGCGTGAGAATTGCTTCTGCTCTCTTGATTATATGATATATGATGTTTGTGCTTGAGCTGCTTGAACTTTATAGTTCAATGTTTTTGATGGATTTATAACCACAGACTGTTTGATTTGTAGGACTATTCCTTTTGCATGGAACCTCTTAACAGCTGGTTACACTGAACAGACAATATATGGGGTAATTGCGCTGTTCATTTCTTCCTGGCTGACTCTGCTTATCCAAATATTTCTTTTTTATTTAAATTCTAAATTTTAAGATCTCCAGGTGGCAATTAGTGTATTTGCTCTGCTTTTCATGGGCAAGCTGCTTGAGCCGATCTGGGGTTCTAAGGAATTCGTGAAGTTCATATTTATTGTCAACGTTCTTACTTACATTTGTGTCTTCATTACGGCAATAGCTTTGTACTATGCAACTAGGCTGGAAGTTTATCTGTAAGTGCTTTGAAATTGTCAGATTACTGTGACTTTTTTTGCTTTATTCTTGGTTTTTGTGCTTATCATGTAATAGCATATTTTATATGTTTAATAGGTTTTTGGCATTTGGCAGAATATATGTATCCAAAATCCTATGTGTCTTCTATCTCATTATCAACTGTCCCAAGTTGACTGCACATAAATCAAGGGAAAAAAAATGGAGGAGCAATAATTAAGTGCCATGTGTTATTTAAAAACCTATTATGAGCATGTAGAAAGATTATGTAGTACATGAGTTTCTGAGTTAATTTGATTATGTGTATCTTTGGAGTTTGTACAAAATAAACCAACAAGGGATTGTTGATATGGAGTAGATTGGGTATTTTTGAACTAAATGGGAGCAATTTATCATTTTAAGTTTGTTTGTTGTGTATTACATGTTCATTCTGTTTGTCTCATTAAAAACTCTCTCAACCATTGTTTGATTTTCAATAGTGTGGTCCAGCTACCCTGAGGATACCCTCTACCTCATCACTATGTTTGTACTTCTATTAATGAAGATTAGTATCTTGTATTGGAATTATCCATGTCAGAAATTGGCATCTTTCTACTAAGCTCCACTTGAATGCCTTGAATTTATGTAACTGAAACTAAAATAGAAAGCCGCATTAGCTATTTTAAGACATAATGTAACTTAAATTCTGACTTTGATAGTCAACATGAGGCAATCAAAGTAGCAAGGCTTTCCTGTGTGATGGTGCTCCCTAGCATCTTTGGTTTTCTGCGTCATTGATGCCTAACATGCTATTTTTAGCTCTGCCCTGGACAAACTATTTTCTTTGTTTGATCAATTCTCCTCCTTTACTCTCTAACTCGCTTTTCTGCCTGAGTTCTCTTCTTTCAGCTACCTCTCCACTTTGTCATCTCTGTCTTGTCCTCCTTATCCACTCTTGCGACTCTTGAGCTACATCAGATATCTTTTGGCGCACATGTTTGTATCTTGTATGATTTTTGTACCCACTATTGCTCTTCCATTCATTTAGAGTTCATACAAACAAAATTCTGCTACCCAGTTCCAGGACTTTGCACTTTGCCAGCTACCGGTACATTTTTGGTTGTAGTGTTACTGATAGAATTAACAGTTTGTTATCACTGGATTTTTCAATCAAAATTTTATTTTTATTTTTTAAATTTACGGTTCTCAAAGGATCTTATGGTTTTAATAACTTGTTGTACTAATTAGGTTTGACTAGAATATTCTCCTGCACAGTTAAGTATGAGTTTTATTCCTTTTGTAAGCAATTAATGTTGGGTCTTGAAAGTCCTGGGAATAGGGATCTATGATCAGAGTGTATCTGTATAGGTGCCAGTCCATTATTGTCATTTAGGTTTAGGGAAGTGCTTGATTTTGACTTTAGCCATTTTCAGTTATATTCCTTGTCCTAAACCTTATCTGGATGTACAAAATCAGTTTCTTGTTAATCCCTGCACTGCATTAAGCTCTTTCCAATTCATTTACTGATACATAACCTTTTCATCTTCTGCAGCTATATGCCAATCTCTGGCTTCCATGGAGTGCTTGCAGGATTTTTGGTTGGTATCAAGCAAATCGTCCCAGATCAGGAGCTTTCTGTAATTGGCATCAAGGCTAAGGTATTTTTACCTTCCAACAATACTATCCATAAAAAGATGTACAAAATTTACAAACACCTAAATATGCAATACTGAAAATTTAAAATTCTGATTATATCACGGCTTTTGTGTTATTATAATGCAGTGGCTACCGTCTATCATGATTCTTCTGTCGATCATTGCAAGCTTTTTCTTGGCAGATTCGGCAGCTTACCTTCCCATCTTTGGTACATATATGAGCTGGATCTACCTGAGATACTTGCAGAGAAGATCAGAGACTAACTTCAGGGGTGACCCAAGTGACGAGTTTGCATTTGCCACTTTCTTCCCAGAATTTATAAGGTAACATCATTTTCACCTATTTAGGTCTCGGAAAGTAAGTTTCACTTTAAATATATCTGCATTTGATCCTCTTTTGTTGCTGCCAACATGCAGACCAGTTATCAATCCTATATCATCTATTTTCCATCGGTTGTTCTGCGGAAGATCTGATATTTCTAATGATGGCAAGGCTTATGAAATGGGAGGATTTCCACTTCCAGGTTCTGATACTTTTGAGGCATCAAGACGAAGGTAATATGTGTTCTTTTTTCTTTCACAAGCAATTGTCCATGCTATTTCCTGAATCGCATGCAGATGCTCTGTCATTGTGTTTTGACATTTGTGATTTTCATGATAGTTAAAGCCTCGTAATGATTTAAACTGTGCTAAGACTTGTGTCTTATCTATGATTTCTGTTGCCCCAGCATTAAATGAAAAGTTAAGGTTGCTAGGGAGATAGATTGGTACTATATGCATCCTCCAGTTTTAGTTTGTACTATAGATACGTAAGCACCATGTAATGAACTGATTTTTATGCTTAATATTTCTGGTTTAATAATGCAAGTAACTAAACATGAAAGCTTGAAATTTGATTGATAATGGCTGAAAGATTTCAAAAGATAGGGTTAATAGCTTAAGAGGGTGTTTGTTTACGGGAATAAAAGGGGTGGGATAAGGATTAAAAAATAAGGGTAGAAGAAAAGTAGTGTTTGTTTAGAGGGATGGGGATTAGAAGGGGGTTAGGGATGGGATTAAAACACCCACTTTTCCCTTCATTTCTATAACTAAGGGGGGGGGGGGGGGTGGTATAAGGGGAAGGGATAAAAAATGGGTTGAAAAAGTCCAAATAACCACTTAGTGAAATTGAAAGGGCAAGGAGAAAGGGTGGAAGTTAGTAAGGGTATGTTTATAATTTTATTACTTATCCCTAATTTCTTTCCCATACTTACCAAACATGGGATAAAAATTATTTATCCTTGTCCAACCTATCAATCCCCTATTTTTATCCTCCCTTCTTATCCCTCTTATTTCTATCGCTCCAACCAAACGCCCCGTAAGACTATTAGTCTTCAATAGTGAGTTTAGCTCACAAGTCACAACTCTCCAAAATGGCTTTAGGCCATGCCTCTCTCTAGGTTTCCCTAATAAATTTCTGCCTACCTCTTTGCCTTTCCCCTTCTCTTTATTTATACTAAAGCTAAGGACCATAACCTAATAATAATACTAGACTTCCCAAATTACCCCTCCTAAAGTTAGTCTATTACAATACCGCTTCCCTACACTTTCACCTTGTCCTCAAGGTGGTTTATAATCGGCACTTGAAACTCGGCCTCGGCAATAGTGATCTCTAATCCAACTCTTGAATGGGGCAAAACTGAGAGCGAGCTGCAGCGAGAATTTCTGTTCATAGCTGTAAGTTACTATGGCAAAAAAATCTGAATAATGTACCTGCTTGTCATGATAGTTGATTGAATTTTGGGTAGAGTTGGTATTTGTAAGGCTGTAGGTTGGGGAAATTGCAAAGAACATTTTGGTCTAACCCTTGGCCAAAGAAATGAGAGTATGTGTTAGGAGGATGACTACAGGCTGATGGTTTTGGGGGCTCAAGGTTAGAAGAATGATAGTGGAAACTTTGGGTGATGAACTTGGATTTTATAACCAATGTTGGATGGATGGCCCTAAAGTTGACAAGCCCAAAACATGAAGGATAAGGCAAGTCTAATTTGTAAGCAACTTGAACAATCCTTGAGTCACCCCAAAAGGTGATAGATTGGGCTTTGAATGAATAAGCCCACTTACTTGAGAATGGTTTAACCCACGCTGTATTACACCAAATACGAACAGGTTGCCATCCAAGCCATTCTTTAGTTCCTTTGACAATAATACCCTTAATAGATTTCCTTCTTCTCCAAGCTAAGGACAAATTCCACGAAGCTTCTCAAACACTCCACTTCTGAAATTTTCAGCACCCAGTACCACCCTTTTTTACCAACAGACCCGCCGCCAACAAAAGACATCAGTCCACCTTCGACGAGATAACCACCGCCGGTAAAACCACCAGCGAAATCACCACCCCTCTGCTGCGTGAAGCCACCACGACCAACACCACCTCTGCCATGGACGTTCCTGCACTTTCCACCACATTTTTCTACGGCGAGCCACCTATGTCCACCACCACTCCAACCACACGGACCTCCACCAGATTTTTCACCAGCAAAGGAGGGTGAACCATCACCGTTTCTTTCGCTTGAATCCTCTCCAGGTCCGCCGCCAGGCCCGCTTGCTCCGGACCCGCCTTTCACAAAACCTTCTCTGTTCAGGCCACCACTAGCGGTGGTCTTACCACCACGCTCATCTTTTCCAGCCAAAACTCCTGGACTACCGCCTGATCCACTACCATTGGCGCCGCCCTTTTCGAAATACCCTCCTGACCCACCACCGTCAAAAACACCAGCATCTCTCATTCGCACACTACAGAAAACACCGCTAAATTCACGAGCCCCACCACCTTCCGAAGCGCTTGCCCCTCCACCAAAACCAATTGCATCAGAAAACCCATTTTTGCCTCCACCCTTAAACCCATCTCTGAAATCTCCAAGCCTTCCACTAGATTTGACTTCTCTAAAACCCTTATCTACGCAATTCAACTCACCGCCAAGGTTTTCCGAACCACCAAGGGCTACACCCCAACAAAAATTCCATTTTCATCTTCTGACCTAGAGTGTACCTGCTCCACCTCTTCACTATCTGCATTTTCATCTTCGAATTTTGCTGGACGATCTTCTTCCTTAGTCTTCCTTGGAGAAGGGGCTTTGCTAGTGATTTTTTCTAGATCTCTTTGAACCTTTTCAAAGATTTCCTTCGTGATTTCTTCCATCTTCTCTTAGAATTTAGGAGATATCTCAGTCATTTCCTTCTTACTTGGTCGCCACAACTCAGAATATTGGAGCAGCCACTTCTTCAATTCTTGCCAATCACGAAATGGTTGCCATCGGTTCTCGCATTCGAACTGCTGCAATGCTTTGCCGACAAGTCCAATGATAGCAGCCTTCAATTTCACCTCATTTAACTGGAAAAATTGGAAGGAATCCTCAAGCTGAAGGACCCAATCTTGCAAATTTCTTCCATTAAACTCTGGAAGTTGAAGCTCACATCAGACTCTTTGCTCTTCATTGGGATCTGAAATTCCATGTTCTCTCTTGCTGGAAATGTGTGCATACTCTTCACAAATCCATTTTTTTTTTTTGAAATGAAAAACGAAAATCAGTACCTTGACTTCCCAGAACAGAACTGCTCTGATACCGAGTGTAATGAACTTATTTTTTGGCTTAATATTTCTGGTTTAATAATGCAAGTAACTGAACATTAAAGCTTGAAATTTGATTGATAATGGCTAAAAGATTACAAAAGATAGGATTAATAGCTGAAGGCTATTAGTCTTCAATAGTGAGTTTAGCTCACAACTCTCCAAAATGGCTTTAGGCCATGACTCTCTCTAGGTTTCCCTAATAAATTTCTGCCTACCTTTTTGCCTTTCCCCCGCTCTTTATTTATACTAAAGCTAAGGACCATAACCTAATAATAATACTAGACTTCTCAAATTAACAGAGAGTGTAAAGGAGCTATATGTTGCATAATTTTACATTGTTTTCTATATAGGGGTGGGACTTTTCAAACCGAACTGTAAAACCGTCCGTTACCGAACCGAACCATCACGGACCGAACCGTTTATAACCCGCTAATTTTAAACCGAAAACCGAACTGAACCGTATAATGTCAAACCGAAACCGAACCGAACCAATTAATGTTAACCCGTTACGAACCGTAAACCAATAACAAACCAAACCGTTTATAAACCGAAACCGTTTGAACCGATTAATGTTAACCCGCTAACTAATTAAACCGAACCGTTTATAAACCGAAACCGTTTAAACCGTAGGAAAAAACCGTTTAAATAGAACCATTTACAACCCGCTAACCGTTTAAACCGAACTGTTATAACCCATTAAACCGTTTAAACCGAACTATTTTCAAACCGCAACCCGTTTAAACCGATCCGATTACAAACTATTTAAACCGAACCGTTTACAATCCGTTCCATTCAAATTGAACTATTTACAGCCTTTAACAATTTGTTAGAATTCCACGAAATATATTTGATGTTTAATGTAATTTAACAGTACAATTTTTTTTACATATAATTATTGATTTAAATTTGTAAATTTTTTTGCTATTATAAAATTAAAATTATATTCTTGTATAACTAAATTAGGAGTTATAAATTAAATAAAAAAATGAAAAAATTTGGCCACCCACCCAATCCAACCACCCTCCACCCACCCACCACCGTAACCCACCCTAACACCACCCCCGCCGTCACCCCAGACCCACCCTAACACTACCCCCCACCCACCACCGTTACCGTAACCCACCCCCACCCCACCACCGTTACCGTAACCCACCCCCACCCCACCACCGTTACCGTAACCCACCCTAACACCACCCCCGCACCCACCATAATTACCGTAACCCACCCCACCCCACCCCACCACCCACCGTAAATAAAAAAACCCAGACCCAAACCTTACCCCACCCCATCCACCACCGTCACCGTAAATAATAAAAACCCAGACCCATACCCCACCCCACCTACCACCATCACCGTAACGTACTCCACCCCACCCCCTTAACAAACCCCACCCCACCCCACCCACCACCGTCACTGTAAAAAAAAAAAAAACAAAAAAAAAAAAAAAAAAAAAAAAAAAAAACAGACCCAACCCCAACCACACCCACCACCGTCACCGTAACACACCCCACCCCACCCCATACAAAAAAATCGAAAAAAAACCCAAACCCACCGTAACCCCACCCCACCCACCCCCACGAAACCCAACATCCTCGAAACCCCCCAACTCACTCTAATTGCTCACCCACCATAAAACTCCATCCCTCCCTCGAAAAATCCTCCCTCCCCACCCACCCGAACCCAGTCTAACCGCCGCCGCACCCACCCTAACTCGGCCCCCTCCGTTGCCCACAACTTGAAAAAAAATTAAAAAGAAAAACAGAAAATAAAAAAAGGAAGAACGAAAACACCTTATATATTAATCCTGAATTTGGCCTTGAATTTGGTTTTAAAAGGCCAAATTCGATCATGAAACAACTAGATCTAGAGTTTCGTGGTCGAATTTGACCATAAAAACCGTCGTGCGTGGTGCCGGTGGACGGAGACGGAGAAACGAGATGGAAGAAAGGAGAACATAGACGGAAGAAGGGAGAAGAAGGAAGAAGAAGAAAGGACGAAGGAAGAGGAGATGAGAGAGAAAACGAGAGAGCAGTGAGCATATTAGCAGCCATGGCTTCAAAAAATTGATAATATTACAGAAGAGGATTAAGAAAACGAGAGAGAAATAAAAAAGAGTACTAAAGAGACGATGGTAAGAGTGATCTGATTGGTGGAAAAGAAAACACACGGATCGTGAATTGGAATGTGTGCGATGATAGGTCGTTAGATGACATGCAAATCAATGGCTGATATTTAATATAAGACGGTGACACGGATCATGGATAATGGATTTGGATAATATGTTTTTTTTTATTCATAGCTACGTACTAATAAAAACACTACTGTACTCTTAACTTTATGTAACTTATAAATTGTAAGAAACACAAATGTTTGGAAATTGGAATTGATTCAATATGACATATTTAATGTATATTAGTTATATGTATATCAGTATATGTAATAAATAATAATGTATGGTACGATTGGTATCATACTATCATTGGTATGTATAGATAATCGATAAATGTATCTGATTATTAAAACTTAAAACAGTTGATGATCGATCTAATTGAATACTTTTACTTCCCCACCCGTTTTCTTTAACTTGCAAGTTGCAACATATATATGTTGCAGCCTTGTAGGCACGTAATCTTAAAAGGTGGTTAGAGAGGGTAAGACAACAAAGTAATTCAACAATATAACTTTAACACCAAAATTATGGAATAGTTACAAACAATTGTCAATTATTACTTTATTAGACTAATGGGAAATTGAATAATCGTGATTTTAATTAAACATCCAAATATAGTTCCGTAACATTAAATTATTAGTTTATTATAATATCAATTATCGATTTATCGTATTCAAAGTACCAATTCATCAAATCATGGTTATGACGCGATCTTTAAAACAAGAAGCTGATAGCCTGATAATATTTGATAATGAAACAATAATACATTAATACCTTATAAATTTGTAATAGACTAATATTTAATAAACAACAACAAGACTATAACCAAATTTGAAACATAACACATTAACATGATATAGAATGAATGAGAATTTCTGTAATTCTATATAATCTGATATCTGAATCGATTTATCGTATTCAAAGTAGCAACTCATCAAAACATGGTCATGACACGATATCTAAAACAATCCAACAAGAAGCTGATAACCTAATAATATATATTTAATAATGAAACAATAATACATTAATACATTATAAATTTGTAATAGACTAATATGATAATATCGAATAAACAACAACAAGAGTATAACCAAACTTGAAACATAACATATTAACATGATATAGAATAATTGAATAAATGAAGATTTGTGTAATTGTATATAATCCGATGTCTGAAAATAAAGTGACGAAGTCCCAACTTTATATAAAACGAAAATAGCTAACCGGTCAAAAATCTCTTAAAACCCAATTTCTACTCGATCCATTATTTTTTTCACCAACCTATGCCGACCCGCTAATGAAATGGAAATACTAGTCCCAACTTGATATAAAACAAAACGCGCTAACTGGTCAAAACCACTTTTTAGAACTCGATTTCAACCCGATCCAATTTAACCGATTACCAAACTAACCCGAACGATTTTAGCACCAAACCGAGTATAAACCGAACCGATATGAATCGAACTAGCATTAACCCGGGTAAACCCGCCCCTGAACCGACCCATTTTAAAATAATCCGTTCATGACCCGAACCGATATGAACCCGGACCGACGTTGACTCGGTAAAACCGCCCCTGAACCGATCCGTTTCAAACCGGTCAGATCATGACCCGAACCGTTTATAAACTGAACGGGCATTGACCCGGGTAAACCCGCCCCTGAACCGACCTGTTTCAAACCGACCCGATTATTAACCGAACCGTTTAAAAACCGAACCGGCATTGACCCGAGTAAATCCGTCCCTGAAGCAACCCGTTTCTAACCGATCTGATTATGACCCGAACTGTTTATAAACCGAACCGTTTATGACCCGAACCGAATTTAAATCGTACAAAAATAAACCGAAACCGAACCGACCTGTGACTAATCAAAACCGAACTGAACCGACCCGCCGTCTAAATGAAACCGTTTTAACCCGAACCGTTTCAAACCGAAACCGTTTCAAACTGAGGTCAAACCGAACTGCCAGACCGAAGTCCCACCCCTATTTCTATATCATCCCTAACATAATTAAGTGTGCAGTGGTACTCAAGCTTTGTATACACAAGGGGAAAAAAAACTCTGATCTCCATCCTCCTTTAGTCCTTTGTGCCTGACGTATCTATCCAGATTTTTTTTTTTTTTTTTTTTTTTTTTTTTTTTTTTTTTTTGACTTCTCAGCCCATGAAGAGTCTGCTTTCATCACCGTGCCACATTTATTTGCAAGGCTTAATGTAAATCATGCACTGTGATACCTGATTGCATCTTTTTTAATGGTTATCAAAATATGCCCAATAAGTTCACTCTGATCCACCTATTTCTATTCTTCTATTTTCTCTCTCTAAATCTCTTTCAGCCTCATTTGATTTCGTTCCCAGATGTGCAGCCTTCTGGCACATGAAAATCCATTTGTCCCATTTTTTTTTCTCCTCTTTCTCTCTTCATACCTCAAGCCATTCATTCCACTTCCCCAGCACCTATTGCAATCATGTCCTTTCATATAACATTAAATTATACCTATGAGGGATTGATCATTTTTTTTTTTTTTTTTTGAGAAAGGTAAAAAATTTTATTAATCACAAAAACAATTACATGGAGGCATCTAAGCCCCTAACCAAACTACTCTTCATCCAAGCTATATCACTAGCTCTAACTTTACAAGAAACTATATTACTAATTCTATAATATACATCTTTACAAACTCTATTCACAACACACTCAGGCCGCTGCATCTTGGCATTCCATATAACCTTATTTCTTTGCTGCCAAATACTATAAACCAGGGCTGCACAAACACTTTGCATCACACATTTCTGAAATCTGTTCTTCGCACTCCAGCACCATTTGTTACAGTCTTCTAGATTTCTGAGATGCATTACATTCTGTAATCTATCTTGCAGAATATCACCAATTTCAGACTATAAGTACATTCAAAAAACAAATGTTCCATAGTCTCAGCAGCACTGTCACACAGAGGACACTTATCAACATCAATACATCCAAACTGCATCAATTTCTTCCTTGTTCTAAGTCTTCCCCACATGGCCATCCAAAGAATGAATCGATGTTTGGGTATGTTAAATCTATTCCATACCCAATTACACCAGTTCACCTCAGGGTAAGTAGTCTGCAGCCATCTATAAGCACTAGAGACAGTATAACCTCTAGCATTATGTTTCCATGTAATTCCAGAGAAACCATCCTTTATCTTCTCTTTGACTTTCCATACTTGCTTCCATTGCCAACTAGCCTGAGTAGGGCAACTTAACCTCTTCCAGTTTCTGCCTCTGACATAATAGTGATTCACCCATCTAAGCCATAAGCTGTCATTCTTATTGGCTATGTCCCATACATACTTCCCAATAGCAGCTATATTCCAGATATCACATTCATGTACTCCCAAACCACCTTGTTTTTTTAGTTCTACACACAATATCCCAGGCTATTGGGGGAGCTCTACTATACACAGCTTTCCCATCCCACAAGAAATTCCTGCACAGAGCCATGACTCTATCAATTACCTTCTTGGGTAACAAAAAGATATTAGCCCAATATGTATGCATGGACATCAAAACAGAGTTGACCAGAACCACTCTTGCAGCATAAGACATGGTTCTACCTCCCCAAATTCTTATTCTAGCAACAATCTTGCTAATAAGAACCTGACAGTCATCCTGAGACAGCTTTTTTGCATTTATCTTGACACCCAAATATCTGAAAGGCAAAGTACCTTCCTGGAAACCAGAAGTACCAATGATCTCCTGCTTCACATCTTGCTGCACATTACAAAAATACACATTAGATTTCCTTCCATTAGCAACTAAACCCGAGGCAGCAGCAAAAGTGGCCAAACCCCTTATAATCAGAGATGCAGATCTCCCATCACCCTTACTCATGACAATAAGATCATTTGCAAATACTAGGTGATTCAACTTCACCCCTCTAAACCTTGGATGATAATTGAAATCTTTAACATCCCCTATTCCTTGAAAAATTCTTGATAAGTACTCCATTTATATCACAAACAGTAAAGGTGATAATGGATCACCCTGCCTCAGGCCCCTTTTGCCAGGGAAAAAACCTTTAACTTCACCATTAATCACCAGGGAGAAAGTAGGAGAGGTAACACACTCCCTGACTAATCTCACAAAATGAGCAGGAAAGTTAAGAGCATGCAACATGTCTTCCAGAAAACCCCAACTCACTGAATCATACGCTTTCTTGATATCTACTTTGAACATACAACCCGGAGGAGAATTCTTCCTTCTATATCTCCCAATCAAATCTTGCACAATAAAAATATTGTGACAAATTCTTCTCCCAACAACAAATCCTGACTGATTCAAGGAAATAATGTCAAGAAGCACTTTCTTCAGCCTGGAACACAGAAGCTTTGTAATGACCTTGTATAACACATTACAACATGCTATTGGTCTAAAGTCAGTGACAGAAACTGACTGATCACATTTTGGAAGCAAAACTAGATTTGTACAGTTGACTTCCTTAAGCAATTTTCCTGAGTCAAAGAATTCCTGGACAGCTTCACAAATATCCTCCGCCACCATACTCCAACTGAGCTTATAGAATGAACTATTAAACCCATCCAGGCCTGGAGCTTTGGTACCTGGAATCCCAAACATGGCCTTTCTTATCTCATCTTTAGTGAAAGGTGCATTCAGACCATTTGCTTGCTCCTGAGACACCTGCTTTCCAAGTAAAATAATGCTAGGATCCACCTTAACAGTACAAGAATGCTCAGTCCCCAATAACCATTGACAATACTCCACAAAGGCTTTACCAACATCATCTCTAGTATGACACCACTTCCCATTCATATCAGAAATAGCCACCACTCTCTTTTTGTAAGCATTAACTTTAAGGCTTCTATGAAAAAACTTGTATTGTCATCACCCATTTTTAACCAAGAAATCTTACTTTTCTGCTGTAAGAAAGAAAAGTAATCTTTTCTTAGTGTATGAAATCTGGCTAGCACCTCAGTTTCCTTCTCCTGCAAACTATGATCATTGTAATTGCTCATAATCTGCTTCTGAATAGCAACCAACTCATCTTTCACAGATAGAAATCTAGCTCCCACCTCAGAAATTCCCTTTTATTCAACCCCTTAAGAGCAGCTTTCATTTGTTTCAGCTTTTTCACAACCTGAAACATCTTCCCATGGACTCTAAAGCTCCAAACACCTCTAACCAACTTTTCAAATGCTGGATTGTTACCCCACATATCAAAGAACTTGAAAGGTTTTGGCCCAGACCTTACCTGCTCCTCAAACAGAATAATAGCTGGACAATGGTCAAACCAGAGTTCAGGATTATAGTGCGCACATAAGAACCAGGGAAATCTATAAGCCACTCAGAATAATACCTGCTCCTCAATCTTACTATATACCCTTGCTTCACCTTGCTGTTTATTAGTCCAGGTGAACTTAGCACCAACCTGAACCATATCCTGCAAATCACAGCACTCAACACAATCTCTAAAAGGTCTCATCTCCCCAAAACTTATCTGTCTTCCTATTCTATCATCAGCATTCAGAGGACAATTAAAATCTCCAGAGACAATCCAAGGCCCAGTGCAGGTGCTAGCAATGTGCCTTATCTGATCCCAAAGATCACTTCTGACATTAGCATAATTTGAACCATAAACAAAGGAGCATTCAAAACCCTTTTGCAGAGTCTTATTAACAATCCTTGTATGAATGATTTGAGGCCCGGGAAACACATTATCTACACTAAACAAATCTTGCAGCCAAGTCACCAAGATTTTACCTCCCTTAACCTGACTAAAATTTGTAGTCACACACCACCCAGAAAACATTCTCTGATACACAGCAGGAAAATTTTCAATGGACACTTTAGTCTCTAGCAGACAACATAAGCCAATATTATTCTGTAACAAATAATTCTTGATCTCATGTTGCTTATTAGGGCTATTTATGCCCCTTATATTCCAAACAATGGCTTTATCCATACCCCTTTTCAGGAGCAGAACAACCTGGAACTTCCAAAGTTACAGGAACAACTCCAATCAAGACCTGTTCTGACACTTACTCATCACTAGCAAGATAGGCAAAAGAATTTTGCAATCTAACTTCCACCCCCCCATTCTGAGCAGGCTGCCTAATAGGACTCACCTGCTTCTCATTATCAATAGGAACAAAAACTGGGTCCAAAGTTGTGAGCACATTCTCTGAAGGCTTCTCCACCTCTGGAACCTTTTTACCAGCCTTTTGAACCACCTTAGGTCTCCGTACCTTCTTCAATTTCTTAGTATGACAGTATTCCTCTGAGTGACCCAACCCCCCACATGCCACACACCATTTAGGCTTCCAATCCCAAGTTACAGGTTGTACAAACAAAACAACCTTCTCACCCATAAACTCAATGCTATCAGGGAATTTCCTGCTTCAATTCCATTTCTACCAAATATCTCACATAAGCCACCCTATCTCTGGCCAATGTAGCTGCATCAGGTTTAAACGGTTTCCCAATTAATCCTATTATCTTCTCTAAACAAGCCTTCCCCCAATACTTCAATGACAAATCATGAAGTTGAACCCAGATATGGACTTTAGTCACATCATGCACATTCAATTCCATCCCATCTTCCCATTGTCTCAAACAAACAGGTTTTTTATCCATTAACAAATTCGGGTGTGCTAAAGCTTTATCTCGTGATTCAACATTTAAAAAACGAATTAAAAACACTCCTCTCCTCAATGGAATCACCTTATCGATGTTAGCTTTTCCCCAAATTCTCCAACAAAACCCCTCAAAAGTTTTGATGTGAGGATTAGCTGCAATAGTAAAAGCAACTACCCCCCAATTCCTATAATCCAATTCAGCCTCAATATCATCCATAGTCAAATGCAAAACAGGTTTATCAACACATTCAGACCTAACATTGATAACAGAATCAATATGATGAGAAGAAACAGGTACCTGAGCATTCAGAGCAGAATCTCTGTTTTTCGAACCCAGAAACCCATTCTCACTAACCTTCAATGCTGTCATCCATTCCGATAACTTCGATTTGTCCCTAGAATTAGTTATCATTTCCTCCAAAGACTTCTCAGGAGACAAGATACAACGCTCCATTTCATCTTCAACATCGAACTCCAATGGCGGAATTTGACCCACATTTCCTCGCAATTTTGTTTTCTGTCCAACCGCTAATTGACTCATCGAATCCTCTCCTTGCTTGCTAATTTCTGCTGTCATCTCCTCCTTCATCGAATTCTGCTTCCCCTTCTTCCTCGCCATGGATTGATCATTTTTAAATAGTAGAATGTAACAATCTGAAATTCCTTGTTTTTGTGTGCTCACAATAATATATTTGGGAGTCAAATTGGTTTTTTAAACCCAAAAACCAAAAGTGATACAAAGTGTAATTTTGTATGTCCATATTAAATAGGGTGTAAGAAACTTTGAGAGACAAAGGGAGAAGCATCATTACTTGTGTGTCTTTACATTTTAAAATGATACTTGTATTATGACATTAAAACAGGATCAAGTAATTGTGGGAGATGTAATTCTAGACTTCCGAAATTAATGATCTATGGTACTTGGACTCGGGTACCCATGTTCGACACGGATACGTGTCCAAGTGTCCGACTTGGCTTTTTTGTGAAAAATTTATTTTGAACTAAAATAAAGTGGTCAACTGTCTAAGTGTTGTACTCATGTCCGAGTGCGTGACGCGGGTACTTGAGGTGAAATCAAGAGTTGGAGCAACATAGTTGATATTGAAGAAGAGGGTTAAAAGAAGATAAAGACGGATTGAAGTCAAGATGGTTACTTGGCTAAATTTGAAAGAAGAATAGCTCAACCTTTAGTCTGATCAAAGATGCAAAACTGAAATTCATTTGATTAATTCTGTACTTCTCAAATCAATGATGATACTACCTGTGAGTGTGACTGTATGAGCTGCTTTTGCTCAAAGCCCAAAATAAGCGGCTTCAATCTTAGATTCTTAGTCCATGGGGTTGATATGTCGAATAGAAAACCTTAAATTATGCCATACATGGATATGTGATTCTACAACTTTTTTATCAGCGGTTTGCTGAGAAGGGCACTTTGAGATGTTTCTTAGCTGCACACTTTAACTAGAAGGTATCTGTGTTGTCCGATTTTGATCTCCTTGGATCCAAAATCAACACTTTTTTCCTTTCTGAAGCATTTCTGTGCAGCAGTGCAGTATACCTTTTTTTTTTTCCTTGCTGTTTTGGTTTGGCTTTTTTTTTTTTTTTTTTTTTTTTTTCCACTGGATATACTGTCATAGTCACCATTGTGCTTAACCTCCATTTGTATTAATATATCAGGGAAAGAGGTGCTCGAGCACTGGAAGAAAGGTTAGCAACGGAAAAGTTTCCTGTTGCAACAAGTGCAGATGGATCGCATATTGATGCCTCTGAGGAAGTCTGAAACTGGACTGCTCCATTTTCAGCAAGCAGCTGAATGATTGTGGTAAATTTTATGGAGGTGGATTCCTTAAGTTTAGTTAGTGAAGTGAAAATTTTGATATTGTTTGACCTTTGAATGATAAACTAAATGAACTCTTTGGTTTCCTGGCCCCTGGGTATAATTTTTAAGAGGAATACTTGTTCATATCAAGTCGTTGGGAACTTCATATTGCTAGCCTTGTGGATAAAATTCCTAAAAGCATGAACTGGCTTCTAATTTATGCCATCTTTGATAGGAAAACTCGCTACTAAATGAAGTCCAACTGAAACTACCGGAGTACTAAACAAGTGCATATATAAATGATGGTTAAAATTTTTCCTTAAATCAGTAGCTCACGAGAACCCCGCCTGCCTCATGGCTGAATTATCATAGCCTTGCCTTTCTGGCAAGCCCTGCCTCTACCCCCCCTCCATTTTTGGAGCCTAGCAGGCTAACTGCAGTAGCTTTCTCATGTTTTCATGTTTATGGTACTAGCATCACGGTATCTGTAAGCTCCAATTTAGTCTTATCATCCTAGGGTTTAGTCTGACAAAATGAAATGGAACGGCACCGCTGATATATTGAAAATTGGAAGTCATCTTGTCTCATTTTTTTATTCATCATTCTCAAGCTGGCCATCGTGTGGATAAAGCTATAATGCGTGGCTTGTGTCCTTGTGCCTTAACATAACAGCTCGCAATGTATAACCTCTACTAAACAGCTTAATATCAATAGACTTGTCAAAATACATCTGCTTGATGATGTGATGAATAATATGTTGATGTAAAATCAACATAATTTTTCTAGTTGGTCACCTAGCATGAAGATCAACATAATCTTTCAAGTTGGTTACAATAGTGTTTCGGGTTGCTTGACTTGCTTACCCTATCACACAGATATTGGCTTCAAATAGCAGCCAAGGCAGTAATTGAAATATGATTACTTCTGGGTATCGGACATGAGGACATCAGCTCAAAATTTTATTCAACTAAACTAGTTGGGAGGTAAATATATACTCCTAACCTTTTTCGGTCTACTTAGTTATTCTGCAATGACATGAAAGGTAATTTGCATTATCAGCCAGTTTATATACTCTGTTTTTAAGCATTAAGATTTGAAACACTGTGTGTCTAGCACTAAGAAGTATTGTTGTTCTGCAAGTAATATAGCAATTTCTTCCAGTCAGTCAGTAAATTATGACTTGTTCGTGTTGCCTTTCATTGCTGCTAACTTCGCGTTGTATTCCCGGAGTTCTCTCTTATATCTTTCCTTATCCCTTTCCCCTATATTCTGATACACCTGCACTTAAACAAATAATCAAAGCAAATTTCGTGAATCAATCATAATCTTCTATATTAAGAGCCATATGATAAGGCCATATGCTTCAAAAATCGACTCACCTTTCTCTCTTCAGAGTTGAGATTATTCCATAATTCTCCGATCATTTTAGTAAACTCCCTCTCTCGACTATTAGGATAAAGGGATTTGAGAACTGAATGCTTCTCTGAAAAGAAGAAATTGTAGCCACTTCTGTTGGGTTTTGGGTGGCTGGGATCTCCACCCCATCGCTTCCTCTTACGCCTTCTCTTTCCTGATAGCTGGCGAGGTTGCTTATTGGGACCGTAAGGGACGATTGCCATGCTAAGATCATCAGCTGGAGAGGAGGAAGCGCATTGCTTATCTACAGGATGGTAAATCACTGCACTCAGCAGTTCCTGTCCTAGTTTGACAGAGACTAAATACCCGCAGTCGAATTTCCCATGAATTGTTCCTACTGCTGGAAAGCTCAAGGAACTAGAATCTGGAAAACAGAAGAACTTTTACTACTAATGACAATCAATCAATCAAAGCCATAATCTCATAAGTGGGGTCGTACTAATGACAGTATTTTGTAAATCTATACTTTATTCTTTTTACCTTGATTTTCATTGTCTGTACTTATTAACCTTATCAAAGCTTATTGACCCTTACCTAAACTCGGTTTAGTTGTACAAAGTTAATTTCACAGCATGTACTAGGGAAAGAGTGACAATAAATATCACTATCAAGTGAACTTTGAACTCTTTTAGGTGTAATTTTCTCATAATCATCACTATTCACTAGCATTAGGACCAAATGGGCATGGACTTGCAGAGGTAGGATTCCAATTTACAAGCTAATTCATAATTGCTCCCTTTGTCCTTACAAATTGGTCAGATTATTTTAACCTTTAATTAATAAGGATATGACATGATTTTATAAGAAGACTATTTTGTGACGGATGAGTCACTCGAATTCCTTATAACTTAAAAGTTGTGACATACTTCTCATTGGAACAATGTTTATCATAATCTATTGTTGTTTAAGGAAGCAACTTTTGAGGATTTCAGTGAACAATATATGCAATTTTTAATTCCGAACAATAAGAGTAAACAGTTCAAGGTGTATACAAAGCTAAGTTAAAACAAATAGGCGCAGTACCTGGTGGAGGAGTTGAGAATTCAGGGCTTTGTACATTAAAGAAGTAAAGTTGCTCATACTGGTAGAGAAGGCCAAGGTAATGCTTTTTTAGCACAGATGAAGCACTTGTGGCAGTGGCAGAAAACTTGAAAACTGAACTTATTTCCCTCCATTTCTTCTCTGAAACAACCTATAATTACACAAAATTCTGTAGAACATTAAATTTTAAATAGTAAAAAAAATAAAAGTAAAAGAAAAAAAAGTGGGGGTAAACATGTATTATCAACCTTATCATAGCCACCTCTCTTTGTAACTTCAACATATAACACATGCAAATCTAGCTCCCTTCTTCCAATTACTGGTACCCTTTTGGTGGATAACACAAAAAAAAAAATTATTATAACCTTATAATTTCCTTGGTAAATCAATTTTTAATCAAGTAAAATGAAACTTTAGAGTTACATAAATTAGATTCTACACTCGAGAATATAAATATTAGATGGCGTACGTGAATTTGGTGCCCAACATAGAATGGAGACTTTCGAGTGTATCTAAGAAGAGCTGAGGTTGGCTGATAACTTCTTCATGGGTAGCAAGTGGAGAAGGGTAGTTGTAATTCTCTTTTTCCGACGCTTGTAACATTGGTTTTCACCGGAAAAGGTGCCAGAAAATAATTATTGATTTTTTTTAAAAAAAATTTGGTAATAGTTGGACTTATGAGTGTACGAAGTAGTGTAAATAAACAAGGTGGTTACTTGGTTTCCAGATAAGATAGTGAATTAAGACAATGAGGAAATTTTCTGACCCCAAATATGTTTTAAGGAAATAAGGATTCATAAATATAAATGGCATATAGTTGGTGTCAACGGTTTACAATTACAAAACTTTGGCACTTCTTCCTCCTTAACAGCAGAGTTGTCAAAAACTATTAATCCGACTGCAATCCGATGGTATCTGAAGATATCCTTGGGTCGAGCCGGCCCGTGACACTAAACAGTGCACATACAAGTCATTGGATAATTTTTATCTATGCTATATATTAAAAAACAATTAAAAGAAGTCTACGTGTCATGTGTCACTCTCTTCCATTTGTTTTCCATTTTATGTCTTCAACTTACTAAAGAGTTTTATGTAAAATATTTTAACATGTAACCTTAAATGTTTTACTCCAAGTCAAATCATACATTATGTTTTCTTTTGAAAGCAAAATATTAATTTGTACTAGTGAATAATAAATTAAACTACTAGAATATTGAGTCACAAGTTATAAATGTTAATGGCTAGTCCCATATGATGACCCGGGGATTGCCCAAGTCCAAATATTAGTTATGTTATAACGGATGTAAGAAAGAACAAAGATCGAATGTAAAATAACAAGAAAAGCAGACACAAATGTACGTGATTCACCAACAATGCGTTGGCTACGTCCACGGACAGGCAAGAGTAATACTTTTATTGATCTTGTGGAATACACATAACAACTTTAAGACTAATCTTGAAAACAAATTGATTGTCTTTCGGATTTACAATGTTATCATTCTCAAAACTCACAAATGAGAAATAAACACAAGACTCTCATATTTCTAAATAATTACTCAACTAATGATTGTTGCGGCTAGGAAATAACTTAGGAGTATTTATAATAAAGAAGCTATTGGGTGAGACTTGCCTCACCAGTAGCTTCGTGAGGCAAGCCCAAAATTAGGAAAGTTCAACCTTCATAAATGATAAATCAATTATAATGATATTATTTAAATAGTAATTGATATCATCCAAACTAATTATTCATATCATCTAACCTAGAGTCCTAGACAATTAAAAACATCATCTAAATAGATACTTATATCATCCAACCAATTAATCTTATCATCTAACCAATTAATCATATCATCCATCCTATACACTTAAAGATATCACAAAACAATTGATCATATCCTTCAAACAACTAATTAATCATATCCTTCAAACAACTAATCATATCATCTATCCATTTAATCCTATCCTCTTACCATTAAAGCTATCATCCAAACAATTAATCATATCATCCAAATAATGAATGATATCCTCCAAATAGTATGTGATTTTATCCCAACATTTACACATATCATCAAACTAATATAAAGAATCTATGAAATAATATAAATTGAAATTGTAATGCTAAGCTCAGACTTTTCATTCACTCTTATACGAAGTAGTATTTAAAGCTGTAAAAGTGGTCAACTAATAAGCCACCATCAAAAATTCGGTTCATATTCTCCATTATCTAAAGATTGACAATTGAACTCACTGTAGGTCATACACACCAAAAACCAAGATTAATGGGTTTAAGAATTAAGATTGATACTAATTCAGTTATTTTGTCGAAATTCTTGATATGATGATACACCATGGAATTAAAGATATTAAAGATGTACATCAAAAATAATATCATAGTATCTTGTTGATATTATCTCTAATATATAGTACTGTCAAAAACCGAACCGAACCGGGGAAACCGAACCGATTCAAACCGATTCGACTGAGAACCGAACCGATTAAAAACCGCTTTTTTGAAACCGAAAACCAACCCGAACCGCATTTTAGTAAACCCGAAACCGAACCGATCCGAGTAACGTTAAACCGTTTAAGAACCGAACCAAATCTAAACCGAACTGAAGGAAACCGAATCGAAAATGAACCGAACCGTTTCTAACCCGAAACCGTTTGAACTGGCATAAAAACCGTTTACACCGAACCGTTTATAAACCGAACCGTTTATGAACCGAACTGTTTATGAACCAAACCGTTTATAAACTGAACTGTTTATAAACCGAACCGTTTAAAAACCGAACTGATTATAAACCGAACCGCTTATAAACCGAACTAATTATGAACTGAATCGCTTATAAATCGAACCGTTTACAAACCACTTACTACTAGCAGTGGTTATTGGGCGGGTCGATGCAGGTCATTAGCGGTCGGTCGCGGGTCAAGATGAATAATTAGCGGGTCAGGGTCGAGTCAGGGTCGAGATAAAAGTGAAACGGGCCATTAACTTCTACTTTCTGCTATCAGTTTATGCAAATATATAATGATAAACGAGTCTTAATTATCAGTCTTGTTGACTAATTAAGTATCAAATACGAAATTGCAAATTTCAATGTCACAACAACTCATCAAATCATGATTATGACTCTATTAACTAAATGATCAAATAAGAAGCAGATAATAATCTGATAGTAAAACAATAATACATTAATGCACTAAACTTTTATAATCTACTTCGTAATAAACTAGTAAGATCAGTATGGCTAAACTTGAAACATAAAATCATATGTATTTATAAAATTAATGAGAATTTGCATATAAAATGATGCCTCAATATGAAGTGATGAAGCCTCGGCTTGATATAAAACTTGTTAACTAGCAAAAAGTTAGAAAGTAGTATAAAATTTCAAACCAAAATTATTTGATTGGCTGAATCCAAATGACTCGATAAAAAATCGATTTTTTGTAATCAGAAACAGACCCGAACCGTAATTTAGTAAACCTGAAATAAAACCGATCCAAATAATGTTAAATCGTAGAAGAATCGAACCCTTTAACAAATCGAACCAGTTATAAACCGAACTAAAATTAAACCGAACCAAAAAAGAACCGAACCGTTTCTAACCCAAAACTGTTTAAACCGGGATAAAAACCGTTTACACCGAACTGTTAACAAACTGCAACCCGTCTGCACCGAACCGTTAACTACCTGGACTGTTTACAACCCGGACTGTTTACAACCCGAACCGAATTTAAACAGGGATAAAAACCGTTTACACCGAACCGTTAACAAACCGCAACCCGTCTGCACCGAACCGTTTACTACCTGGACTGTTTACAACCCAAACCGTTTACAACCCGAACCGAATTTAAACCGGGATAAAAACCGTTTACACCGAACCGTTAACAAACCGCAACCCGTCTGCACCGAACTGTTTACTACCCGGACCGATTACAACCCGAACCGAATTTAAACCGTTCAAGAATAAACCGAAACCGAATCGAACCGAAAATTATTTAAACCGAACTGAAACCGACCCGTAAGACATTTAAACCGATTTCAAACCGACCTGATTTCAAACCGAACCGATTTCAAACCGAACCGAAACCGAACTGTCAAACCGTTTTGAAAGTGCTACTAATATATCATACCTAGAAAATACAACATTTCTCTGAGGCAATTTATCAAACAACTTACGTGCAATACCAAGCTCGCCAAATTATTTTGATTTCAAAAACCTTACGAGTGACTCAGTGACGAGTGATGTTGAGTTGCGAGTGCTTACGTCGGTGAGGAGGACGACGATATTGGTGAGGAGTGTGTTAGGGAGGTCGTGGACATTGCAGATTATGGGAATTGGAATGGAGTAGTGAAAGAAAGTTGTTGGTTATGAGGGCGGCCTCACCCAATATTTTGTGTTTATAGTAACCCATAGACTAGAAAAGATAGACTCTGCGCATCTCTTGTACCGAATTCATTCAACCGTTTAATTTGTGTCTTAATTGTGTCTTCTCAACAATTCTAGCATATTTATACCTTGTACATATACAATAGCATAGACTAGTTATTCTAGCACATAGGATCGTATGCAACAACATATATCATAAAGTTTATTTATGTATTACATTGGAAAAATATAGGCTTCCAAATAATAAATGATACTCCCTGGTTCTCTTCATGATTTTCCAGTAATTTCAAAGATAAAATATACATTAATATTAAGAAAGATTCATTTTTATTCTAGATATTCCATATGTTAAAGCTTGACTCTTTATTCCACGAAATGATCTTACTAGGTCTTGCATGCTAGTCAGCTTCTGCTTCAGAACGTCACCCTGCAAATCATTAACACAATTACTATGTATTTTACAAATTAAAATATCAATTAGATAATTATTAAAGACTAAATATTATTGTTACAGGACCATACCAACCATAAAAGTTTAACCTAACGGTTGATGCCCATAATATGTTATATACACTATCATACTGTATAAAATTATGTTTGTTTAAGTTTTTTGACCATAAACTCAAAATAATCCAAGTAATATATTGAGTGAATTTTATTATCTAGACAAGCTAAGAGTAGTATAGTAATACATACTTATTGCAATCAATATCAGGGCTGATGTTGATCTTGTAGTTGACACCACACGCCTTAGGGAGCTTGTTAGCAAGGTCATAGTTGATGCCATAGGACTTAGCGGCGGGTTTGATGCACTTACAAGCTGCCTGGCGGTCAGGCCTAGTCTTAGCCAAGTTAGCCAAGTCCTTAACCCCTCCACAGCAATTAGCCGGGATGGATCCTCCTTTTTTCAAGTAATTGAGGCATGGCATGAGCATTGTTACCACCTGTCCACATGAAAAGGCTTGCACGGCATGAGGTGCAACCACCATCATGGTTATGAAGATTAGGCATACCGCCTTTTTAGTCAGCACGGTTGAGCTAGCCATCATAAACTGATCGGTTGTAGATAATTGATTTGACGAAATTTCTTTTGTGTAGGGCAACTAAAGTTGCAACAATGTTTTTACCGTGCTAGCTAGTTTAATTTGTACGTGTTACACAAATGATTTGGTGAATCCAAAAGAAGATCCTTGAGATATTTATAGATGGAATTTTATCGAGAGCAAACTCAAAGAGAAAGAGTCCCACTGATAAGTCCAAACTTAAGAGTAGTATAATTACATCACATGCTCTAAGTTTACTCATTACTTACAGAACGAAATAGGATTTGTGTTTGTTTGTGTATCTTTCTTTTTTCTGTTTTTAAGGGGAGAAAATGGTTTGTTAGTGTAAAGGTAATGCTTATATTTGAGCGTTTTTGTACCAACAGGTTGTTATGTTCTGATTTCAGACTTGGATGTGGCAAACACTCCTTAGATCGGGTTTGATTCAAGTCGCGTGTTATTATACTCAACTATCTATCAGCAACTATGATAAATCAATCGTAATCACATAAATGTGTGGTCTGAATCATGTTAATTACGGAGTATTAATTTTGATTACGTTTAAAATCAAGTCATTCAAGTACAGTTCAAGTTTAATTTGAATGATATTAATCGTATAATTTGGTATAGCATATCTCTAGTACCGGAGTGCTTAAGAACTTCAAACTCTAAAAGAGTTGCCATAAAAACTAGTACATCATAAATGGAGGGAAAGCATGCATGGTTTGTTATGTGTAGTCCTGTTTTGTAAAATTAAGTTAAGTGTGCTCCCTCTCTATCGAAATATGGTTATACTTTCAATTTGGACAACATTATTCATAAACTCTAGTTTGGCCATCATATGTGATTTAAAATTGGCGGCCACACCGTGTGGCCTGGTTACTCAAGTAAGTTACTCGTGTAGGGGTTACTCGAGTAAGTTACTCCTGATCGAGTAACCCCTGACCGAACCCCTCAAGTAACTCTTGACTGAGTAACCCCCCAAATAACCCTTGACCGATTAACCCATGACCGAACCCCTCAAGTAACTCATGACCGAGTAACACCTGACTGAGTAACTCGAGTATTACCGGCCATATGGTGTGACCAGATACATATAAAAATTTGTGTTTAAAATTTTAAAGGTAAGGTAAAATATTGTTACAAAAGATCTTGTTGGAAACATCTCAAACGTGTGCACTTTATTTTCAAAATATTAACTCGTACTACTGTACTTATAAATTTATTATATGCTACCTCCGTTTTTTAAGTTGACACATTTCTATTATCACGCTTGGCAACGCACTATTTTCACGATTAATATCTCAAATTATTGATAATGTAAAATTAAAAAAGTGGATTTTAATTAATAAAATGTACAATGAGACGATTCAGACAAGATCTCACATAACTATATCTTAACGTAGCTATAAATCGCAAAAGCTAGTCAAAGGGTAGTTTATAAATAGTGCAAAAGTCAAATAGTGTCAAACTAAAAAAAATGGAGGAAGTACATAGGACGTCTTAGAGATGATAATATTTAAAGTTAGATACATTGGCATAGTTGATTGAAAAGGTGAAGTGTAACCATTAATTTGAAACAAAAGAGTGCTCCTATAGTCCTATCTCCTAAATAAGATATTTTTCTAATGACATATGAAATTATGAAGTACCTCCTCCGTGTTTTTATCTTCCTACTTTTCGTTTTAATATGTACTTTTTTTTTATAATCATTTTACTTTTACTTTTTTCATTTTATAGTAAAGAAAATTACCATATCATTACTTACCTCATCACATAATCCACATAAAAGTATAGACTAATAATACCAATATTTATAAAAAAACGTTTTTTCAGCTACCTAAAAAGTAAAAACAGAGACCCACTGCCCAATTCATTTTTATATGAACATATTGAATGAGAAGAAATAAGAACAGTTTGCCTAATCTTCATGTATTAATATGAAACCATGTGGACAGGTATGCCTAATCTTCATGAACAGTAAATAATCCAATATGCACACGATGCGTGTGTTAATTAGAATAATGATGCGAAATTGGAACTATCGGATCTAATTATGATGCTATAACTATGTTCTTCCTAACTAGTTTTAGTTTCAATTCTTAGTGCCCAGAATTTTTGCTCACACCTACCTGCAACACAATGTTTGTATACAATTCTTTTATATATGTAGTATATTGAATGAGACTAATACTTTTCATGGAATAATTGATAAATATATTGAATGAGGTTAATATTTTTTCATATAATATAGTTAGACGACACGAACCGAATACAGAAAAAACGAGTTAGTGTCAAGGATTTTTAACACATTTAATTAAATGAGTTAACACGACACCACACGTTTATTAATTAAATCGGGTTAGTATTGAGACTCCACGACTCGTTTAATTTCGAACACGAACATGAAGGTCACAAATACGACACGATACGCCATCTCTAATTTTCATTCCGTGCCTAAGGTCCAGCCCACCTCTGTGAGTGTCCGAACCTTGGACATCATGGGTCATTAATTTTCCTCCCTCATTTTTTTTTTCTTCGCTTTCGAGCTTTTCACTTCTACGCTGTTTTATCTCTCTCCTCCCTTGAAGCGTACTCTGAGTTCTTCATTGAAGAGGCTTTGCAGCTTTCTATCCTCCATTGAAACATCTTCTTAGGTGAGATTTATTAATTGTTTTAATCATTGAATATCAGCTTTATATTCTAGGGTTTAGTTTCATAGTATCGTTATTTAGTTTTTTTCAGTAGGGTTCTTCTAATGTAGATTAATTGAACTATCGTTTAGAATTACTGAAGTTATGAAACATTATAACTAGAGGTTTTGCTGCTGCAATTGTACTAATTCGTATTTGCAATTTACGTTGATAGTCTTAAGCCAGAAATTTTTTGTGTGATTTTCGAGCCTAATTTGATGATTGAATCAAATTTGATTACTAATGTACTGCAGAACCCTTAAATATTAGGATGGAATCATGAATATGGACATTTTCTTCCTAAGCGAGGGCGGCTGCCCCTCCTGCCCTGGCTAAGGGACGGGCCTGATAAGTTGTTGGCGGAGTTCCATATGATTTCATGGAGTATGTGGGGTTTTTTGTCAATCCAGATTTGGGAAGCAATTTGATTGTTGAATTGTAATTTCAGATTTTTTTGGCAAACATTGTTTTGCCTAATCTGTGCCTTACCCATTTTGTGATTTTGATTTTGCTGTTTTCGGTCCCTGTATCTGTCTTGGTGCTACATTGCTTATTAGAAAGAGGGCTTTGGATCTTTTAGCTCGTAGTTGAACCTTTTTTTTTTCTTCTTGGACTGATGTTGGTCATACAATCTCTAAAGTTGATGTAGTAAGGCAGAAACCCCAAAACCCAAACCGTGTACTTTTTCCAAGTGCGAGCTAGTGGGTTCTCAGCCACCCTTGTAAGTAGACGGAATATATTTACTAATTTTACTAAAGATATCAATGTGTGGATGAGAGTAAAGGTACATCTGTAATGGTGAAGTAGCAAAAGTGGTGCCTTGCAAAACCCAACAGCTATGGCTGACTGGCCATGGCAGGTTGGTGTATTTAGAATTGTTGCAGTTAAAACAATTGCATGCTATTTTTGTTGTTTCAGAGCGAGAGATGGAAGAGGAGAGAAGAAAGAGGGAGAGGGGGGGGGGGGGGGGACTGTGTTGAATTGTGGTGAGATGATTGATGGATTGCTGGTAGTTGCGGAGGGGGTCAAGGATTTAGAAAGGGGAATGTAAGCAGTCAAAAGGCAGTGAAGTGTAAATAAAAAGGTTAAGGTAGTTTATGGACAACGGATTTACATAATCTTGAACCTTAAATGAAGTGTTTGTAATGCCAGATACCAAAGGCACCTGATTCATCAGTCCTGTCAAATGTGTTAAGTTGTCCAGGCAATTGTGCAAAACTTCTGATAGAGTAGCTTGGAATTTTTCCCTGAGTTATCAAGTATGAATTTAATCATAGAATACTGAAGGAGAGCTGCATGAATATAAGCTACAGTGTGAAACAAAATCATTCTGTCTCTTGTTTTCATACTCCTTACTTTTTAAAGTTTTATGTTTGATGAAACAGCTGTTCATATTGCAGTATATTTCTGTGACAGGAAGAAGAAATGGCATTGAATCATGTAAGGTCATTGAAAATTGCTATGAATTCAATGGAACCAATGCGGATGATTGGTTCAAGGACATATGCTGCTGGGAAAGCAAAAAAGGGGTCTAAAGGAGGTGGAGCTTCTGATGCTCCTAAGGTATCATCTCTCAGCAAAGAAATTAAGGCTACCACTGTAGTGGGAGCTAACATACTGAAGGAGGGCACAGATCCTAAGATACGACCAGACTCTGAGTACCCAGATTGGCTTTGGCACCTTCTTGACAAGCGAGCAGCTTTGAGTGAGCTGCAACGGAAAGAAGCTGAAGATCTGCCTATTGAAGATCTTAAACGCTATGTTAAGCTGGACAACCGAGCAAGAATTAAGGAAAACAATTCAGTTAGGGCTAAGAACTAGTTGAGCAAACCTTTTTTGCATTTCATCATCTTTGGAAAGTTGGAGGTGGCACCACACATGCCAGCTTGATTTCATAAGTGCAAAGTGAAGCCACTTGGAACAATATAGCTACCTGTCTTTGTTTCCAGCTGCAACTAAACATGGGTATATTGTGCCCTTGCTGTATCCATTTTTCAATATAATTCTATCTGTATTGGAGCAATTCACATTTTGATAGTCTCCAATACTGTGATACTAGCTTGCCCTCCGTATATGGGTAGGATCGTAGTAGTTCACTGGTTCCCTTTTGAGACTAGTACAATCATGGAGAAAAATCCCTGGAGTTTTTTGTTTCTGAGATTTCTTCACTATTATCTGAGTTGTCTTAATCCTGAATTAAACTCATCAGTCTGAAGATAGAATGCATTTAGTTGCTGAGAACTTGATGTTTGTGTATTGCTTGGCTAGATTTTGTCTTGTATTTGCCTCTCTGGCTCTTAGTTTGGTTTTAAGCACTTTATAGTAGAGATCTACCTGAAACTAAGTGAATTATGATGTAGCGACATTGTACAAATCTGGAACTAGTTTACTCAGCCAACTAGCATCATCTTAGTAAATGGTAAATATTCCATAAATTCCTTGCCAACACCACCCCCCTCCCCCCCCCTCCCCCCCAACACACACACACACACAAAATATAACAAAAAATAAAAAAATATTGCATAGTTTATTGTGAATAATGTATAGATCTGATAACTGATATACTCGGCCAATGCTCCTCTAATTCAATGACCTATAACAAGAGATTACATTCACTGAACCACCAGCATACATTGATTTTAGCCTTCAGTTTGCGTGCATATGACACACTAACATGAGTACTGCTGGCCAGTAGCTTAAGCTTAGCTAGTGTGGATTAGGAGTGATCCATATGGGTGACCCCCAATATAAAGGCAAGCTTGCATTATCTGGAAAACAGGGCAATGAACAAATGCATTTCTCCTCCAAATCAAACACCCCAACATCATTACTATTACAATGATCATCTGTGAAGTAAACACAATTTGCCTTACAGCCAGGAAAATCTGACGCTGACAATGCCAAGGATGCACTCTCACCTACAAACACCATCCCATCTCCCAAACTCTTCACGGGTTCCCAACACACACGCCCAGGTTCATACTCACTAAACCGATACACCTCAAACCCTGCTGTCCGGTATAGTTCACAGTATGTCCTGATGTCAACTTCTGTTTCCAAACATCGTGTCAACATCATTAACTCCCCATTAAACAATACCAAATACCGCAGATCACATGGTATCAGACTCACAGATTGCCAAATGGTTATGTCACAAACCCCTTCAACACCAACTCGGAAACTCCCAACATCCCCTACATGATTAACAGCATAAAACAAACCTTGAGATTCACTGTAAATCACATCCTCAGCTGTAAAATTAGAAACCGGAACCCAAACCCAGTGATCTTCAGAGATGTTACAGAAAACCAATTCAGTTGTTTTACACAAAAAAGAAGTGGTAATACCAAAGGCAAATGATGGCAACCCATTTGAAGGAGGACAAGAAAGAACCAGTTTCCGAATGAAATCATCCCTCATTTGCTTCAACTCAAGAGGGTAAATCTGACCAGTTAACTGATCTTGAATCAAGTATTCTCTACCAACATTTGAAAACCTGAAGGAGACGACACCAGGAAGAGCCGAAAGAGGTGGTAGGAAAACTTTAGATTTGCTAAGAGGATTAAGGCAGAACACTTCAGGGGTACCAGTGGTGAGTATAAGATTTCCATGGCACGAACCAAGGATTCGACGAGGGTAGGATGACTCAGGAAGAGATAATGTGTGGAGCTTATTAGTAAGGAAGTTGTAGAAAGTACGACGAGGGTCAGTATCAGTGACAGTGAAGTTAGTATAAGGGGTGATAGAGGTAGTAGGCGGCGGAAGAAGAAGCCATGGGAGTTGACATGGGAGAGTATGAGGTGGGGCTATAGGAAGAGAGATTCGCCATTTGGAACAAACCGCTCGAAGGCGGATGTAATCGGAGTAGATTGTGAGAGTTTGCGCGATTTTAAGGAGGATATCATCTGGGATTTCTGACCAATCTACTTGAATTTCTGCCTTTGCCATAAGAATTTGTTTGTTGGGGGTTTGAGTTTTGAGAGATTATTTGGAGTTGATGGTAATGCATGATGATCAAAGACGTATATTCGTGGACTTCTTAACTATCTTACGAATTCAAAGACGTTGTATTCGTGGAATTATTCACCAAAAAAATAAATAAAAATAATTCGTGGACTTGGATTAACCACTCTTTTGTTTTTCCAAATAAATGAATGGTTTGTGAATGCCGATACCAACCCAAAGAAATTGATCCATAACCAGCAAATTTAAAACTTGTCCCACCCAATATTACGATTTTTTTTTTTTGAAAGCATAATAGTTGGTAATTTGGTATGACCCGCTTTGACTTTTAGATTATTCACCACCCCTCTTTTATCCATCTTTTTGTGGGCAACTATAAAAACTGAGAGTCCATCTCTAGCGTGAGTGAGTCCCGTGCTAGGGTTCGTGAGTCAGTGCCATTTTTCATCAATTTTCTTGCGATTCTCACCAAATTAATTCTCCTGTTTGATTGAGTGTATCCCTGATAACGATGGGAGACGAATCACTGAAAGAATGGGAGAAGTTTAGGTTGACAGAGGATGAAAGAGTAGTTTTAGGAGGAGATTATGTTGAAATTGTTAGCGATGATGCAAAAGCAAAATTGCATATCACTATGGTGGGAAAGATGTGGACTGTAAAACCATATAATAATTAAAATTCAAGTGGATATAAACAAGCCTTTATGTAGAGGCCTGTTCCTTGATACTGGTCGAAATCAATCTCAATACTGGCAGACTTTTGCTTCTTTTGTGGGAGGCTTGACCATACGGAGAAGGAATGCCAACACAAGGAGAAAGAAGAGTGTGGTGAGGCGAAGACGGTTTATCAATACGGACCGTGGCTTCGTGCTTCACCAAGGAAGAGAGTTAAAGTGAGGAAGGAATTGGGGGGAGGAAAAAGAAGTGTTTGCTGTGGAGGAGGGGGGGGGGGTTTGATGAAAATATGAGGGAGGTGAATCACAATGATGCACTTGACAGAAAGCTAAGGAGAGTGAAGATTTTGAGAGGAGAGAGTAATATAAGAGAAGGGGAAAACCAATTAGCAGGGAGTAAAAGGCTTTCAAGGGAGGAGGATAGTCATGAAGGTGAGATGATGGTAGATGAGGAAAGTTAAGAAGATCACAATAAAAAAAACGTAAAGTTGCTGCTCTCAACTTGAATGTGGCGGACCCCACTCCGTGGAGGCTCTCGGTGACCAATGATTTACGTCTTTTTGTTGGAATTGTAAAGGTTTGGGGAGTACCTCGGCGGTTAATGCGCTAAAAAATGTTGTTATTCTTGAAATATGGCTTAGAGATGAAACCTGTGGGGATATCGTTGTGAATGCGTGGAATGGGGGTGGCGACTTATGCTCAAAAATTGCACACACCTCTATTAATTTGAGTGCTTGGAGTCGTAACAAATTTGGTGATTTTATAAGAGAGATGTTGTAGAGCTCGAATGGAGTTGTTGATGAGTGAGCATCAAACCGATGAAATAATAGCGCAGATGAGAGCACTGGATGTATGATAGGATGGATGAGTTGGAGAATAGAGAGGATTTGTATTGGAGGCAACGTAGAAGGCAAGAATGGCTTCAACATGGGGATTAGAATACTTCTTTCTTCCATCAAAAAGCTAGTCAAAGAAAGGCTCGAAACCATATTCGGGAAATTAAAGATGTTGCCAGAAATGTTTACAAGGAGGAAGAGCAGATTTCAGAGGTGATGGTGAAGCACTTTGATGACCTGTTTTCATCTGGTGGTCAATTAGAAGCTGAAATTGTCATTGACAAGGTGGATAGGAAGATTTCAGAAATGCAATTTTCTGAATTAGCAGCCCCTTTTACTGGTGATGAAGTCCGTGAAGCGCTTTTTCAAATGCATCCCACTAAAGCACTCGGACCCGATGGTATGTCTGCAAATTTTTTTCAAAAATTTTGGTATATAGTTGGAAATGATGTGATTAATCATACGTTGAATATTTTGAATAATGTAGGAGATGTAGGTGCTATTAATTAGACTCATATGGTTTTAATTCCGAAAATAAAAGAGTGAGTCTTTTGTTGATTATAGATCTATTAGTCTATGTAACGTTTTGTATAAAATAGTCTCAAAAGTGCTAGCAAACAGACTTAAAAAAGTACTTCCTACTATTGTTAGTGAGTTTCAGAACGGCTTTGTTCCGGATAGATTAATCATAGACGACATCTTGGTTGCTTATGAATGCTTTCATTATCTGCGGAAAAAGAAAACTGGTCAAACAGGTTTTTGGGTTTGAGGCTTGACATGAGCAAGGCATATGACAAAGTAGAATGGGAGTTTCTGGAAAAAATGACGAAAAAATTTGGCTTCCCAGAGACTATTGTGAAATATTATTAATTGTGTGTCATCGACCTCTTTTGATGTGTTGGTGAATGGACAACCATCTCGGGAATTCTGGCCAACCAGGGGGCTTTGGCAGGGAGATCCTCTATCCATGTTCCTCTTTATTATGTGTGCTGAGGGATTATTAGCTCTCCTTCGTGATGCAGATAAGGAAACACTCATTCATGGTATCAAAATTGGGAGACATGTTGAGCCAATTTCACATCTATTCTTTGCGGATAATAGTCTTCTTTTTGTTCGGGCAAATGAGGATGAAACGGAAAAGGTTCTTGAAATCCTTTCAACTTATGAGATGGCGTCGGGTAAGAAACTGAATATGGAGAAATCGGAGGTGTCTTTTAGCCGAAATATCGATTGTGAAAAGAAAAATAGGCTTCAGATGAAGTTATCTTTTAAGGCTGTCGAAGGACATGAGAAGTATTTGGGACCTCCAACTTACATTGGAGGTTAAAAAATTTAGGTTCGGGTCTGGAAGAAGCTTAAGGGTTGGAAGGAAAATTTTTTGTCACAAGTAGGTCGTGAAATTCTTATCAAGTCGGTGGCCCAAGCTATTCTGACTTGTGCAATGCAATGTTTTTCTATCCCCGTTAGTATCCTAAATGTGGTGGAAAAAATGTGTAGAAATTTCTTTTCGGGCCAAAAGAGTAAGAGAAGAGAGGATTTGTTGGGTGGCTTGGAATAAGATGTGCTGGGCAAAAAATCAGGGTGGTTTGGGGTTCCGTAATATGCAGGTGTTTAATAAGGCTATGCTAGCAAAGCAAGCTTGGAGAATTGTGACGAATGAGCACTCCCTCATGACTCGTGTTTTAAAGGCCAAGTACTTCCCTCACTCGAATTATTTTGAGGCAAAACCCCTGTCGAATATGAGTTTTACTTGGAGGGCGATTTTAAGTGTGCGAGATGTGATCGAAAAAGGTGCGAGAAAGATGGTGGGGAGGGGGAGTTCGATAAATATCTGGAATGACCCTTGGGTACCTAGATTGCCTGATTTTCGCATATACTCGAGTAAGGGGATTGGAGAAAATGTTCCAGAATATGTGTACGAGCTATGGGAGGACAAAAAATGGTGTGTTGAAACTCTTAGGAAGCTGTTCACACAGCATGAGGTGCTGGAAATATGTAGTATACCGACCCCAATGTTTGATGATGATGATGGATGGACATGGCATTATTTGAAGGATGGCTCATATAATGTTAGAATGCGTATAATGTATTAATTGAAGAGGAAAAAGGGAAAGCTTCTTCCTTTGTAATATGCACACCTTTCAATTAGAAAGCAATTTGCATGCCTGTATTCCACCTTAAGTGAAGCTCTTTGCGTGGAGGTGTGTTAAGAATGGGATCCCGGTGAGATGTAACCTGGTGGCAAGGGGAATGAGCACTGATAATATATGTCCAATGTGTGGTGAGGAGGAGGAAAGTCTTGAGCATATCTGGTGTCCATTTGTGACTTCAATTGGGAAATTTTCTGTCCTTCACCTTGACACACAATTTGAAGAGCAGAACAACTTTAAGGAGTGGTGTACGATGATAAAGGAAAAAGTCACAAACTCCAAATGGTGGGATACATTCTGGTGCTTGGCATGGGGTGTTTGGTTGAGGCGAAATAGTTGGGTGTTTGAAGGAAAAAGAAAACCAGATCCTGATGTCATTCATAAGGCTGTCAGCCTTGTGGGGGAGTATGAACACGCTCTGGAGAAGATCGCAATCCATCAGCTTGTACAGCCCCCAGGTTCAATTTGGGAAAATCTATGTTTCTCACTGTGAGAAACATAATTGTTTCTCACAATGGAATTTCTGTAAATAAATAGATGTTTTACACTTACAGAAATGTTGGTAATGCCCCCATGAAAATGACTTATATTAGGTGAAATGTCGGTAGTGCCCCCATGAGAAACATAAGCAGTTTCTCATCATGAGAAATGGGGGCCTCCTCGGTTCAATTTAGAAAGCTTCGTTGACTGGTACTTATAAGCTGAATACAGATGCAGCTATTTTTGGGCAGCAGAAGGCTGGTCTGAAAAGGGTTTTGAGGGATGCTACTGGTGATGTGGTGATGGCGTGTTGCTTGGTGATAGAAGGGGCTTTTGAGGTGGATGTTGGGGAAGCTATGGCAGTGCGGAAAAGTGCTTTATTTGCTAGAGAAGCAGGTTACAGCAAGCTTGTTTTTGAGACGGACAACTTAAAATTATTTCATCATATGAAGAAGGGTATCACCCCTCCAACAGCCTTTGGAAACATGGTGAAATACATCCTTTGAATTACAGCAGAATGTTAGCTCTTGTCTTTCTCTTTTGTCAAGAGGTCGGGAAATGGTGTTGCGCATAGCCTAGCCAATTTAAGTTGTAGTTTTAATGAATGTCGTATATGGCTTGAAGAGTATCTAGTGGAGATACATGAGTCCATCTGTAAAGACATTGCAGTTTTGATGGAGTATTAATATGATGTGCTTTGCTTTGCATCAAAAAAAAAAAAAAAAAAAAAAAAAAAAAAACGTCTTTTTGTGAATAAAATATGTAAAGAAAAACATATTCATGCATAACAATTGGTAATTTGGTATGACCTGCTTTGACTTTTAAATTATTCACCATCCCTCCTTTGACCATCCTTTTGTGAATAGTATGTAAGGAAAAACATATTCATATGAGATCTTTTTGAATTCGTCTTAATAAGTATTATCATAATGTATAACTTTTATAATTTTTACTTATGGAAAATTAAAATTATCGATTGTTAAAATTTTGCATTAGCAAGTGTGATAAAAGAAATAGGTCAAGTAAAAAAGAACAGAAAAAGTATATTACAGTGTAGCTTCATAAAAAGATGATCCAGTCGTTAAACTCTTATTCAGATATGGAAAAACTAGTAAAATTATTAGAAATGAAAATCAACAATTAATTTAAGAAAAATACAAACTTTAAAATTAATAAAGTACCAAAAAAAATTCATAAAATTGATTACAAAATGTTTAAAGTTAAATTATTTGATCAAAATATATTTCAGTAGACTGTTTGGCACGAGATCAAGAGCTATTGATAATAAAATAAAGGGTAATTCACAAATATCCTTCACATCTAACTTTTAATAATAATAATAAAAAAAAATAAAGTTAAGAACCTTTTAGTATACCAGGGAGTATATAATATAACCCATCATAGAGCTAAATTGGATACTCATGTAAGAGATATTGGTTCATTAAGGTCTTTCTCATTTATGTAAGGGGGGGAGGGTGGTGAACATGTGTATCATATACCCTTAAAATTGTAAACCCTATGTGTGAGTAAATTGTTATGTAAGTATGATTAAATTGTTATGTATGGAATATTGTTAGTTTTTTTAAAAAAATAATCTCGCTCACCGTGTTGAGCTATCTATTTAGCTCATTCACAATTACACAAAAGTATGTAATATAGAAGTTAACTACTACCTCCGTCTCTTTTTTTTTTGCCCTATTGCAAATAAATGGGTCAAATTTTATAAATTTTGACCATGAATTCTCATTATTCTGTAAGTGATAATATATTCATATGGGATCTTGTTAGAAACTTCTCAATGTATAATTTTATTAATATCAAGTTTTATAATTTTTACGTATATAGAAAAGGAGATATATACTTTTAAAGATGCGTTTTGGAGACCGTAAAAACTGAAAAGTCAAATGGGGCAAAAAATAAGGAATAAAGGGTGTACTCAGTATGACTAAATGATGTTCCAACGTGTTACTTTGAAGTTTGAACATTTGTAATTAGATCTAGGTTTAACCTAGGTCTTTCAATCACATTATCTATATAAGAACCTTGAATTTACTATATATTAAATTATTAATAAGCTTGTTTGGTTTAACTTGTGCCTTGTGCCTTGTGCCTTGTACACATTTGTACGTGATATGAGTCTTGACTTTTGAGTGATATGGAGCAATGGAGTATTGCTTTTATTTTTATTTTTTTTATAGGGTAAGAAAAAAGAAAACATTAGGAACCTCTCCTCAAAAGGGGAATTCTTAATGCATCAGAGGAAATAATAGGGTACAAAGATGAGGAAATACAAAGTGTAATGTCCATATTATCACTAATAAGATGACCTACATTTGCGATCCAATTTGCTGCTCTGTTTGCTTCTCTGTAAACATGGTTAATATCCCATTGTTGAAACCGTTAAAGAAGATTGAGGATGTCTGCGATGATGTAATCGATTTGCCATGGAACGAACCAAACTTCTTTGACTGTGTTGATTACTAGGAGATTATCTCCTTCGATGACTAAATGTTGAATCCCGTGTTGAAGAGCGAGAAGGATGCCTTTTCGGAGAGCTGTAGCTTCTGCAACAAAAACAGTGGTGTTGCCAAGGTTGAAGGTGTGAGCTGCAACAAGGGAATCGGTGATGTCTCTAATGATGACACCTACTGCTGCTGAGTTGTTTTTTAGTGAACCGTCGAAGTTGAGCTTGAAAGAGTTTAAGGGGGGTGTTTCCCAAGAAACCTGTTGACGCGGAATGGAATGGATGGGTTGGTGGTGGGTATGGGTATGGGTTTGGGATCTCTGCATAGGTGATCCGCTTAAAAAGGTATCTGTGAGAGTGCGACATTGGCACTCGTTGAACGCAAATTACGCTCTGTGGAAAGTTCGAGGCATATCTAATGTTTCATTTCGAAAAATAATAGAATTTTGTTCTTTCCATATGCTCCATAATAAGAAGATAAACTTTTTAAGTGTGGAGTTGTTCTTTCTGAGGTTGTTTAGGGTGGGTAGCAAGCCTCCATGTGTAAGAGAACTGCTTAACTAACTCTTGGTTAAAGGATGTTTCCAAATTTCCTTAGTTTTTTCACAACCGAGAAACAAGTGTTCGATTGTCTCTGAGTTTAAAGTACAAAGGCTACAGTTGCTAAAAGGAATAATTTTTCTTTTGTAAAATATATCTCTAACTCCAATGCTACCATGCATCAATTGCCATAGGATGATTTGAAGCTTAGGAGGGATATCGAGCTTCTAAATCCAACGGTGGGGCCATTTAGGCATGTCAAGTTCGAGATTGTGTGCTATCCAAGTGGCCGACATCACTGAGAAGTTTCCAGAGGGGGTAGGGCCCCATACTTGCGTATTTGTCATTTTTAAACTGGGTAGAGGAATGCCCATGATGTGTGCTACAATATGTTTTGGCAATAGGGAAGTGAGTTTAGGTTTGTCCCACTAATTTTTTGGCAAAATGAAGTCTGCAACTTTTAGGTCAATATCCAATTGGTGTCCTTGTAAGTTGAGAGTTTCTAGCAGGCTTTTAGTGGTAGCCCAATTGTCTATCCAAAAATAAATGTGAGAACCATTACCAATCTTCCACCGAATCCCTTTACGTAAAATTTCTTGTGGGCCAGCACTGATTTCCATATATGAGAATCTTTTGGTTGATGGATAATAAGAGCTAAAAAAGACTCCCAAGTAACGTCCGAGCGATGAATTCTGTGTCATGTTAAATTGGGTTGCAAGGCTTGGATGACGCCTATTTTCAATTTGTCAGGAAAAAATAATTGAGGACTTGTGAAAGTTAACAAGTTGCCCTGACATACTACAAAATTCATCAAGTATCCTTTTTAGGTTATTGTAGGCAGAAGAAGTGGCTTTACAGAGGACAAGACTATCATTTGCAAAAAGAAGGCAAGGGATATTGAAAGATCGAGGTGTAATTTTAAAGCTTATTCCAGACCTGCAATTCTTACTTTTTAGAGATAATTTTCTTATAAGAACCTCCATGCACAATATAAAAAGATAAGGTGACAAGGGGTCACCTTGTCTTAAACCTCTTGTGGGCTTAAACCATTCGGTAGACTCACCGTTTATCTTAAGTGAGTAAGAAACTTTGGTCACGCACTCGCGGATCTAGTGGATCCACTTGGAGGGAAAGCCAAAGGCTAAAAGGGCTTCCCATAAAAAGTCCCATTCAATCCTGTCATATGCTTTCTCCATATTTAACTTTAGAGCACACCAACCTGTTTTATTTTTCGATTTATGGAAAGTATTTAAGATTTCTTGAACTATAAGGATATTATCATAAATAGAGCGCTCAGGTGTAAAAGCATTTTGCAGGGGGCTTACAGTTCTTTGAAGGATGGGGCACAAACAAGCAACTATGATTTTTTAGATAGCCTTAAAAACTGTATTAACCAGACTAGTTGGTCGAAAATGATTTGGGGTTTCAGGGATTTCTGTTTTTGGTATTAAGGTAATGATGATATGGTTTAGAGACGGCGGTAGGCACCCATGAGAGAAAAAGCTCTTAATGGCGATGGTAATTTCCTTTTCAATCACTGGCCAATAAGATTGAAAAAACTTAGCCCCAAAGCCGTCTAATCCGGGAGCTTTAGTGGGATTTATGTCGAAGATATTGTTTTTATTCCATCATTGGATACAGGAGCTAAGAGGTTATCACAATCATCCTTTGAGATAATAGGATCAATAAAAGAGAGGTTGATATGTCTATTATTTGAAACCTCGGACTTAAATCTACATTGAAAAGAGTCAAGTAACAACTTATGAATCTCTTCACGAGATTTCACCTAATCATTAGTCGGAGATTTCAATCTATAAATTGCAGTAGAAGCTATTCTTTTTCTCATCTTATTGTGGAAGAAACGAGTGTTTCTGTCACCTTGAGATAGCCAATTTTTACGAGAAAACTTTCCACATTGATTTTGACCAAACAAAAGAAGCTTTTCTATTTAACGAATCATGCGATTAAGATGGCTAACTAGAATAGGATTAAAAGGTTGAGCACGCAATGAATTCTCAAGGTTAATAATTTTTTCAGCATTAAGTGATAATTTATTATTATTGTTTCCATATCTTTTCCGAGCCCAAGTTTTAAGTTCGTGTTTAATGCGAATTAAGTTTTGTTGAATTGTACAAAACCTAGATCCTTGTATCGGATGGGGTCAACTCTTTTTAACTATATCATGAGACTCTTTTTCAAGTGTCCAATGATTTTGAAAACGAAAGAGACAATGAAGGGTTAAATGGTCATTATAATGAGAATCATAAATTAATGGCACATGGTCCGAAACTGTGAAAGCTTCAAAGCGGAGTTGGCTTTTGGGAAATTGCGGAGAAAAGAGTAGTTACAAATTGCCCTGTCTAACTTTTCGTATAATACATTGTTGCTAGTGCATTGTTTCCATGAAAAAGAATTTTGAGTGCTTGGAATGTTATAGAAGATGTAGCAGCTAGGAAGCTCAGGAGTCTTTTAAGTTGGTAGGATAATAGAGATCTTCCCCCAATCTTGTCTTCTGGACATAACATTTCGTTAAAGTCTCCTAACACGAGCCATGTGATGCTTATATTAGAACTAAATAAGGTGAGGTAATCCCTAAAATTATTTTTATCAATTTCTTAAGCTGGGCCATAGATGCCCGTAATTAAGAAATCATGATTTAATGGCTTAAAATTGATATTTAAATGTGCACATCTATCTGTTAAGGTAGTCTGATTTATAGAAATATTCTCATCATTCCAGCATACCCATATACCCCCTGAATGGCCAACAGGTTCTATTACCATTTTGTGATCAAAATGTAAGGCCCTAAGAATTTTCTTACGATTATCAGCATTTGTCATGGTTTCTAGTACAAAAATAATATCCGGTTTGTGTTTATTCTTTAGGAAAAATTGTCAAAAATAATACAAACTTTGAATGATCCGCTAAAAACAAGTCAATCTTTTGATTAATTCTAATTAATACAAATTTTGGAAAGTATCCGCTTAAAACAAGTTATGATGTTAGTAACCTAATTAACAGGTTATGTGGGACACGTGTCATTATCTTATTGGTTTGACCATTTAATTTGTTTCTTTTAAAAGATTATTATTTTTTTACTTTACAAAAAAAAAAAACAAAAAAAAAAAAACTCCACCTATCTCCTACACCAACTATCAACACCACTGACGCCAGCCTCCCTCCCAGCCCCCCAGATCCCCCTCCCCCCCCCCCCCGCTCGTCATCCCCTTCCTTCTTCCCCGACAACAAGCAAACCCCCTTCCCTGGCAACCAGCAAACCCCCTTCCCCAAAACCCTTGCTCCCCCACAAATTCATTAAAAACCCATCTCCCACCCTCGAAAAACCCTAATCGAACCTCCCTAGCCACCACAAGGGATTCGGTTAGGGTATTTCGAGGGTAGGGGATGGGTTTTTGGTGGTTTTGCGGGGGAGGGAGGGTTTTGGGGAAGAGGGAAGAGCAAGAGGCAGATGTCGTGATGCGCGCGGAAGGGGGTTGACGCCGACGCTAGGGAAGGGGGATCTGAGCGGTGCCGACGCCGAGGGGCCGAGAGGGAGGCTGGTGCCGGTGATGGGTGGTTGGTGGAGTGATGTTTTTTTTTTTTAAATATTTTATTTTAGAAGAAATTTTTTTAAATTAATATTATTAACAATAATTAAAGTTGTTATTAAGAGTTAATTATATTGTTAAACCAATTTATTAAAAAAAAAAAATAATTTAACCTATCAGTTAGGTTGCAGCTAAAATAACTTGTTTAAAACGAATACTCCCCAAAATTTGTATTATTCAGAAATAATTAAAAGATTGACTTGTTTTTTGCGAAAGGCTCAAAGTTTGTTTTATTTTTGACAATTTTTCCTATTCTTTATATGTACTAGTTCTGCTAAAGTTTCAGGCTTTTCCCCCCCTCTTATGTTCCAGCTTAAAATTTTCACATGGATGATCTAAGTGTCATGAAGTGGGTCTTTGCCCCATAGTATCCATAGCGAGTGTCAAGCACTCGATTCCGTAGTCCATAGCGAGTGTCAAGCACTCGATTCCGTAGTCCATAGCGAGTGTCAATAACATTACAATGAGCGTTATTACAATTTACATATTTGATGGAAAAACAACTGAATAGAAATAACAATAAAATTACAGATGTAAAATCTGCATAGTAGCCCTCGTGATTTGGTCAGAGCTAGGACGAACAATAAAGGAAAGTGCTGGAAGTGAGACACAAGCACTTGTAAAGGCATTTTCTCTAGATGCAAAATACGTACAAGCGGCAAAGATCCGAACCAGAAGCTATCCTTTGAACTTGATCTTCCAATTTTAACTGCAACAAATACAGAGACTAGATGATGCCAGATGTAAGGGAATTGCAATATAAGCTTAAAAACAAACAAACTATAAGATCCTTGAAAGTTTAAAGGAGCCCAACTATGGTGTAACTCAAAAATTACCCTTGAAACAACATTGCTTACTTCCATGTTACTAACAGAGAAAAGGGAAATAGCACCATGAGCATTGAAAACCCAAACACCCAAAGTAACAAACCTGATTGATTTAGTGACAACAAAAGTCATGACAAAATTAGAAATAAAACAAGTAATTACAACAACATAATTGTTTAAATCATGGTACATTCTATTGATTTCCAACAAGGCAAACATAATCAAGCAAGAACCTTGAAGCGACTTGCACAATACTATCCAAATAAGCATACCCATAAACAGAACATAGGCATTCCAGAGGTAATTCCTGTCCAGAGCAACAAAGTACATCATCCAAGCAACAAAGCATATAAAATAGACAGGGGAGTCGCGTAATTCCTGGCCAGAGCACCAAAGGTAGTACATATAATAGCCTAAGATTCACATGCAAAAGCAAAATCAACTTAAGGAAGTAAATATAAGCAAAATGTTTCACAATCATGCGAGAAGGGGATGTAGAGTAAGGCAATAATTTAGACAAACAAGAATTCAAATCGTCAGAGTCGTTGAGTAGAACAAGTAACTGTGCTTCAGATTGGTTCTCACATAAAGCATAATAATAAAAATAAAAACTAAAACCAGAAAAATTAAAAGAAGAGATTAAAGAGTACTTCCTTGGATAAAGGTTGGACAAGTTGGGGCTTTGATGGTGAGCACCACCATATACGATGCTGCGTTCTGAGTTACGAGCAACCACACTTTCCTTATCGGCTTTCCAAAACAAGAGGGTTTCAATTTGAGCAGTTGAATTCGGATGAAATTGAAGCAGACCATGGCCAATGTGGTTCTTGAAGTCAGGGATTTGAGTTCAAGGGAGAAAGTTTCATGGTGGATATAACAAACAACGGATGGTATAGATCGAGCTAGGAGATGATTCTTGGTGAAACTAAGCGGTGGTGGGTTGGCACCGTTCTTTTTAATTTTTACAGATGTTTGGTTGTAGGCTTCCGGCAGCAATTGATCGGGCTTCGTCGGATGGGGTGTTGGTGGCGGGGCATGCAGTCAGAGGGGTGGTGGTTGCTTGTGGTGGATGCCCCGCCCCCCTTTTTTTTAATTTAAAAAACAAAATCTAAACAACTTACATTTCATCATTTTAACCCGTTGAATAGGTTAAAAATAAAATTAAACTGTTTTGAGAAGATTAATAATATATTAGTTGGGATTATTTAAAGTTAATCACTAGTTGTGATTAAAATGAGAACATCCTTCATATTTAGGATTATAACTACAAGGTACAATGCTAATAATTAAACCACTTTTTATTCTTACATTAAAAATTAACGGATTATAACATTGCCCCTCGATAAACGAAGGGTATAAAAGTTCATTAGAATCACTACCTCCAATTCAACCAGGTATCATCCCGTAGCAATTGCCTGTCTCCAACCATCGACTGCCATCTCCGACCACAGGCAACCTTTGACTACCAAGGTAAACAGATTTTTATTTCCTCTCTTCTTCATCATTCTCAATATTCTTTGTTTGTTCAATTTTTTTTTTTTTTTTTTTTTTTTTCTCAAGCCCTATATTTCATAGATCACTTTGTCTAATTTATTACTTTATTATGTGTGTTTTTTTAAAAAAAAAAAATAATAAATAAATCTTTCTGATGTTTGGCCCACGTTCCAAAAATTAACCTATTAATCTTTCCTCTTTCTTCTTAATTTTTTCGAATTTTACCCACCATTCCCATAGTTCCATAAAAAGCATCACACTGTGTGATTCACATAAACATTGTCTAGCAAAGTTGCACAATTGGCATATACGTAGTAGTAATTATGATGTTCATCAAAACAATTTTAATACATAGGTATTGTTCTGGTGTGGAATTGGGATAATAATCATGGGTCATTGCCCACCAGTCTTGGAACCGGGTACTCTAAGCCTCGGAGAGGGCCCCAGGATAGAGCATCCGAAGCTTAAATCAGTTAACAAGAGCATAGGAGATTAAAAGAGATAGAAGAAGGAGAGAGAGAGAGAGTCACGCCTTCTAACTTAAAGGTTATTTATAATACTTTGTCATAGGTTTGGCCTAGTGGACTTTTAACTTGCATGGTTCGTTGACATACTGAAGGGTTTTATATAAAGTAATGAGTTGGGCCATTATATATCCCCTTAATCATGAAAATATTCGATGTCCTCAAAGTGAGTTCATCTACGAAGTTGATGTGCTTGCTTAAATTGTAGGCCGGCTTGAAAACTCTCTAACTTGTCCTATAAAGTGGGCTTATCAACTTTATTGCACAATTCTTATTTTCTTAGTAAGCTACCGTTATGAAGAGCAAATAAATTATTACTTTATATAATGTCCCAACTCATTACTTTATATAAAAGCCTTCGGTATGCCAACGAATCATGCAAGTTAAAAGTCCACTAGCCCAAGCCTATGACCTAAGAAGTAAGAACATCTATCACAAAGTATTATAAATACCCCTTAAGTTAAACGATATGACTCTCTCTCTCCTTTTTCTATCTCCTTACTCTCCTATGCACTGGTTAACTAATTTAAGCTTCTGAGACTCTATCTCGTGGCCCTCCCCAAGGCTTAGACTTCGTTTTGCAGATTACCCGGATCCAAAACTGGTGGGCAATGACCCATGATCATCATCCCGATTCCACACCGGAACAGGTACGTGTCCTAGTGTTTGGCTCGATTATTTATGAACATATTCCATGTTTTTAATCAACATGAAACTTTGAAATATCTTCTCATAATGTATTTTATGCAACCATTGCATATCTTATTATACGATACAACCAAATACCTATTAACTAATCACACAATTTCAAGCTCCTTTTGTTTTATTAAATTCCCAATCCTCGCTCTATTTTTCTTAGGTTGTGAGAGACTTTCATAACCCCTTGCACAACCGTTGTATGAGAAATCTTATAGATTCAACAAGGGTACTTGAGTAAAGTTAATGTTTAAGTAACATAGATAATTTCATTGCAGCATGGTCAGAATTCCACAGTTGAATCAGGCAAAAGAATATAGAATTTACTTACTATCTAAAGCCAAATTTTGTGTATGATGAACTTAGTAAGCCACATTATTGGGCTGATTATAGTGCAATCCATTTCTACCTCTTGACCACGAATAAATCGATCACAGAACATATTAGATGATGACATTGTTACATGTTATAATATTTCACAAATACTTCTATTAATGTACTACATGTTGTAGGCACGAAAATTTTATTAAGTGTTACTTACATTGTCACGGTTAAGGTCAAATTGTTGACTTGTATATGTGGTTAAATATTAAATTTGTATTATAAGTTATTTAGGCCCATTTATATTTGTTTTAGTTAAGCTCATTTAAACAGACGGTAAAGCTCAACAAAATGGGTCCTAGACTCCTAGTTCAGCTATATATAGTTCTCATTTGCTGCTAAATAATTGTCTTCATGAAATATTAGTTCTGTGGCAAACATGGCAACTCTGAAGCCGCGAGTACTCAAGGATTAAGAGATTTCAGAAAAGTCGGAAGCCTCTCTAAGGATGACTGGACTGATGATATGGTCTTATTTGATGATGCACTCCCTCTCACACTTCTCTCTGACGAAGAAACAACCCAAGCTATCAAACGAGTAATCAGAGGAATTTCTGTTGCAATGACAGGAAAAATCGCTTATGATATGTTGCTGCTGGCATGGAACCTAAAATCCGAATCAAATCCTAATACAAGAGTATTTCCTGTCAGAACTATTAGATGTTAATCTAGAAAAATCTATGTAAAAAAAATCTAAACAAGAAACTTGTAGAACATGTTTCTAGAATATTGTTAGTAAAAATCTTAGGAAAAATCTAGAATTAGCAACCTAGAATAATCTCAAGAATTATCTAGATATGAATGTAATATGCTAGAAAGTGTATAATACTCTAAGTTTAGCTAGAATAGCCTAGAAACTAGGAGCTTGCAATGTCGGTACAATCACCGACTTACCAAGGCTATAAATAGCCACTTCTTGTACTTTGGAAAAGGAAGTAATGTAAGCTATATTCACTTAACAATTCAAAAATATTGTCTTATTATCCAACTCATCTTTACTCCTCTCCTAACTTGCAATAATAACCCACTAACTTTCGCTAATATTTCCAACATTTGGTATCAGAGCTACTCAAATCCTAAGCTTCCAATTTCCATCGATCATCTAAACTCCATATCAATACCTTCAAATGGCCTCCCCTACTCCAAACACAAACACAAACATTTTCAATCCCCAAGTTAATTGGGTACCTACATTTAAGGGGGAGAAGTATGATCAATGGAGCATGCAAATGAAGTCCATCTTTATCACCCAAGATATATGGGAAATTATACAAGATGGATATGAAAAACCCAAAGATGCCAATGAAGTGGCTTCTTGGGATGACACTAAAAAGTGTCAATACAAACAAAACAAAAGAAGGGATCATTATGCCCTATCTATAATATATCGTGGAGTTGATGAAACAATTTTACCAACAATCATGGCTGCTACAACGGCCAAGGAGGCATGGAGCATCCTGGAGACAAAATATAGAGGCTCAGAAAAGGTAATTCTCTTTAAACTTTAATCTTTATGGGGACAATTTGATAGTATGCAAATGACCGATAATGAATCAATTCAATCATATGTTGACCGAGTCACAAATATTGTTAACCAAATTCGATCTAATGGAGATACCATTGAAGATGTTAAAATAATCAGGAAAATATTAAGAACTCTTAATAGAAAATTTGATCATGTTGTGGCTGATATAGAGGAAGCAAATAAAGATTTAAACTCTGCCCTTTCTCAACGCATTTCTTTATCTCTATTAGCTCACGAAGAAAGAATTCGTAGATTTGAGGAGCAGCCAGTAGAACAAGCTTTTCAAGCTAAATTAAAATTTTCTAATAATGGTGAAAATAAAAATGGCCACGGATCAATCAAAAAGAGGAAATTTTAATAACCGTGGTAGGGGGAGAGGAAATTACAAATATCAAGGGAGCCGAGATAATAATCAAAATAACTCATATTGTATATCATGCAAGAAAAATGGTCACAACACAAAAGATTGTCGGTATAAATGCAAAAAATGTACCCGACATTGTCACTTCGAAAAAGATTGTTATTTCCGGCAAAAAGAAGAGGTCAATTTCACAGAAAATAATAACTTTCATGATCAGTTATTTTACACATGTTTAAATGCTCAAGAAGAGCAAAATGATGTATGGTACATAGATAGTGGTTGTTCCAATCACATGACCGGCAATAAAAATTCATTTGTTAATATTGATGAAAATATAAAATCACAAATAACACTTGGTGATGGAAGTAATCAAGAAGTTGTTGGAAAAGGAACAATCGTTGTTAAGACTAAAAATGGCTCCTCTAAATACATCCCCGATGTCTTTTATGTCCCTGGGCTTGCTCAAAATTTGTTAAGTGTAGGCCAATTAGTCCAAAAGGGCTACATGGTAAAATTTGATAATAACCAATGCCACATTTATGATAAGAAAAAGGGGCAATTAATCACTACTACTAAAATGGCTCCAAATAAAATATTTCCACTTAAAATGCAATTGGAGTCTAATACTGCCCTAAGTTCAATAATGGATGAATCCACCTTGTGGCATTTAAGATTCGGGCATTTAAATTTTGACAGTTTAAAACTGTTAAGAAATAGAAAAATGGTGATTGGGCTACCACCAATCACTAATGATAAGAAAATATGTGAGGGTTGTATCTATGGCAAAATGCATAGATCACCATTCTCAACCTCATCTTGGAGGGCCAGAGCTCCATTAGAACTTGTCCATGCAAATATATGGGGCCCTACCAAGAATCCGTCTCTTGGCGGAAAAAGATATTTTCTGTTGTTTGTTGATGATTTTTCACGCATGATGTGGGTATATTCTTAGAGAAAAAATCAGAAGCATTATCCCACTTCATGCAATTCAAAGCCCTCATAGAAAAACAAAGTGGGCATTCAATAAAGGTTCTACGAACCGATCGTGGGGGAGAATTCACAAGTAGTGAGTTCAACAAATTTTGTAAAGAGCATGGAATTAAAAAGGAGCTCACAGTCAGCTACACACCACAACAAAATGGTGTGGCGGAAAGGAGAAACAGGACAATTGCTGAAATGGCCCGCAGTATGATGCAAGGTAAAAATCTACCTAAATACTTTTGGGCCGAGGCTGTTCACACAGCTATCTACATTCTCAACAGATCTCCCACAAAATCAGTCATAAGCATGACACCCTATGAAGCCTGGCACAAGAGGAAGCCAACAGCTGAGCACCTTAAAGTTTTCGGGTGCATTGCATATGCCCACGTCCCGAAGGAGAATCGAGACAAGCTCGATGGAAAAGGAGAAACATGTATCTTCATTGGATACAGTGACGAGTCTAAAGGATATCGTCTCTATCAGCCCGAATCCAAAAAGTTGATCATCTCAAGAAATGTCATATTTGACGAAGGAGCACAATGGCAATGGAATGAGAACAATCTAGAGGTTCCAGCAGCAGTCATTCCACCACCAAGCCCAGATCAAGGAGTAGGCCCAAGTCAGTCACCAACACAATCATCAGCAAGTCCATCACCATCAAACAATCCAAGATCACCATCAAGGAGTCCAAGATCACCATCAAGCTCAAGTTCAACACCAGAAACAAGTCCAAGACAAGAAGTTCGAAGATCCCATCGAGATCGGCGTCCCCCAGGCTACTTAGAAGACTATCAATGCAATCATGCAATCATGGCACTCTTCGCAGGCGAACCACAAAATTTTCAAGAAGCTGCTCAAGATGAAAAATGGATCAATGCCATGAATGAAGAGATCGAGATGATAGAGAAGAATAACACATGGAAGCTCGTGGAGAAGCCACAAGATAAAGAAGTTATAGGCCTCAAATGGGTCTACAAGACAAAGTTCAATGAAGATGGCTCCATCCAAAAGCACAAGGCACGTCTCGTAGTCAAAGGCTACTCACAGCAACCAGGCATTGACTTTAATGAGACATATGCTCCGGTGGTCCGCATGGAGACAATCAGGTCAGTCCTTGCCCTTGCTGCACGGTTCAACTTATCAGTTTATCAACTTGATGTCAAGTCTGCATTTCTCAATGGGGAGCTAGAAGAAGAGGTGTATGTTGAACAACCTCAAGGATATGTAATCGAAGGCAAAGAAGACAAAGTTTATCGCCTTCAAAAGGCCCTCTATGGGCTCAAGCAAGCTCCTCGAGCATGGAACAACAAAATTGATGGCTATCTTCTCCAAAATGGGTTTACAAAAAGCCCAAGTGAGCCATCACTCTATATCAAGACTCAAGGATCAGATTTTCACATCTTATGCCTATATGTAGATGACCTCATCTACACAGGCACCGATCCAAGGATGATAGAAGAATTCAAGAAGGCAATGATGTCAGAATATGAGATGACAGACCTCGGAGCTATGAAGTACTTCCTCGGCATGCAAGTCAAACAAAGTCCAGGTAAAATAATTCTCTCATAAGAAAAATATGCTGAAGATATGCTCAAGAAATTCAACATGGACAATTGTAAGCCAATGGCTACACCAATGGCTACAAATGAGAAGCTCTCGAAGTATGATGGCAAACAGAAGATGGATGCATCACTCTATCGAAGCTTGGTCGGATCTCTCATTTATCTCACAAACACAATACCTGACATTGTTCGTGCAGTTAGCATCATTTCAAGGTTCATGAGTGACCCAAGCAAAGATCACTTAGCAGCAGCCAAAAGGATGCTTCGATACATCAAAGGAACAAAGAGCTATGGAATAATGTACGAGTCCGAGAACAACTGCAGGCTTACAGGCTACACAGACAGCGATTGGGCAGGAAGCATCGACGATCGAAGAAGTACAAGTGGATACGTGTTCCAGCTAGGATCCAAGTCTATCTCATGGTCATCAAAGAAGCAAGCAACAGTGGCACTATCATCATCTGAAGCTGAGTACATATCAGCAACAAGTGCGGCATGTGAAGCAGTATGGCTAAGGAGAATCCTAAAAGATCTACAACAAGACACAGAAGATCCAACTACTCTCTATTGTGACAACATGTCAGCCATAGCAATGACAAAGAATCCGGTCTTTCATAGTCTCTCAAAGCACATCGAGATACGACACCACTTCATCCGAGAACTAGTCGAGAACAAGAGATCAAGTTACAACTCTGCAAGACGGGGGAGCAACTCGCATATATATTTACCAAGGCACTTCCAACAGAAAAGTTCATCGAATTTAGAAGACAATTTGGAATTCAAGATTTTTCAGATTAAGGGGGAGTATTAGATGTTAATCTAGAAAAATCTATGTAAAAAAAATCTAAACAAGAAACTTGTAGAACATGTTTCTAGAATATTGTTAGTAAAAATCTTTGGAAAAATCTAGAATTAGCAACCTAGAATAATCTCAAGAATTATCTAGATATGAATGTAATATGCTAGAAAGTGTATAATACTCTAAGTTTAGCTAGAATAGCCTAGAAACTAGGAGCTTGCAATGTCGGTACAATCACCGACTTACCAAGGCTATAAATAGTCACTTCTTGTACTTTGGAAAATGAAGTAATGTAAGCTATATTCACTTAACAATTCAAAAATATTGTCTTATTATCCAACTCATCTTTACTCCTCTCCTAACTTGCAATAATAACCCACTAACTTCCGCTAATATTTCCAACAAGAATTGCTAGACCTGTCACCGGAAACCCGGCAAGACTTTCTGATTTTGAGTTTGCTCAAGCCAGTAATGGATCTCAAATTGTTGATTCAGTAGGGGTCCTGAGAAATACACTCGAATTTAACCGTGCTGGTTGTTACTATGCTGCCTCTATGCTAAGGTTGTTTACCAAAGATGCTGCCTCTTGGATCAAAGCGCAAGAACATATAAAGGGAAATTACAAGAAATTTACTGGTCTAAGATTTGATTTAGGGGAGTTTGACATCTGGGGTCCAAGTGTAGATGACCTCAGGAAACTGTATCAAACAAACTCGATATATCGTAGGATCCTGGGACAGATACACTACTTTGTAAAGGGCATTGAGGAAGGAAAACAAATGACTCAAATGCTTTTCGAACAACATCTTGCTTTTACAGGAATGCATATTGTTGAGTTATTCTGCAGAGGGTGTACAGGACTCAAAGCAGCTCGACCAGATCTTCTGAATGCACTGTTTCATGGCGGTAATCAAACAATACTTGAGCAGTTAGAAAAAATCCTTAAGGAGTATATGGGATCAGAGGATGAGGCGAAAAAAAGAGAAACATATAAGTTTGCTCGTCTCTATGATCCAATGATGTTCTCCTTCCTTCAAACAAAGAATTGTGCTGATATTGTACGTATTCTCGCCCATATTGACAAATTATGTGGGAATGTTGGTTCAGGAGATGTTATGGGATTGCAGCTATTTCCGTAATGAGTGATCTTAACAAAAAGAGATGGAAGCAAGTTGCACAGAAAATCTTTGATTACTATTCAAAACCTGGAATGAAGAATAACATCCGTGTGCCATGCCATTTTAAATGATAAATCTTGATCAAGATCAAACTCCTTCGGCCCTCAGTTGAGAAATTTAAACCAGAGATTCATGAAGTCACCGTTGTATGTGAAGGTTGAATCAGTGAAAGTATTAGATATGTGTTTGCAATTATTGACTCTGTTATTTTGCATATGTATCAATTGATGAATCAAATATAACATTTGTATCAATTATTGACTGTTATTTTGCGGACTTAATATATGTGTTCTCACATTCATCACATTCTATATACACATATTTTTGACTTTTTCGAAGTTTGTTAAAAATATATGGCACGCTACATTTGATCAATTTTCATATTTGACATATATTGTTCCACCATGGATTGGGTGTAAACCATATAAGAGGATCAATGTATTCAGTTTCCATTGAAACATCGTCTGAAAAGTATATAGTATTCTCTTCGTAGCTGCGAAAATCAGAAGCCTGAAATGATAAGGATGAATTCAACCCCAGAAACAGCAGCTTACCATGTAATGTTTCTTGTGACACCCATGAGCTACTGCTTGTATCAAACTTATAAACAACAACATTTTCAACATCTTTGTTGGTATACCGCGATACAAGTAAAAGCCCATCGTCATCCTCAGAACTGACAAGATAATCGCGCAGCCTATTATCAGGCTTTGCGCGAGGAATTTGAGCATCTATCACCTTAGTTGTCGGCTCAGGGCTATGAAGGTCACAAATTGTGAGTTCATCTCCATAAAGTCCATGAGATAACGCTGAAAGTATACCATTGTAATATACAGCATCCTCAGTGGATCTGTGTGCATCAGGGATAAAATTCAAAGGAACAAAATTCCAACGTGTATCACCCCTTTTGCAATAAGCTAATTGACTTCCAGATTGAATGATTGCAAGGGCAATGTAATCAGCTCCATCTGCAGGATAAGAGGACAATATTATCTTCTTCACATACCAGTCTCGCATCTGAGTTAGACTCAGGTTTTGTGGGTATCCGTATTGATTGCTTATCCTGTAATAGACCTCAGGGTTATCGAACAATTCAACATCAGAAAAATCAGAGAGCCGAGGCAAATCTATCCTGTCCTTGGAAATTGGGTTTAGGCAAAAGATTTCACCGGTTAACCCAACTATGATGAGGCAGCCATGGGATGAGCCGACAATCCGGTGAGGAGGAAAAACTTCAGGAAGGTTCACAGAGTATTTGCTGTCATCAGGAATAATGCTAATAAAATGACAGCATTTTTTATCTTGTGAACTTGCAGACTCTTGCAGTTGCTGTTCAAGCAGCATTAGCAGAGGAGGGATAGCTACACGGTGGCGTGGAAGCTTGGGCAAAGTCGACGCCCAATCTTGACAAACCAACCGGAGAGACTGATAATCAGGGATTGTTGTTAGTTTATCTGCTATATTTCCTAGACAATCGCCACAAATTTCAGACCAGGCCATCGCCAAACCACTCCAATATGGGACCATGTGCAATTTATTTATAGGCATAGCATTAGTTATGCTGACCTTTTCCATTTAATTGGCACTCGAAACCGGGCTTTATGTATGAACTTTTCTGCTTGCACTGAAGCTTTCTTGAAAGACTGTTCTTGCTGTTGTGTTTTCAGACGTCAAAATGATGAAATGTATCACATTTAATAACTTATTTAATTTATTACCTAAGTTTATACTGGAATAAATTTGTCCACCCTGTGACCTGCTCTGTACAATAAGAAACCATTGTGTGATCAACTTGCATAACTAAACAACAAATGTAAGTATTATATATTGTTAATATCATAGTGATATTTGAGAATTTGCAATAAGACACCAAAGCATGTCCTTGGTATAACTGGTTTTGCAATAGTTTATGCTAACACGGACATGTCTTTACATAAATTAGGTAATCTGTCAGCTAGGCAACATCTTCCAGCCCTAATTACTAGATAGAGTAGAAACTAGCACCACCACTAAACAGAACATATTCGACGAGTTCTAAGACCCTCTAATTTAACAAAAGCATCGATTAATACTCCCAAAAATATTAGGCTTGCTTGTATATGATCAAACTTTATTTCCTTCAACATGAGCTTCGATCTGTATACGTAGTTCTGTAGTGGGCTATTGAAGATTTCTATACAAGGTACCTTTCAACGACTTGTACAAATGTACTCTTCTGATTTTGTCAAACTCACCATCCAATAATAAAATGAAAGAACTAGTCGAGTTATACTTGTATGACATAAGGTAAACTACATATTAAGGCATAAAATCATTACTCAAGTACAAGATGATTTCTCTATTAGTCAGCCAAGTTCACACTAAAAATGCAGTATATTTTTATATGATCAATTGACAATGGAAAATTTCCTGTTTTTCACAGTGAGAAACGAAATTTGTTCTCATCAACAGCTTTTTTCATTATTGTGGGCTCCACAATTGAATAAAGTTGTTAGTTTATTTACAAAAATGCCATGTGAGAAACATTTGATCAAATAGCTTTTTCATAGCTGAACATGGACGAACCACAATTTTCAATGGCTCGGCTTTCTGCAAGTTAAAACCCAGGCGCTGTGGTCATATCAACCTAGTTGTGATCACTCTTCTCCAACTTGAAACATTGGATTAAAGAGCCAATGGTTAGCCCAATGATTCGAGTAGCCAAACCTTCACCAGGACAACTCCTTCTACCAGACCCAAAAGGCATCATTTTGTGTCCTATCTTATGACCTTCCACTCCTTCAAATCTCTCAGGCCTAAAACTTGTAGGATCATCCCATATCTTTGGGTCATTTTGTATTGCCCATAAGTTGATCTGTAGCATTGTACCTCGAGGAATATGACAACCTCCAACGGTACAGTCTTCCGTCATGAGGGACTAGGTTAGGGGCAGGGGGGTACATTCAGAGTGCTTCGTTAATGATGCATCGTAGATATGGAAGATGGTTAAGATCGGATTCTTCTAGTAATCTTTCATAGCCTATATGATTGTTGATTTCGGCTGTTAAGAACTTGAGGATTGTTGAGTAAGAGTGATAATGCCCATTCCATGGTCTCAGCTGATGTATCTGATGATCCTATTAGTAGATCCTGACAATGTACACAAAATAAAAATCGAATATAATGTTGTATAGACAACTTGTTACTAGAACATCTTTTTTTTAAAATGTGAACGAATTGAACAAGCTAATAACCCACTTTAGTTCACTTTTGATCTACTTGTAGAAAACGATTGTCAAGTATTCCCCTTTAACTTCCATTATTAGTTGAGATACTTTGACATTAGAGGTCAATAATAATTAAAGAAAAATTCTAACATCTCTACGTGTATCTTTTAGTTATACAAGTACGAACTACTCGTAATATAAAATACCAGTGATCAATATAATGTACGTATTAAGTTAAATTGTTGCAACTTTCTAACGTGATCTAGATGTAATTGTTGGAAGAAATAAATTTGTAAGCACATAGATACCAAAATGATGCCGAAGATGATATCATCCTTGCGATACTCTGTCTCTGACTCTTGCAGCTTAAGCAACACTTGGATCAAGGGCTTCATCACCACCATTGACTTCCCATCATCTCCATCTTCAACCTTCAACTTCTCCCTATGTTCCTCCATCACCTCCCTCAAAAACACCCCTCGCTCCGCCTTGAATCTCCTTAGCTCCCTCCCTTTCCACCAGTCTAACCACCTAAGACATGGTACCATATCTCCTATACAAGCATCATTAAACAAAGTCAACATTTTAGCCAACGTTTTCCTAAATTTATACTCTCCTTATCATCAACTCCATAATATCTCTTCCCAAATATCATCCTTGTCATTACATTCATCGAAAGCTCGTACACCAACGGCTTCATTTCAACGACTTCTAATGATGATAACGACGTACTAACTTTACGCATCAATCTTTGGATCATTAACCTCTCCTCATCGGAGCGTATGCTGGCGAGCAGCTTGAGCCGGTGAGACGAGAAGATTTCGATGGTGGAGATCCTCCGTAGCTTTCGCCAGTCAGGTCCATAAGGAGCCCAAATGAGGCTAGCATAGTCGTAGGCTAAGTGTTTTGCGGTGAGGAATCCACTTGGACGGTTGCAAAAAACGACGTCGTTTTAGGCAAGGCACTCCTCGGCAGCTGAGGGTGATGATATTAGGAGAACCGGACGTGAACCGAACCGGAGCGAGAGGATTGGACCGTACTGATCTGCAAGGTTGGCTAGGGTCTTGTGAAATGGTTCCTTGAGAATGTGGAAATGGCCAATTATGGGAAGACATGTGGCGGGGCTCGGAGGGCCTTTTTGTAAATTTTTCCGAAAGTGGTATTTTAATAGGTTGAGAACTAAGATTACTGATAGTATACAGTACAAGTATGTATTAATCTCCATGTTTGAATTTATTTATTTTTCTTAAGTTAACGTTGGAGATATAAGGAGGAGATTAAGACTTTAACTTGGAAGTTACGTTAGATTGTATGATTTGGTATTAGTGTACTTGAGTTGTAATATAAAACTAAGGAGATAAAGATCGAGTAAGATATGTGCATATGTATGTCACATTATGTCATTATGGGTTGACAAATTCATGTTTTTATGCTTTCTTTTCTATTAAGTAAGGTTTGACCCAAAAATAAATAAATAAATTTAAAGGAATATACCATTTACTACCTTCATGGTGGCCTCATGGAGGTATAAGGTATGCATGAGAGACTACTTCAATTCTCAAAGTGTGAACTATTAATTTCAGATTTTTTGATAATTGGATATTTCTACTACGGTCATGCTTAAAATGACTATCTTTATTCTTAAATCCTATTGGTTGATTTTTCCTTTATTTTAAATGCTTGGTCAAACCTCTTTTTTTAATTTTTTTTCTTTTCTAAAAGCATTTTCTATTTTCTAAGAATTAATTTTGGTTTTTTCTAAAATCTTTTTATCTTCTTAATTATTTAATTGAAATCACTTTTTAACAAAATCCAAAAATAAGATTAAATTAAAAAAATTTAAATCAAGAAATCATTCTTCATTGTTTTTCAACGTTCTTCGAGGTTCTTCATCCATGAATAAAATTAACCACTAATTCGTCATTTCTATCCCGTAAATTCATTCTAGCAACGACGAAGATTGAAATTATGCCCGATCTACACAGCGTCTACGCAAATTTTTAGTTTTCAAAAACTGGGGTTTCCGCAAATCTAAGTCAGGTTGGTTTTAAATCCTATACTTTTTAATCAACAATCTCAGTTAATGGATGCATGCGAAATAGACAATTATTCATAAACGAATAAAAAAAAAATCAATTATTCTATAATCTAGGTTCGTTAGGTAAATCTCGCAAGAAACCGCAAAATATTTTCTTTGAAACTCTGTTCGATCCAAAAAAACGAATATGAAGTTATAAATCTTGTTTTTGTATAAGGAATTCATCCAAAAACTCATAGGACATTACCTGTGACACACATATTTATTAATTATTGCCTACAACCAGATGTACATGATTAGCTTATAATTTAAGCTTTTGATAATATATGATCTTTGATTATTTAAGTCAATGAATGACTTACCATAACTAAGGTGCATATAATTTTACTAAAATAATGTAAACTATAATTATGATGTATATTATGACCTAATACATGTTAGTTGATTACCTCTTATATAAAGTCAAAGATTTTATTAGCTTATATTTCAACATATAGTTACATACTTTATATATATATATATATATATATATATATATATATATATATATATATATATATATATAGGGGAGGGATCCGGTAAGAACCCCTCCTTATGTAAGAACCCTAGTTATATAAGAACCAATCTCATCCGTAGGATTAGATTAGGATGAGCGGTCAAGATTAAAACAAAAAAAAAATCCCCCAAAACCCTCCCTAAACGTTCATACTTTTCTCTCTCCTCAAACTTTCAATCCTCTTTACTTTCTCTCTCCTCAAATCTCAAAATCTAGCCCAAATTGCTGCAAAACAACCTAAATTGCTCAAATCAGGTACGTTTTTCTTTGATTATGTTCTAATTTTATGAATTTCACATGATATTCAATTCGATTTTGTGATTTCAATCGCATGATGTTTGCAAACTGGCGATTTTGATTTTTGCGATTTGATTTTCATGAATTTTGCATGAGTTAAAGCCGATTTTGTATGTTTTTCTTTTCGATTTTGTTTAAATTTCTATGAAATTAGCATGATGTTCAAGTGGATTTTGTTTTTACATTCGATATATTTTTGAGTAAGTTTGAGGATAGGTTTTTTTGGATAAATGGCTAGTCATTTTTATTTATTTATTTATTTGCATCTTTTCTTTATGAAAAAATTCATATTATACTGAACGCCCATGACACAACCCAGAGGCCTCGAATTACCAGCACATATTATTATTTTTGAGTAAGTTAGATAGCTTTAGTGTTCGAATTTAGGGTTCAATTTTAGTTCGATTTTTGTTCGATTATTTTGTTTGATTTTTGCTCGATTTTAGTTCGAATTTTGCTTGATTTTAGTTCGATTTTGCTAATATTTTGAATTATTCAATGCGAAAATGTACCGAAGAAAATTCAATAATAGAGCATCTAGAACAGAGACAACATAAAATCAGTTATCATCCCGACCCATCGCTGTCAATTCGTTCATAATACGATGTGACATTACAATCAAAGAGGAATCATAAAAAAGGCGTAAAATTAGAATGTTGTCAAAATGACTTTGATCGATATGCTTGATCGCAGTGACATTGCTTGATTTTATGAGGCTGGTGGTTAATTTCTTTGAGGTTTTGTTATAAATTTAAACCAAGACTGAGGCATGTTAATTAGCTTTTCATTAGTAAACTCAGCTAACAGCATATGGTACTCGACTTCTTCCCCATGCTAGACCTTTGCAAGGTTTGACTCCATCAGCAGCAACATGACAATTGGCTTTGGTGAGGATTTATTTCTTTGGTGACTCAGATTCCTTTGTGTTCTCCAGGCCTTTTATGGTCTTATACTTGAGTTTCTCTAGTTCATTGGGTCTTCATTCTACAATCAGCTTGCAACCCTTTCGTTGCACTCCAAAGTGATGAATGCTGCCTGTGTGATTGTGAATTATGTTGACATTTTTGTTCTGCGGTGATGTATTATAGAATCAGCAATTCAGCATATTGGGAACTATGCATTGTATTTCGGATCCTTTTGCATGGAGTTCACTTATATATCGACTGTGCATTTTAATGGATCCTTTAGAACATAGGGGTTGTTAATTGGTTAGGGGTTGTTAGTAGTGAACTTGTGATTGCAGGGCTGAAAACAAACTTTAGAACATAGGTAGAAAAAATTTGGAACATAAGAAAAAATTAGAACATAGGTTGAAATAATTTAGAACATGGGCTGAAAATAAACTCAATCAAACCTTATCATGTTTCTGTTTCATTTGTCTTTTAAATTTCTAGTTTACTCATTCTATTTTGGGTTTTTCACTCTCTAGCATGTTCTAAACTATTTTTCAGCATATTCTAAATTATTCCTATGTTCAAAAATATAATAATAATGTTGGAATGTTACTAATGTTTTTGATTTCTTAATGTTGCAGTAAAATGCAAGGCCAAAATGAAGAAAAATCAGAAGAAGGAGTTACTAATATACAAGAAGAAGAAATTACTTATGTAAGAAAAAGGTAACTAAACTAATGTTCTAAACTTTACCTATTATGTTTTAAATTTTGTTCTAAAGTTTTCCAATATGTTCTAAAGTTTTCCCTTAAGTTCTAAAGATTTGTATTATGTTCTAAAGTTTTCCATTATGTTCTAAAGTTTTCCATTATGTTCTAAAATTTTCTCTTATGTTCTGAAGATTTGTATTATGTTCTAATATGTATCCATTATAGTTTATGTTCATCTTATCCCTTTATATTTGCACTCTATTTAATGTTAGTTGTATTCTAATTATTTTTAATTGTTTTTAAAGGAAAGTTGAAAACGTTGAAGCGGAAGTAATTGATAGATCGGAATTTGAGAAGCATATTGAAAGTAAAAGTGTTGCTATAAGACATAGAAAACTTCCAACAAGGCTTCAACCACCTCGAAAATTGCAAAAAAAGGAAGGAAGAGAAAAAGATCAAGAAGAAGGAAAAGATCAAAAAGAAGAAGAGGGTAATAATGTTGAGGATGATGACAAGAATAATGATAGTAAAGATGATGGTGAGGATGATAATAAGGGTGATGTAAAGATGAAAGAGAAAGATGAAAAAGAGGAGATGGAAGATGATAGTGAGGAGGAACAAAAAATCAATAAAAAAAATCAAACTCAGGTAATAATACTCTTTAATCTTTACAATCTTTATTTTTATGTTCTAAAGTGCACGCTTATGTTCTAATTTTGCTTATCTATGTTCTAATTATGTTTATCTATTCATGGTGAGGATGTGAAGAAGAAGAAAAGAAAGATTGAAAAAGAAGAAGATGGTGAGGATGTCCAAGTAGTAGAAGCTAATGAGCAAGATAAACTAGTTAAGAGGCAACCTTATCAAAGAGTACCTCCTACTCAATTCATGAAGGATGTGTTGATAAATCTTTCGGAAAAACAAAAGCAAGCTATTCGGAACATTGGTTTTGGAGGCTTTTTGGAATTGGATTTACCAATCCATATTAATTCTACGTAAGTAGTAGAATGTTATGTTCTAAAATCATATTCTAAAATCATAAGTATTATCAATGTTATGTTCAAAATTATGATTTGTCATGTTTGAATTGCTATACACTAATGTTCTAAATTATAAGATTATGTTCTAAATTAGTTATGCTCTAAATTTTGTGCATATGTTCTAAATAATATGATTATGTTCGAAATTAGCTATGTTCTAAATTATGTGCATATGTTCTAAATTGTATGATTATGTTCTACATTATGTGCATATGTTCTAAATAATATGATTATGTTGTAAATTACTTATGTTTTAAAGTTACTTCTTGTATTCTAAAATTATGAACTCTCATGTTTGAATTGCTATACACTAATGTTCTAAATTAATTTTTTGTTATGTTCTAATGTATGTTTATTATGTTCTAAAATAGACTTTTTTTATTATATAATGTTCTAAATTATGTTCAAAAGTTTAAATATTATACTAAATGTTTTAATCTTCTATGTTCTAAAGATTGACTATTATATTCTAAATATAGCTGTATTGTGCTTTAAATCTTACATTTTTCATTATAATTCTAGGTTGACAGAAAACTTGGTTACGAATTTTGACACGGAGAGATGTTGTTTGATGTTACCAAAGAGAAAACAAGAAATCTTTTTGGAGGCAATTGATGTTCATTTGGCTTATGGGTTGCCATTGGGAGGCAAAAGGATTGAGCAACCAAATGATGAGTCAAATCTGAAATGGAGCAAGTTTCTAAAAGCTTGGAGAAGCAAGTTTGGCCTCAAAAAAGTATGATGATATAATGTGGTTATGTTTTAAATTTTATGTTCTAAAGTATGAATTTTATGTTATAAATTGTATGTTTTAAAGTGCTTTGCTTATGTTCTAAAGTGTTTTTTGCTTTAAAATAGATCTATTATCTCCATAGGTTTTAATTTATATGTTTTTTTTTTACCTCTAAAAGGGAAGTCCAACCAACAAGAGATTGATTGACAGAATTCAAGAATTGAAGAAGGAAAAATCAGTTTCTGATGAATTTCTTTGGAACTTTGTGGTATGTGTTGTCAATTGTTACATTCGATCAACAAACAACCCACAACTATACATTAAATTCTTGTATAGTTGTATGGATGTAAAGAAAATTGCTGAATTGGATTGGTGCACATTTGTGATTGAGCACTTGAAAGATTCTGTAAGTGTATGGAAGAAGGGAAATTCTTACTTTACAGGTCCTTTACCTTTTCTAATGGTAAGTTTTAAATTCTTACCATTATGTATATATATTATTCTTGTTATGTTGAAAATGTGTGAAAAATATTCTAATTAATTCTTAACATGTACTAAATAGGTATTCTATTTTGATCGTCTACAAAGAGGAGGGTTAGAAAAACCAAGAAAATGTCCACTAATTTCGGTGTGGACAAAGGAAAGGATTCAAGTGAGATATAAGTTTGAAAAAGATCATGGATTTGGATATGGAAAACTCTTGGAAAGAATGGAATCAATTGTGGTATGATATTTGTATATGTTTATGTTTAAACACTACACTTTATGTTGTTGTTTTCTAAATTTTATAATTTATATACTAGAAGGCACCAAAAGGAAAAAAGAAACAACCAAAACAAAAGGAAAAAGAGAAGAGAATGGAAAAATCATCAATAGGTTCTAGTTCTACAACTTCTCGAAATGACATGATGGTATGATTTAGTTTATATTGTAAATTATATTTTATGCTCCATTTAATCCTTTTCTGTTAAATTATCCATGTTATGTCCTTTATGTTCTAAAATATTTTTGTGTTCTAATGAAGGGCTTTTTGAGCAAATTTGGAGATTTGGCAAAAACACTTTCCTCGAATGTTAAAGAGATGTATGGCATGTTAGAACAAGCAAAAGATCTTTTTGTTGAGGAAGAAACAACAGGAAAAATGCAACATCTCATAGACAACATATGGTGCAAGTACACAACAAAGGTATTATAATTATGTTCTAAAGTATTTTCTGGTTGTGTTCTAAAGTATTTTCAGCTTATGTTCTAAAGTATAATAAATTTATATAAATATTATGCATATTATGTTCTAAATTATAATTTCTTATTTTATAGACATTCGTGAACCAAGAAGAAAAGAAAAGCCCTTCTATACTCAGCCAAGATCAACATGTCTTCGATGAACCGGCATTTATTGAAGAATTGGATATGGTTATGGATAAGGCATGGAAGAAATTCGAGGAAACAAGGTCACCAAAGTCACCGACAGTTGGTAATTTCACATGTACATGCTTAATTTCCAAATTATACTTATGTTCTATATTAGATGCTTATGTTTTAAAGTACTTTTTTATGTTCTAAAACATGCGCTTAAATCACATGCTTATGTTCTAAATTATATGATTATGTTCTAAATTAGTTATGTTCTAAATTAGTTATGTACTAAATTAGTTATGTTCTAATTGTTAAGCAGATTTGAGATCAAAGGAAGAGGAAAAAGATAAGAACAAAGAAGAGAGAAATGAAGAGAATAAAGACAAAAACTTGTTGATTCCCTCACCAGTAGTTGGTAATTTCACATTATTTTCAAATTCATTTTTTATGTACTAATATTTACTAGATATGTTCTAATATTACTTCTTATGCTCTAAATTTTTTCTGGTTATGCTTTAAAGTTAATTCTTAATTTTTTATATTCTAACTATTTCTAGGTTGTCTCCTAATTGTATATATTTCTTATGTTCTAAAGTTACTTTTTATTTTCTAATTATTTTTTGCTATTTTCTATAATACTTAATTTTTATGGTGTAATTGCTATGAAAATTTGGGATCAAAAGAAGAAGAAAAAGAGCAGTACAGAAAAGAGAGAAACGAGGAGGAAAAAATTGAGAAGAAAGAGAAAAGGAATGAGGAGTCACCAAAAACCCCAATTCCTTTAAAAAAGAAGCAACCTTTTGATATAACTCCTCCAAGTTTCAAGTTATTGACCCCCTCACCAGCAGTTGGTAGTTTTACATTATTTTCAAACTTTTTTCTTTTGAAATAATATTACTAGATTTGTTTTAAAATTACTTCTTATGTTATAAATTTTTTCTGTTATGTTCTAAAGTTATTTCTGATGTTCTAAATTTTTTCTAAATCAGATGCTTATGTTTTAAACTACTTTCTTATGTTCTAAATTATGTGCATATGCTCTAAATTATATGATTATGTGCTAAATTATGTGCATATGCTCTAATAATATGATTATGTTCTAAATTATGTGCATATGTTCTAAATAATATGATTATGTTCTAAATTAGTTATGCTCTAAATTATGTGCATATTTTCTAAATAATATGATTATGTTTGAAATTAGTTATGCTCTAAATTATGTGCATATGTTCTAAATTGTATGATTATGTTCTAAATTATGTGCATATGTTCTAAATAATATAATTATGTTGTAAATTAGTTATGTTCTAAAGTTACTTCTTGTGTTCTAAATTTTTCTGGTTATATTCTAGTTATTTCTAATGTTCTAAATTTTTTCCAACTATTTCTATGTTGTGTCCTTATTGTTTCTACTTATGGTTTGATGTCCCAGAAAATCAAGAAGATAATGAAGCAGAACTCACTTACGAAGAAGTGACAGCAAATGTTCTAAATTGTGCTTTTCTAAATCCAGATCATCCACCTACATTGGATGAAGAGGAGAAGCAAGAAGAGGAAAAAGAGGAGAAGAAAGAAGAGGAAAAAGAGGAGAAGAAAGAAGAAAAGGAGAAGAAGAAAGAAGAGGAAAAAGAAGAGAAGCAAGAGGAGAAGAAAGAAGAAAAGGGGAAGAAGAAAGAGGAGGAAAAAAAGGAGATCCAAGAGGAGAAGAGAGAAGAAAAGGGGAAGAAGAAAAAGGAGGAAAAAGAGGAGATCCAAGAGGAGAAGAGAGAAGAAAAGGGGAAGAAGAAAAAGGAGGAAAAAGAGGAGAATCAAGAGGAGAAGAAAGAAAAAGAAGGAAGCAAGAATGAAGAGAAGAACAAAGAAGAAAAAAATGAGAACAAGAAAGGGTAATCATTTTGTAAACTTTAAAACAAATGTTGGTTATGGTTTAGTTAAATTTTAATTTAGAACTTGGTAATAATAAATTTTGGTTTGATTTGGTTATGGTTTTTGTTATCAATAAATTTTGGTTTGATTTAGTTATGGTTTTTGTTATCTATGTGATATTTTTTAATTGAATTAAGTAGGAAACAAGGAGAAGAAAAAGGAGAAGAAAAGACACGGAAAAAAAGAGGAAAGGATAAGCTTCCAATGTACTTGCGTTCACCTTTCATGGTTGAACATGAAAAACTTTTCAAGAATGTGGACAATAGAAAGGTAGCTGAGTATGCGTTTGCTCAAGGAGATAATAAGTAAGACTTTAAAACTTTAAAATTATATGCTTATGTTCTAAGCTATATGCTTATGTTCTAAGCTATATGCTTATGATCTAAGCTATAAATTATGTTCTAAACTTCATTCTTATGTTCTAAACTGCGTGTTCTAAGCTACGAGATTATGTTATAAAGTACATGTGTAAAACTATATGCTTATGTTCTAAAATAGGTACTTATGTTCTAAACTATATTCTTATGTTTTAAATTATGTGTTTATGTTCTAAACTACATGCTTATGTTCTAAACTACATGCTTATGTTCTGATTTTATTGTTCTGATTTTAGGGAGCTTTTGTATGCTGATAACATGGGGACAACGATTACGAGAGATGAGATTCATAGTCTCATAGAAGATAAGCACATGTTGAACAATGTTGTGGATGCTTATGTTTGCCTATTGAATTTTGAAAATAAAAGACGTGGTGTAGACAAGAAGAGTAGATTCTTTTTCAGTACTGAATGCTATGTATGTTTTCGAACTTAAAATTATAACTATGTTCTAAGAGTAGATTCTTTTTGTTTCTCATATAGATTATACTATGCACCTATGTTCTAATTACTTATGTTTTAATTTCTTTTTCTTTTTCAGCTCATATGTTGTACAGAAAAATACTTCAAATCAAATGAAAGGCAAGATGATAGAATGAAGGCTTTGTTTGATAGAATGCAACAAGAAATGACAACGACCGAAGTAACAAGCTTCAAAAGCATTCAATTGGTAATTTGGTATCTTATTATGTTGTACTTTTTTCTTATTATATGTTCTAATTATTGGTTTTGTTTATGTTCTAATTATTTTTATCTATGTTTTAAAGTATCTACTTATGTTCTAAACTACTTATTTATCTTCTAAACTACTTACTTATGTTCTAAACTACATGTTATAAAAATTATATGCTTGTGTTCTAATCTATATGCTTATGTTCTAAAATGCATGCTTATGTTCTAATTTTGCTTATCTATGTTCTAATTCTGTTTATCTATTAGGTTTTCTTCCCGGTCGTTTTACCAGATCACTACTATTTGCTGTGTGTCAACTTTGTGGAAGGAACATTTGATTTGATTGACAACAGATTTCTTCCACCAAATATTCCTTTTCACAATAAATATGGAAATTACCATAGATTAATGGTAAGACATCAAGTTTACATTTTTTTAATTATACTTTTGTTCTAACTTTTGCCTTATATGTTCTACAGTTTTTCTTTATGTTCTAAAGTTTACCTTATATGTTCTAAAGTTTATCCAATTTTTCAGTTGAATGCATTTGCTGATTTCGTTCACTCAATTGACTCAAATATAAAGAGTGACTTTGTATCCTCCTTCAAAACAAGAAACTTGAGTATGTCATGGAAGAGCAATAAGAACAAACATGATTGTGGAGTGTTCCTGTTGAAGCACATGGAAACATATGAAGGAGAATCTGTAAAACAATGGAATTCGGGACTAGAATTAGACAATGTAAGTTTAAAACATAAGATACATGTTTTAAATTAGTTTCGTTTATGGTTTTGGTGTTATGGTTTTAGTGTTGTGGTTTGGTTTGGTTTGGTTATTGTTTAGATATATTATGGTTTATTATATTTATTTATACTTATATGCTAAATTATATTCATGTTCTAAATTATATGCTTATGTTCTAAAGTATTTCTGTTTATGTTCTAAAAGTTACTCTTTTTTTTTTTTTTTTTGCAGTTTGACCAAATGTTTATGTTTATGTTCTAAAAGTTACTCTTTTTTTTTTTTTTTTGCAGTTTGACCAAATGAAAAAATTAAGAGTGGAGTATTGTGGGAAGATAATAACAGCAGAAGTAAATGAAGAACGGAACAAAGTGATTAGGAGATCAAAAAAGTGGTCAAAGGAGAACAAAATGGATATATGATTGTTAAGATCTTAAGTTTATATTTGTAGAGAGATATTTGCAAAGAATATAACAGTAATTTTTTATGTTCTATGTATTTACCTGTTACAAGAAATATATTGTTGAATCATATTAAATGCTAAAATTTTAATATAAAATATATCATATAAACTTATATGCTAAATTATATTCATGTTCTAAATTATATGGGTATGTTCTAAAGTATTTTTGATTATGTTTTAATAATTATATGCTTATAAAGTTAGGATATTAGAATATATTATTATATATTAATTTTGACTTAAAACTTAAAGTGTAGAACATTAGAACATAAGAAAATTAAAAAAAAGTAACAAGAAATGACAACAGCCAAAGTAACAAGATTCCAAAGCATTCAATTGGTAACTTGATTCTAATTATATCTTATTATGTTGTACTTTTTTCTTATTACATGTCCAAATTATTGATTTTGCTAATCTTCTAATTATTTTTATCTATGTTCTAAAGTATTTGCTTATGTTCTAAACTGGCTGCTTCTAATCCATTACTTTTGCTTTATTTTTCCTTTTGAATACAATGCATACACTCTTTAGTGCATATCTAAGAAGGCATATGTAAATCAATGTTAAGAAACTTGAATAAATAAAAGTTGATTAAAGCAAGATTCAACTAAATGTTGTTTAATAAAGGTATCTAAAATGCTTGTACTATCATTACTCGTAGTACAAATTGACTTAATAAAACAACTTATAATTACGAAAAGGGGGGAAGATGAAAAGACAGGAGATGTTATAAAACATTATAATCAACTTTAATTAACATAAAAATTGATAAGAAAAACACTAGTAGAGATACTCTGAATAATAATTGGACAAAAAAGAAATAAAAATATATTGTTTCTAAAAGTAAATAAATTGAGTTCTTATATTTTAAGAATTACATGAATAATATTTTACGTGCTAGTAAATGAGATATTGTTTCTAAATATATAACATCTCATGCAACTGGATTAATAGTATATTCACCAACCTGTAAAGAAAAAAAAATAAAACAATATTAGAACATAAGCACATAATTTAGCATTAAAAAATGTTATAACATGCCATTTCTATTAGTTTAGAACACATGATATTATATAGAGTAAAAACTTTAGAACATTTAAAGAAACCTTTAAAACATATAAAGAAAACTTTAGAACATATAAAGAAAATATTTTGAACATAAAGAGAAAAGTTAAAATATAAAGGAAAACTTTAGAACAAAATGAATAACTTTATATTCTAAACATTAGAGCATATTAAATTACACTAAAACAGAAAGAATAAACATTAGAACATAGAGAAAACACTTTAGAACATAGAAAAGTAACTTTAGAACAAAGAGAAAACACTTTAGAACATATTGAATTACTTTAGAACATATATGAATAACTTTATGTTCTAAACTTGCTTAAAACATAATTACTTTAGAACAAAATAAATATAAGAAAATTAAAAATAAAGTTTACTTACAATATCACTTGACTTTTCCAGGGCAATTACGACTATCATGATAACCAAGCTCCCCACATGCTCTACATAATCTCTTCTTCTTTTGACTTTGTTCAATAGACTTTTCTCTGTCACTCTTCATTCTTTTGTCACTATTTGGAACATGAACCTCATTTGGAACATGGACATCATTTGGAACATGGACATCATTTGGAACATTTACCTGATTTGGAACATGAACCTGATTTGGAACATGGACATCATTTGGAACATTGACCTGATTTGGAACATGAACCCCCGTGCCTTTGTTCTTCGAAATTTTAGGAGGTTTGATTAAAACATTAGAAGGTAGACTAGCTCCAATAAGCATTTCAATGTCTTTAACTTTGCTCGAAAGATTGTTGCTTCCATTTGTTTTCTTCTGTTCCAAATCTACCCTCATGGCTCGAAGTTTTTTGACAAGATCACTAAGATCATCTTCATTGTTTTGCACTAAACTCACACAAGCATGAATTTCAGACCACAAATCATTTAATAACATTTTCTTATCTACTGCATTAATACATTCCTCCAACACATTACCCTCTAAATCAAAAATGGGCTTCTTATAAGCCATTGTACACCATCTATTTAGAATGTAGGCCTTGGGAATTTTTTCTAACATCCTTGCCTTCCACACCCAAATCATATGCCTACAAGGCACACCATCACGTTCAAATTTTTTACAAAAACACTTGGTATCAAAGGTAGTTGGATCAAAAACAACATCAAAAGTCCTCCTTCTAGTTCCTTCCCTCAAATTGAAAATGTAAAGCTCATTGTCCTTCTTCATCTCCTCAACACCACAATTAAAACATCCAATTTCAAGCTCATATTGAAATTCATAGAAAATTGTTGTTGTAAACAATATAGAAGCATCTTTCTCTAAAGGAATTGGAGTCTTACACTCCGGACGCTTATTCTTCGAATCATTATCCATTTTATTTTGAGTGTGCCTTTGAGCATCCAATGCACATTCAAACCTATAGAAAATAGAAATTAACTTTAAAACATAGAAGATAATTGTAGAACATAGAGTGAATTACATTAGAACATATAAATATACATGACATGTTTATTATGATCTAAATATTATTAAAACATAAAGAGAAAAAGATAACATAAAAGAGAATTATAAAATAAATAGTAAAACTATAAAGTATAAAAAGAAAACTTTAGAGCATACAAGGAAAACTTTAGAACATAAAGAGTAACTTTAGAACATATATAGACAATTACTTATTACCTCATGTAGAACTCAATCAAAGTGAGATGGGGATTTGTGAACATAGTGAAAAAATTATTTTCACTTTCTGATCTAGATGTGGTTCTCATAATGCCACCCAAAAATAAATCTCTGAAATACGCTGGAATCCACATATCACGTATGTTGTACATGTATGCCAACCATTCATGATCGTTCAAATGGAATTCTGAAATAACTTTGTTCCACTTTTCTTCAAATTCTGCCGGCTCAATCTCTAAATGCCAAACACATGAACACAATTTTTTCAAGAAATCAGTGTCTTGGGCAATCGCCCGACCTACTTTTTCAGGCACCTTTTTCATAATATGCCACATACAAAACCTATGTTCTGTAGTTTGAAAAACATTACGAACATCAACTTTCATTGCAGGGTCTTGATCGGTAATCAAACACACAGGCTCGTTATTTCCCATTGCTTTAAGAAAAGTTTTGAAAACCCATTCAAAAGATGATATATCCTCATGAGCTACAAAAGAAGCCGCAAAAGTAACACATTTTTTATGATGATCAACTCCAGTAAATGGACCAAAGATCATATTATATCTGTAACATACACAAATTATTTATGCAGAAAATAGAGGTAAACTTTAGAACATAGAGGTAAATTGTATAACATAGAGGTATACTTTAGAACATTAAGGATAAACTTTAGAGGATAGTAATTTAATTTAATTATTAAACGTGGCAGTAATATAGTTGTTTTAAAACATAATGAATTACTCTAAAACATAAACACTAAACTAAAAATATACAATGTAGCTTTAAAAACTTATAAGTAAACTTTAGAACATATAGACATAATGTTTAGAACATGATGGATATTAGTTTAGAACACAAAGAATAAAGTGTAAAACACAAAAGCATAATGTTTAAAGCATAAAAGCATGATGGATATATTTTAAAGCATAAGGTAGAACATTAGCAATATATGTTTAGAACATAAGGCATACATAGTTTAGAACATAAAGAATATTTGTTTAGAACATCAAAACATGATGGATATTTGTTTAGGAACACAAGGCATGATATTTAGAATATAAGAACATATGTTTAAAAAATTAATATGTAAAAGTAAAATATTAATTACATTATGAAAGAAATTTATATTTAAAACATCACCTGTTTGTTTTGAATGTGGTATCAAAAGAAACCATATCACCAAAAAGTGCATAATTTTTTCGACAGATTGGATCAGCCCATAAAGCTCTACAAAGTCTATCTTCTTCATCAACATCATAGGAAAAAAAAAATGCACTCCATAGCAATTTCTTATTTTGAAAATTATCCACAAACATTTGGGCATCTGATCCATCAATAAAAGCCTTCAAATCTCTATAAAAATTTTTGAAATCTTGTTTAGATGCACCAACATTATCATGTGATCCAGCTAATTCTTTCATCATAGTATAAGACCTCACAGGACCAACATTTACCTGTTAGAAAAAAAAAAATATTACTAAGATTAAGAATTAACTTTAGAACATAGTAAATCAAAACAAAAAAAAACATTATTTAGTACATAAAAATAAATCACCTTTGAATTATCAACAATCAACTTTTTATGCATAATAAGCATTTTTCTATTATCCTTCTGAAATTTTGCACAACTTGGAGTATATAAAGGATGATTATGTTCTTCTTTGAAATGAGTTACAACATACTTTCCAGCATCATATCTCATACATATGTGAGCATTGCATCCTACACGAGTGACTAAACGTTTCCTAGTAATACGAACTTTTCCTTCTTCATAAACTGTTTGTTGAGCAATAGGTTTTCTTATTGCCCTAAAACCTTCCTTATTGCAAACTCCATATTGAAAAGCAATTATATCTTTGTTATTCTTCTTCCTTTTAGTAGTAGATTTCCTAGAAGTAAACCCAGCGGCATTTGCATATGCTTTATAAAAACTAAGACCCTCTTCAGGATCTTTAAATATCATCCCCAAACTGGGTTTTAACTCCTCGGGAACACTTGGAATCCATTCCTTAGTGGTACCACCAGGGCTAAATGATCCAACAACCTCTAGAGTACGATAAATATCACCAACTGCATTAGAACATGAAAGTAAACATTAGAACATAAAAATAAACTTTATAATATAAAGAGAAAGATACATAAAAAACTTTAGAACATACAGAGAAAACTTTAGAACATCAAAGATAAACTTTAGAACATCAAGGATAAACTTTAGAACATATAAAATCAGGGACATACTTATAACATAGTGAATTACTTTATAACATACATAATAAAATTTACAATAAAGTGAAAAAATTAAACTAGAAGGTTAACTTTAGAACATACAATGAAAGTAAACATTAGAACATAAAAAGTAAAATTTAAAATTAGAAGGTAAACTTTAGAACATAGAATGAAAGTTTTAGAATATAAAGAGAGAGATATATAGAAAACTTTAGAACATACAGAGAAAACTTCAGAACATTACAGATAAATGTTAGAACATAGTAAAGAAACTTTAGAACATGTAAGTAAATTGAAATTAAAACATTGAAAACAATAAAATTACCTGAATGAGTAACACAGGAAGAAGGATAATTAGGTTGCACACCATCTAAATCCATCAATATGCATAAACCTATTTTGAAAAACACAAATTGTAGCAAAAAAGCAACCAGAAATTAAAATCCATTAAAAATCAAAAATCTGGAAAACAAAATAGGATAAAATCGAAAACGATGTTGAAAAACTCAAGCAAAGGAAAAAAACAGAAAAATCTGGAAATAAAAAATCTGGAAATAAGCAAAGGAAATAAAATCTAGAAATAAAATTTGGAAAAATCTGGAAATTGAAGAAGAAAAAGAAAACTAGAAAACGAAATTGATGAAATTAATGAAAAAAACTCAAACAATGCTCTACCCGTTGAGCTAGTAGGCTAATGTATATAAAACACTTGAACTAGAGGAAAAACTACTAACAACTATATGAGATAATCACAAAAGTAATTTTTTTTTGTTTAATCATATCCTTTTGCACTTCTAAACACTATCTTTAGCATCGTTTATTGTAATTTGATGATCGATTACTTGCATTAAGGTGGGTTCATTATATTGGCTATATAATCAATCTATCATTAGTAGTCCTTTAAAGCAAAAGTTATCCCAAGTTAAGACTAGTGCTAATTAAACAAGCTTTGACAAACATGCTAAGATTGTCTACTTTAGAACACAATGAATTACTTTAGAACATAAAGAGTAAACTTAATATATGCTAAATAAAAGTTTAGAACATGCTAAGATAGTTAAATAATAGTTTAGAATATAATGAATTACTTTAGAACACAGTGAATTACTTTAGAACACAAAGAGTAAACTTTATAACATAGATGGAAAATTTTAGAACATAGAAGGAAAACTTTAGAACATCTTGAATTATTTTAGAACATAATGAATTACTTTATGTTCTAAATTTCCTTATAACATAGTGAATTATGTTCTAAATTTGATTTGCTTAGAACGTAGTAAATTACTTTATGTTCTAAATTTGTTTAGAACATAGCTATGTTCTAAATTTGCTTTTGCTTAGAACATAGTGAACTATATAAAATCTAGAAATAATAAAATTAAAAAAAAAAAAAGGAAAAGGAAAAACCACCACCACCCTTTTCCTCTTCCCAGCCACCAAATTCGCCGCCGTCGCTACCCTAGCCGCCACCTAACCTTTCTCTACCCAGCCAACCCTAACCTCGCCGGTGAACAGATCCCCTGTGCCGGGGACCCACCCAGCCTCCCCACCCCCCTTTTTCCTTTTTCCTTTTTCCTTTTGAGAAAAAATTAACGCATCAAAATCGCAGCATACACAAATCGCAAAAAGCTGGAAAATTTTGAGAAAAAATCGCAGCAAATAAAACAGCATCGAAATCGCAAAAGAAAACCGAACAAAAAAAATCAAAATAAGAACAAACAATTCGAACAATCAAACAATCGAATTGATAAATAATCGAGCAAAATAAATATACATCGAATAGAAAATCGCCAAAAACAAAATCGAATAGAAAATTCGCAAAAAATCGCAAAAATATTGACGAAAACATGAATTAATCAGTAAAAATCGAACATAAATCGCAGCAAAAATTGAGAAATAAACGCATCAAAATCGCAGCATACAAATCGCAAAAATCAGGGAAATATTTGAGAAAAAATCGCATAAAAACGCAACAAAATCACATCAAATTGCAGCAAAAAAATCGCATCAAAATCGCATAAAATTCGTAGCAAAATCGCAGCAAAATATTCGCTAAACAATATTGAGAACAATTACATAGAAAATGCTCAAAATAATCGCATGAAATTAATCGCATCAAAATTGCATGAAAAATCATTAAATTTAAAACAAATCTGATTATAAAATTAATAAACTTACAATAATTAATCCAAAATCTGTGAAAATATCGTGATGAATTTGATGAACTTTCGCCAATCTGTTGAACTGAGGAGAGGGAGAAAGCTGAGAATTTTAGAGAGAGAAAGCTGAGAGTTGAGAAACATAAAATAACTAGATGAAGGAAGAGGAAAAAGAATTTGAATAAACTCCTTCAAATTACAAAAATGTCATTACTAATCATTCATTTTGAGCGGTCAGATCAAGCTAATTCCACGGTCCAGATTAGTTCTTATATATAATGGGTTCTTATATAGAGGAGGGTTCTTAAATGAGCCTTCCTCTATATATATATATATATATATATATATATATATAATAGAGAATGGAAAGCGAGGCGAGAGAGAACGAGAGCAAAGGGCGAATGGTCTTTCTACTAAAGAGAACGACTTGCTTCGCAGGTCGAATAAGAAAATTAAGAGAAATTCCTCAGAGATTTCTCCTACTTTGTAGCAGATTCCTTGGGTGAGAACCAGAGTAAGGAACAAACCTCCCCCTGTATATTCAGGAGGCTTCTGGTTGGAACAAAATCCTGAGAAATGACATGGAAATTGAAGGCTTTGACGAGGAGGAGGTCTCCGATGATGACATACCGCTGGACTGTGACTCGGATGACGAAAGTTGTCCAACTATTCTCCTAACCAAGGAAGAAAAGAGAAGGCTAAGAGCGCCGTGGAAAAATGCCCTAATTATCAAATTATTTGATAAGAGGATGAGTTATGCAGTCTTGGTCAAACGATTGAGATTAAAATGGCAATTAAAAGGAGATATCGCATTAACTGATGTTGGGCATTATTACCATGTGGTTAGGTTTAATAACATGGATGATTATGATTGGGTTTTATCCCAAGGTCCTTGGCTAATTGGAGATAGCTATCTAACAATTAGGAAATAGGAACTGAATTTTGTAGCTGATGAAGCCCCGACCAAGACATTGAATGCGTGGGTGCACATACCATAACTCTCGGTGGAATATTTTGATAAGAAGTTCCTGTTTAAGATTGGGTCGAAAATTAGTTAGGTTATTAAAATCGATCGCAATACTGAATCAAGGGATCGTGGACAATACATCAGATTTTGCATTAAAGTGATTTTGACAAAACCTCTTTTGTCAAAGTTTAGGCTAAATGGTAGAATCTGAAAAATCCGGTATGAAGGGTTGCGCCAAATTTGTTTCAAATGTGGTCATCTTGGACACAAAGAAGATGGATGTAACTTGTTCAGGATAGATAGAAGTGGAGATGATGCTGGTGAATCTCCAGATGGGCATCCTGCAGTAGGGAAAGGGGTGCAAGGCAATAGAGAGCGGCCTGAAGAACAGGGGAAGTATGGTGCTTGGATGTTAGTTCAACGCCCCCAAAGGAAGATTGCCCCCAAGTCTAAACCTCACCAAGGCAAAAAAAACAGAATAATAATTCTAAGGCTGCTAAGTATAATTCTAGTAACAATGGAGGTAAGAATACAATAGTTAATAATTTGAAGGGAGGTAGTAGCTCAAGGAAAAGTGTCTAGGAGAATTCAGCTACAAACCAGGGATCTAGGTTCAATGTATTGAATCAGGGAGAGGAGATGGAAGTAGAGGACCTGATTTTGGAAAGAAATAACACTTATGTGGTAGTGGACGAGAATCTAGATGTGAATGATTCGGTGATGGATAAAAGTGTTGTAAACTTGGGAGAGGATGAGAATTTAGGAAAGAATAAAGGAGAGAATTTTTTTATTCAAGGAAATATGGAGGGGAACATGGTAAGTGATGAGATGGAGGATGATTCTGTAATAGGATTGGGAAGCTCTCTAGATTTGGTAAATAAAAAGATTGAGGAGAATATCTCCGATCAGAATAAATATAATCTTCTTGTTAAAGATATAGCAAATAAATCTTTTAACCAAGATACTATCTTGAATAAAAATAAATCTCCTTTGCAACTTAACAATATTGTGAATAATTTGGATCCTATTGATTCTTCAAAAGAACCAAATTTTAGCAAAATTTCTTATTCAGCAAGTGGAAAGGAGAACCTCATTGAGATTGCTACCTCAACACCTTCTGTACTTCGTGGTGAAAGAGTGAGCTCGAGTGTGGGTAATGATGATGCCTTACCAAGTACCAATTACATTGGTTACAAGGATTCCCAGGGAATACGAAACATTCATCGACTACCAGACGGAGGGGTCGACCTTGGTGTATGCACATCCTATGGAGAACAAGATGGAAATGGAGGCGAATACCTTTCTACCTCCTCAGTTCAACCCGGCCGAGATGTTGGCGAGGTTTCGTCTTCCGTTCGAGACGGATGGTCCAATGAAGGCGTTGCGCGATGCTTACCTAAGCATGATGCCTAGAGTGCCTTTGGAGATTTATGATAGGTACCCGAACTTCCCAAGTTTTAATATGTCGATAAAAATTTTAGTTTGGAATGTTCAAGGGGCAGGGAATAAGCTCAATTCAATTAGAGAGTTGGTGCGTATCAACGATCCTATGGTGTTAGCACTTGTTGAAACTCATTTGAGTGGTGAACAAGCCGATAATATTTGTGCTCAAATTGGTTTTTCGGGTTAGATAAGGGTGGAATGAAGCTCAAGGTTTTAGTGGCGGTATTTAATTATTTTGGAGAAGGGAGCATGTGAGTGTTACTTTATATGATGAAAACTCTCAACATATGACTATCTTAATTAAGAAAAATGGTGATGATCCATGGCTGTTCTCGACAATATATGTAAGCCCTGATAATAGTCTGCGTAGAGACCTATGGAGAGAGCTTGAAAGAATCCATAGCAATTATTCTGGCCCATGGCTTTTAGGAGGCGACTTCAATGAGACAATGCCGATTGATGAGAGGAATGGTAACAACAATTCTGAGATGCAGAGACGACGTCTAGAATTTTCTAATTAGGTGAAGAATAATGGTCTTATAGACTTGGATTGTACTGGACCTAAGCACACATGGTTTCTGGGTTTAACCCTGGACACTTTCAAATCGGAAAGACTTGGCAGGGGCCTTGCTAATGAAGAGTGGAGGTTATTATTTGAAGAGGGAGCTGTTCGAAATCTTCCAAAAATTAAATCGGACCATGGTCCGATTTTAATTAATACTAATGGATTTGCCCCAATTTCAATGGTGAATAGACCTTTCAAGTTCCAAGCGGCTTGGATGCATCATGAAAAATTTGAGGATTTTGTGCATTCGACTTGGGATGAAGCAACCCATATTGTTCCTAGTTTAAAGGAATTTGCAGTGAAGCTTGAATGTTGGAACAGGGAAGAATTTCATAATATTTTTTGCAAGAAGGCAAAGCTATGGGCTAGACTAGAAGGAATTTAGAAATTATTAGCACAAGGGAGACAACCTCATCTTATCAAGCTTGAAGGCGAGTTAAGGAAGGAGATGGATTAAGTTTTAGATAAAGAAGAGATGCTTTGGTTCCAAAAATCTCGTGTAGAGGCGATCGTGTATGGAGATAGGAATACAAGGTTCTTTCATATGACTACGGTGCTAAGAAGAAAAAGGAATAGGATAGAAACTTTGCGAAATGGAGAGGAGGTCTGGGTTACGGTAGAAGAACAAGTGCAGCAGCTTGTCCTTGACTTTTGGCAAAATGTTTTCAAAGAAGAACGAGTTGGGTTTCGAACGATTTGGAAAATAATAATCCTGATTACTTCCCTATTATTGGATCGAATGACTGGGAGAAAGTTAACAGGCCTATAAAGGAGTGTGAAGTGTATAAATCTTTGAAAAGTATGAAGCCTTTCAAAGCACAAAGGCCGAAAGGGTTCCAACCGGTGTTCTTTCAGCAATATTGGGATCTTGTGAAGCCTAGTGTAATCGAATTGGTGAAGAGTGTTCTTGAAGGACATGAATTCCCTGAGGGTTTAAATGACGAGTTCCTTGTCTTGATCCCGAAAGTGGATGTGCCACAACAAGGAAAACAGTTTTGTCCTATCGGTCTATGCAATATTGTGTACAAATTGGTCACCAAGGTAATCGTCAATCGATTCAAAAGCCTTTTGCCTTCGCTTATTTCTCCTACACAATATAGCTTCGTGCCCAAAAGACAAATTACGGATAATATAATTATTGTTCAAGAGATGCTTCATACTATGCGACATAAGCAAGGTAGAGTGGGATATATGGCGGTGAAAATCGATTTTGAAAAAGCTTATGATAGGTTGAGATGGAGCTTCATTAGAGAATCTCTTCTTGAGCTTAGACTTTCTGAAGCAATGGTGGATGTGATAATGCATTGCATTACTTCGGCTAGGTTGAGTATCTTGTGGAATTGAGAACTGATGCCCTATTTCTCTCCAAGCCATGGCATGTATTAGACAAGGGGATCCCCTTTCCCCATATCTATATGTTATTTGTATGGAAAAGCTACGGATAATTTTGGGTGGAGTTCGAATGTTTGCTTGGTTGGCTATTCAAGATCGTATTATGACCAATAAGAATAGATACATATGCGATCTTATTGATGACTCTCGATGTCAAGCTTGTGGGGCTGGGGAGGAGACTACGGATCACATTCTTAGGCACAGCCCAACAGCAGTAATGGTATGGCGCAAGCTAGGAGTTCGTGATAGGGAGAGATTGGGGATGGAGTTCGAAGCTTGGATTGTGAATAATATGGATATAAAGTTGCACAAGGGTGAAGAGGGATGACCACGGATGTTCCCTCTTACGATTTGGTGGCTTTGGAAGTGGCGTAATGCAAGGTGTTTTGAAGGTGAGAATCAGTCGATCAAATAGTTTTTATTTATGCTCGTGTTGCTTTGGTTCGAAAAGCGTGGGATCGACATGTTCATATTCACTCTCCAGCTAAGATGGAGAAGGAGGAAATTTATGTGAGATGGGTTCTACCGAGGGAAGGTTGGGTAATTTTGAATTCGGATGGTGCTGCGAAGGGGAACCCAGGGAAGGCTGGTGGAGGTGGATTGATTAGGGGCCATAGAGTGGAACTCTTCGAGGTATATGCCATAAACTGTGGGAATTGCACTTGTACTAAAGCTGAATTGCTTGCTGTTCTTAGGGATTTAGCAATAGCTTGGAATAGAGAGCATAAGTGATAGAGGGTCTAAACACGTAGTTAAATGCTTAAAACCTTATCAAAAAAATTTATAAACACTCGACCAATCCTAAACCAAGTATAGGGTAAGTCAAGGGTCGAACAACGAGGAATAGAAGAAGTTACTATAGCTTAAGGTCAAGCTATTTCGAAGAATAAGAAGGATGTTGAATATGACTAAGTATGGTCTCAAACAACTAGAGTAAAGAGGGAATTCAATATCAAAAGCACTAGGGACTAGGCTCCACACACAATCATGATGGTTATGCCAATTGAGGGGAAATCAATCGACCAAATGTTGTAAAGGAGGATAGTAATTGCAATCAAGAGAACTCAAAGGGTTATCTCCTAGAATTCAAACTAGGTTTCCTCTATGAATGACTAGAAAAAAGAATCACAAATCAAATTCAATCAATAATTGCAATCCCTAAATTAATGGTTCCTGTCATTAGAAATCACAATGCAATCTAGCTTGACAACCAAGGTTGATCACTCCTTAACAATTCAACCACATGCACAATTCTATCAACCAATTTAATCACAACATTCAATCGATCAAAATCCATCAATTAACAATAATCCATCATTCATGCATGCTTCACCATCTCCCTAGCAAGGAGTCTACTCACTAAGCATATTGAAATTGAAGAACAAAACTAAGTAATTCACAAACATCGTCATCTTAAACTAAATCAAGTAGAAATTCATATTAATCAAACTATTAACCAAAAGATCAACAAGTCAAACAATCATTCATGATAAAAAGCAAATTCAAGCAATGAAGAGAAAAAAAAGGAAGAAAATCTCACTAATTTTCATTGATTGAAGGAAATCCAAACTTGATTGAAGCAAATGTTGAAGTACAAATCAAAATCCAAGAATTTCTGTCTCTAAAATCTAAGAGCTCCAAAAATAACTCCATAAAAAACTTCTCTCTCTAGCCTCTCTCCCCTCTAAAATATGATTGAAGTACAGGCGCGCCCTTTCTCCGGAATGCGCGGTCGCAAAAACGGGGTACGGAATAGAGAGCTCAGGAGGCGCGCCCGCCCATGAAGTATGCGCGCCCGCACCCGATGAATGCGCGCCCGCGCCACTGGAGCATGGGACTTCCTCCATGCGTTCTTCAATGTAAATGGTGTGCTCCTCTTGATCGACATTGGGTATGGCAGTCCCAAAATGAGTTGACGGGGGGTTCAACATCATAATTTCATGTGAGCGCAACATGAGAGCGCAAGCATCAAGTCTTGGAGTAAGCCATCCCTTGCTTTGTGAGCTATATGAAAGCTTCCACCTTGCACTTTGAGAATCTTCTAACCCGAAGAATCACCATGAAGGGCCTTGGACTTCATCTCAGACCTGAAAATAAATAAAGGAAAACAAGTAAAAGGGAAAAGATGATAAAATCCACGAAAACACAAGAAAAAGGTAGAAAAGACTAGAATGAGACCAACTAGAGAATAAAAGACTAAAACTAAGGGAAAAAGCATGAAGAAAGCTATTAAAGCAACTAAAATCATCCCAAAATGCCATAAATGGCACTCATCAAACTCCCCCAAGCTAAACTTTTGCTCGTCCTCGAGCAAAAACAAATGCAAGTAGGAGTAGGATGAAAGATATATTCAAATAAAGAAAAAGGAAAAGAAGGGGACAAGAATATACACTAACTCACTTTCGTAGGAATCATGGTTGTTTTTAGCTACAACAAGCCCTTAAAACCCCTAAGTCGCCAATGATGATGCCTTACCAAGTACCAATTACATTGGTCACAAGGATTCCCAGGGAATACGAAACATTCATCGACTACCAGACGGAGGGGTCGACCTTGGTGTATGCACATCCTCTGGAGAACAAGATGGAAATGGAGGCGAATACCTTTCTACCTCCTCAGTTCAACCCGGCCGAGATGTTGGCGAGGTTTCGTCTTCCGTTCGAGACGGATGGTCCAATGAAGGCGTTGCGCGATGCTTACCTAAGCATGATGCCTAGAGTGCCTTTGGAGATTTATGATAGGTACCTGAACTTCCCAAGTTTTAATATGTCGATAAAAATTTTAGTTTGGAATGTTCAAGGGGCAGGGAATAAGCTCAATTCAATTAGAGTTGGTGCGTATCAACGATCCAATGGTGTTAGCGCTTGTTGAAACTCATTTGAGTGGTGAACAAGCCGATAATATTTGTGCTCAAATTGGTTTTTCGGGTTAGAGAAGGGTGGAATGAAGCTCAAGGTTTTAGTGGCGGTATTTGGTTATTTTGGAGAAGGGAGCATGTGAGTGTTACTTTATATGATGAAAACTCTCAACATATGACTATCTTAATTAAGAAAAATGGTGATGATCCATGGTTGTTCTCGACAATATATGTAAGCCTTGATAATAGTCTGCGTAGAGACCTATGGAGAGAGCTTGAAAGAATCCATAGCAATTATTCTGGCCCGTGGCTTTTAGGAGGCGACTTCAATGAGACAATGCCGATTGATGAGAGGAATGGTAACAACAATTCTGAGATGCAGAGACGACGTCTAGAATTTTCTAATTGGGTGAAGAATAATGGTCTTATAGACTTGGATGGTACTGGAACTAAGCACACATGGTTTCTGGGTTTAACCCTGGACACTTTCAAATCGGAAAGACTTGGCAGGGGCCTTGCTAATGAAGAGTGGAGGTTATTATTTGAAGAGGGAGCTGTTCGAAATCTTCCAAAAATTAAATCGGACCATGGTCCGATTTTAATTAATACTAATGGATTTGCCCCAATTTCAATGGTGAATAGACCTTTCAAGTTCCAAGCGGCTTGGATGCATCATGAAAAATTTGAGGATTTTGTGCATTCGACTTGGGATGAAGCAACCCATATTGTTCCTAGTTTAAAGGAATTTGCAGTGAAGCTTGAATGTTGGAACAGGGAAGAATTTCATAATATTTTTTGCAAGAAAGCAAAGCTATGGGCTAGACTAGAAGGAATTTAGAAATTATTAGCACAAGGGAGACAACCTCATCTTATCAAGCTTGAAGGCGAGTTAAGGAAGGAGATGGATTAAGTTTTAGATAAAGAAGAGATGCTTTGGTTCCAAAAATCTCGTGTAAAGGCGATCGTGTATGGAGATAGGAATACAAGGTTCTTTCATATGACTAAGGTGCTAAGAAGAAAAAGGAATAGGATAGAAACTTTGCAAAATGGAGAGGAGGTCTGGGTTACGGTAGAAGAACAAGTGCAGCAGCTTGTCCTTGACTTTTGGAAAAATGTTTTCAAAGAAGAACGAGTTGGGTTTCGAACGATTTGGAAAATATTATTCCTGATTACTTCCCTATTATTGGATCGAATGACTGGGAGAAAGTTAACAGGCCTATAGAGGAGTGTGAAGTGTATAAATCTTTGAAAAGTATGAAGCCTTTCAAAGCACAAAGGCCGGATGGGTTCCAACCGGTGTTCTTTCAGCAATATTGGGATCTTGTGAAGCCTAGTGTAATCGAATTGGTGAAGAGTGTTCTTGAAGGACATGAATTCCCTGAGGGTTTAAATGACGAGTTCCTTGTCTTGATCCCGAAAGTGGATGTGCCACAACAAGGAAAACAGTTTTGTCTAATCGGTCTATGCAATATTGTGTACAAATTGGTCACCAAGGTAATCGTCAATCGATTAAAAAGCCTTTCGCCTTCGCTTATTTCTCCTACACAATGTAGCTTCGTGCCCAAAAGACAAATTACGGATAATATAATTATTGTTCAAGAGATGCTTCATACTATGCGACATAAGCAAGGTAGAGTGGGATATATGGCGGTGAAAATCGATTTTGAAAAAGCTTATGATAGGTTAAGATGGAGCTTCATTAGAGAATCTCTTCTTGAGCTTAGACTTTCTCAAGCGATGGTGGATGTGATAATGCATTGCATTACTTCGGCTAGGTTGAGTATCTTGTGGAATTGAGAAATGATGCCCTATTTCTCTCCAAGCCGTGGCATGTATTAGACAAGGGGATCCCCTTTCCCCATATCTATATGTTATTTGTATGGAAAAGCTACGGATAATTTTGGGTGGAGTTCGAATGTTTGCTTGGTTGGCTATTCAAGATCGTATTATGACCAATAAGAATTGATACATATGCGATCTTATTGATGACTCTCGATGTCAAGCTTGTGGGGCTGGGGAGGAGACTACGGATCACATTCTTAGGCACAGCCCAACAGCAGTAATGGTATGGCGCAAGCTAGGAGTTCATGATAGGGAGAGATTGGGGATGGAGTTCGAAGCCTGGATTGTGAATAATATGGATATAAAGTTGCACAAGGGTGAAGAGGGATGACCACGGATGTTCCCTCTTACGATTTGGTGGCTTTGGAAGTGGCGTAATGCAAGGTGTTTTGAAGGTGAGAATCAGTCGATCAAATAGTTTTTATTTATGCTCGTGTTGCTTTGGTTCGAAAAGCGTGGGATCGACATGTTCATATTCACTCTCCAGCTAAGATGGAGAAGGAGGAAATTTATGTGAGATGGGTTCTACCGAGGGAAGGTTGGGTAATGTTGAATTCGGATGGTGCTGCGAAGGGGAACCCAGGGAAGGCTGGTGGAGGTGGATTGATTAGGGGCCATAGAGTGGAACTCTTCGAGGTATATGCCATAAACTGTGGGAATTGCACTTGTACTAAAGCTGAATTGCTTGCTGTTCTTAGGGATTTAGCAATAGCTTGGAATAGAGGGCATAAGTGATAGAGGGTCTAAACACGTAGTTAAATGCTTAAAACCTTATCAAAAAAATTTATAAACACTCGACCAATCCTAAACCAAGTATAGGGTAAGTCAAGGGTCGAACAACGAGGAATAGAAGAAGTTACTATAGCTTAAGGTCAAGCTATTTCGAAGAATAAGAAGGATGTTGAATATGACTAAGTATGGTCTCAAACAACTAGAGTAAAGAGGGAATTCAATATCAAAAGCACTAGGGACTAGGCTCCACACACAATCATGATGGTTATGCCAATTGAGGGGAAATCAATCGACCAAATGTTGTAAAGGAGGATAGTAATTGCAATCAAGAGAACTCAAAGGGTTATCTCCTAGAATTCAAACTAGGTTTCCTCTATGAATGACTAGAAAAAAGAATCACAAATCAAATTCAATCAATAATTGCAATCCCTAAATTAATGGTTCCTGTCATTAGAAATCACAATGCAATCTAGCTTGACAACCAAGGTTGATCACTCCTTAACAATTCAACCACATGCACAATTCTATCAACCAATTTAATCACAACATTCAATCGATCAAAATCCATCAATTAACAATAATCCATCATTCATGCATGCTTCACCATCTCCCTAGCAAGGAGTCTACTCACTAAGCATATTGAAATTGAAGAACAAAACTAAGTAATTCACAAACATCGTCATCTTAAACTAAATCAAGTAGAAATTCATATTAATCAAACTATTAACCAAAAGATCAACAAGTCAAACAATCATTCATGATAAAAAGCAAATTCAAGCAATGAAGAGAAAAAAAAGGAAGAAAATCTCACTAATTTTCATTGATTGAAGGAAATCCAAACTTGATTGAAGAAAATGTTGAAGTACAAATCAAAATCCAAGAATTTCTGTCTCTAAAATCTAAGAGCTCCAAAAATAACTCCATAAAAAACTTCTCTCTCTAGCCTCTCTCCCCTCTAAAATATGATTGAAGTACAGGCGCGCCCTTTCTCCAGAATGCGCGGTCGCAAAAACGCGGTACGGAATAGAGAGCTCAGGAGGCGCGCCCGCGCATGAAGTATGCGCGCCCGCACCCGATGAATGCGCGCCCGCGCCACTGGAGCATGGGACTTCCTCCATGCGTTCTTCAATGTAAATGGTGTGCTCCTCTTGATCGACATTGGGTATGGCAGTCCCGAAATGAGTTGACGGGGGGTTCAACATCATACTTTCATGTGAGCGCAACATGAGAGCGCAAGCATCAAGTCTTGGAGTAAGCCATCCCTTGCTTTGTGAGCTATATGAAAGCTTCCACCTTGCACTTTGAGAATCTTCTAACCCGAAGAATCACCATGAAGGGCCTTGGACTTCATCTCAGACCTGAAAATAAAGAAAGGAAAACAAGTAAAAGGGAAAAGATGATAAAATCCACGAAAACACAAGAAAAAGGTAGAAAAGACTAGAATGAGACCAACTAGAGAATAAAAGACTAAAACTAAGGGAAAAAGCATGAAGAAAGCTATTAAAGCAACTAAAATCATCCCAAAATGCCATAAATGGCACTCATCAAACTCCCCCAAGCTAAACTTTTGCTCGTCCTCGAGCAAAAACAAATGCAAGTAGGAGTAGGATGAAAGATATATTCAAATAAAGAAAAAGGAAAAGAAGGGGACAAGAATATACACTAACTCACTTTCGTAGGAATCATGGTTGTTTTTAACTACAACAAGCCCTTAAAACCCCTAAGTCGCCAATGAGGACGAGTGAGGTCTCGTAAGGGTTTCCAAAGAGCTTAACCCATAATTCTCAAATTAAAGCGAGGCAAAGCATAAAAGGAAAAATAAAATTAAAAAAAAATAAAAAGAACACAAATGCATTTGAAATGGACCTTTGCAAATGACCAAATACAAATGAATGCACAACTTCCTAAACGAATAAGGGAATGCACGTTCCAAGATACCCGAGGTTGATTGAAACATAAAATATGCTAAGCATAGAGAACTACTAAGACACAATTCACCTTCATCCCAAACAATCTTACCACGTTCTCCCTACTAGTTTCAAATCCACCTCTAGTGAGCATCTCAATGATTCCTCAAAGGAACCGGAAAAGAAGAGATTCTAGGGCTACTCGACATCTTGACTATGCAAGCCGCTCCATGGGCTTGACTCCCATCTCCCTCCACCGACTTGTGTCTCAACCATAAAGGTCAAAAGGTCTTGGAAAGGGTTGTAACGTATAGGCAAAGAGGGTAAAGGTAGGCTAAAATTTGAAATTTGGTGGTATACCTAAAATGTGAAGCAAAGGGTGATCAATCTTCAACATCATATTCAAGCAATCACCAAACAAAAATACCAACACCCCCAAGCTTATTCAAATCAAAAATCACAAACATATATACAAAAAGCGTAAGAACGCTTCCCCCAAGCTTAAATGGAGCATTGTCCTCAATGCTCTAAACTAGGGAGATCACACTTACATCAAAATATTTTTGTAATTTTCATTTTTTTTCTTTTTTAATTCTTCTTCTTTTTTTTTTTGTGTTTTTTAAAGCATTTTCTTTTGCTCTCTATTATACTTTATTGCTTTGTCCTCGCCTCTTTTAACTATGGACGGCTTTTTCAACTTGCATTCGCCTTTATTCACACAATTTATATACAACACAAACTTGCTTAGCAATAGAACCAAATAACCTTGTTCATATTCCCATAAGCACGACTAATTGCTTCACAAAAACCAAAGATGGAAACAAAAATAAAACAAATGGCTTAAAAGCTAGTAATATGGCTAGAAAAGAGGATATAAGGCTCAAATCGTTAGCAAGAAGGCAAATGTAAACCCAAAATCAAAAATATTAAATCCAATCCTAGAAAAGGAAAAATTACCACCCCGAAAAGATGTCTTTGTCCTTCCAAAATGGTTCGGTCGCGATCTCGGGAGATAAAAGTCAAGTTCTAGATAAAGTAAGCGATAGTCAAGGGTCCATGTGCCGCTCAAGCAATAAAGGGGTTGAAGGCTAGGAAAATGAAACCTCACATGGTTGTAGCAAAAACTCACTACCAGCTTCAAACCCACTATAAGAAGCAACACCTTCTTACCACAAACAAGTAGACTAGGGCTTCAAGGTCCCAAAAGTTCTAAACACACTACCTTAGCATACTCTATCCTAGAGTCAACCAAGCATATTGTCAAACCGTGCATACCGTTACCATATAGGAAGTCATTCATTAAAAAATATAAGTCCAAATGGTATTATGTCCAATTCATAAGCGAATGTAACCAGAAAAACAAAACAATGCCTCAAACAAAAATCTTTATGGAATTTTTAATATTCAAAAGGAATAAAAAATAGAAAAGAAATGAAAAAAGGAAAGAAAAAGAAAAGGATAAGAAAAAAAAAAGAAGAAGAAAAGTAAAAGAAAAGCACAAAGATGCATGCAAAATCATATAAATCCCAATCGACAAACAAGTGGTCATTCGACTACAACGCCAATGACCCCAAATACCCTTACGGTGTTGATAGCAAACATCCTCGAACCGTTAAACTCTTCTAAACTACTCCTAATCTAACCAAACAAGAAAGAATGATAAAGAGAGAAAAATAGAAAGATTTCACCAAACGATCCAAGCTTGACTTATAAAGGAAGCAAAGAGAAGCTTACACCTCCATGTTGCTCCAAGAAGCATAGCAAGATCTATATGGCAATGTGAGAAAGAAAATAGACTATACACAAAGAAAAATGTTAGTAACTTCAAAACAAAAACGACAAAATAAAGCTATACACTAAACTAGAAAGAATCTGGATTTAATTTGAGGGATTACTTGGATTCATGGGTATGGATTTAAAAGGAGCACAATCATCATCATTCATATCATCATAAAAAATGATCAAAAATCATCATCAACAAAAATCATCAAAACCATCATATCATCAAAGCTTCACCATCATCACAACAACAACCGACAAAAGCATCAATAGCAAAGGAGAAGCATCATGTAAAACAAACAAAACAAGCATATGGACGACAAGCATGCTAAAAACACACACACACACCCTACTATGAACAAGAAATCCCCTAAGCTATAATGAAAACATCTCAACATCCCATCATACAAAGCAAATGATCAACCAATGAAGGGATAGAGGAAAAAGCACAATTATGGGACTATTGGCCACTAGGACCAGCCCCGCCATCATCATCCTTCCTATCATAGGCTTACCATCACCCCCCACAAGACGGTACGGGATCGTGTTGTGGTAGAAAATATGGATAATTAATCGTGGGGGTGATTTCGCCCCGTTAACACTCGTATCAAACAAAGCTTGTTGTTAGAGAAACATACCTTGTTGCATCTCCATGAGCCCTCGCATGCCAAATTACATGCTCTTCATTTGTGTGTGCATAGCCGCCAAATCTTGTTTGAAATTGCCTTCCAAGACAAGTTGCTAGCTCGTTATTTGTGCTTACAAAGCCGCCAAATCTTGGTTAGAGCCTTGATGTTGTTGTCGTTGTTGTTGTTGTTGTTGTTGACCATCATCATCATACTCATCCTCCTCCTCAACACCCGGTAACCGATTACTTAAAGGCACATACCAAACATTTGGAGCATCCCTTTGCAAAGAGGTCAAAGAAGGGTTCGAGAGATAACACCGATGTTCATGCCTCACTAACCAATCAACTACATCATCATCACCATTCTTTGCAATGAAGTTCACTTGCTTAAATTGGGGGATGTTGAGGTAGATGTCGTTTGCATCGCCAAAGGGAGTGTAAGAAGCAAGGTAGCGGGAGTAACCAAACCTTGAAGCCAACCTAGTTACCATACTCCCACAAGTAATCTCGTCCGTTCTCCTTCTTCCCACCATAGATTCACAACTCCTCATGAAGAGATGACCCATTTTCACTCCCTCGCCACTCTTCTCTTGTGGCTAACCAAAGAACCATCAATTCAATTTTGGACATTTTACCCAAATCTTGCTTGGGGAAGACCGAATACCCCAAAAGCCTATGCAAAACACGAAGACATGGTTGGTAAATGTCACTAGCTAAAGTGTAGCGAGCGGTAAATTGCTCCTTCCCCGAAATTGCATTCCACCAAGCGAACTCCGCATCTCTATTGAAATGTTCATGCTCGGGGAATAGAAGATCGAGATCGGGGTTAAAATCAAGGGCCTCATTGAATTCTCGGAGGGAAAGGGTATGAGGGACAATGAAAAGTTGGAAAGATATCTCAAAGTCGGCATCACCAATTGTAGTGGTAGAGAAAGAAGCTAGAAACTCCCTTGTGGGCTCAACATATGTTCGGTAGGCGAAATTTACAAATGTGCCTATCCGAAGGTTTCCAAAAAGCATCCACAAATCCTCATTTATGCCCAATTTGATCATGTGTTCTCTATGATAATGGCGGGAGGGTCTAATGATTCTCTTTTTAATGTCAGTGTGAATTGGTTTGTGCAATGGGTTTTGGAATTTTAGAGTTGGTAGAAGTAAGGGTTCATTGGAGTTTTCTGTTTGAGGTTCATTTCGGGGCTCTTCAATCCTCACTTGGGGTTCCTTCCCCTTCCTCTTTTTTGAAGTCAAATGATCTCAAAACTCTTGACATGATTTAATCAACCAAGATGAAAACCCAACAACTCAATTAAGTAACCACAATCACCACCAACACCAATATAATCAACACCACAAAACTACCACACCAATCAAACCAATGAATGCTAACTTTTAAACTTCACCAAAATCTCACTAAAGATGAAAATAATGCTAAACAATCAGCAACAACAAATGTTAAGCATGAAAGATTAGTAAACAATAACAATAAGAATCAACACTATCAATCAATCAACAAAATACCCAAAATCAATACTACTACTATTCACAAGTATTAAACAATCAAATTATCATCCAAATATGATAAAAAAAAAAAAAACTAAAATAAGAGTAGAGAAGATGATTATACCATACAAGAAGCAAGATTAACCAAGTTTGGAGCACCAATTTACAAAAATTTGAAAATCTTTAATTTGCTCTCCAATGGAGATTGAAGCTTGAAGAAGAAGAAATGGTGAGTAGTAGTATGGAAAGTGGTTAATTTGAGGAGAATTATGTAGAAAATGATAGAATTGTGAGGGAAATTGTTGAATTAAGATGATGTTTGGGAAGATTTGGGGGTTAGGGTTTGAAGTGTAGAGTGAGAAAGAGTGAAAACCGTAAGTTGGGATAATAAGAAATGAGGAAAAAGAAAGGAAAGAAAAGCTTCGGCTGGGCTTTATGCGCGCCTGCGTAGGCCACCTGCACCCCCGTGCAATCTTGATGTGCGCCCGCACGTGGGTTGCACAGGTGATCGCGCTCCGAAACTGCTCTCTGCTTTTTCCTTAGAGCACACGCACACTTCATCTGCGTGCACGCACACCCTTAAATTGCCTCTTTCTCCTTCCTAAAACCTTATTTTAGCATTCTTAATTGCATTTACCTTCCTCAAATGGCTCAAAACAAGGAATATTGAGCACAACTCTCATTATAACCGCTAAACTCCTCTAAATGATGCTTCATGCTTGATCAAATGAATTCAAATCGCATGAAAATCACCCTACAAATGCAAACACAAAAACAAGTGAAGAAAAGAGAAGATGAGAAAAGAGAAATGAAAATTAAAATGAAAAGAGAAAAGTTAGAGGGCCGGGTTGCCTCCTGGAAAGCGCTTGCTTAAGGTCCTTAGCTCGACTCTACCTCCAAGTCATGGAGGATCAAAGAAGACCACATTGTCCAAAGTGGTGGAGAGGGAAAAGTCATTTCCAAGCTTGGGCAAAACCACATCATGAGACATATCATCTTGCACAATAAAAACCGGATCAAACTTGTTAAGCTTCAACTTCTCTTTCTTTTTCTTGGGAATTATCTTTCTCTTCTTTGTTTTCTTCTTTCTTGGGGTAAAGAACTCCATACCGTCAATGCCACTACTCACATCATCATTCAAAGCAAGTTCAAACCAATTCGGCATCTCAATCACATCCTCAACCCATGAGATCTCTTTCTTTCCATCACTAACCAATTTGCTATCAATGCTTATAGAAGTACTGTCACAACCTTCAATGACATCATTAGTAGACAACGAAAGAATGCAAGAAATATCATTCAAATGAAGCGAATTAATGCACATAATTCCTTGCACAAAAGAAAGGGATTCATGCATGGGTTTAAGCTTGAAACTAGCCGAATCATTACTAACACACGAGGTAATAATGCCACCTTTCACATCTACCAAGGCGCCCGAAGTTGCTAATAATGGTCTCCCTAGAATGATAGGAATGTTGTCATCTTCCGCAATCTCTAGCACAATGAAGTCAACGGGGATAGTGAACTCTCCTATCTTGAGGGGGACATCCTCAATTTTACCCTTGGGGAACTTAATAGAATGGTCGACCAATTGTAGGGTTATGTTGGTTGGGAGGAGCTCACCTAGCTTAAGCTTTTTGAAGACAGAATATGGCATTATGCTAACACTAGCACCAAGTTCATAAAGAGCATTTTGAAACACTTTTCCATTAATGTTGCAAGGTATTGAAAAATTGCCCGGATCTTTCATCTTCTTGGGTAAGTCAATGTGGATAAGAGCACTACAATACTCCCCAACCTTTACCGAGTCCACCTCATTACACTCTCTTTTGCCACTAAAGATTTCCTTAAGGAACTTAGAATATTTTGGCATTTGTATCAAAGCATCGGTGAAAAGGATTGAAAGATGAATTTCCTCAAGCATGTCAAGAAATCTTCCAAATTGATCATCAATCTTGCTCCTCAAGAACTTTTGTGGGTAGGGAAGTTTGGGTTTGATCACATTATTTTTACACACTCTCTCCCATCTTGACCTTCTCATTAGCAACCTCAAACTTTTTGCTAGACACATCATGCTCATCATCATTGAATGATTCACTCACCCTCTCACCTTCTTGACTCTTCCTAGAAACACTCTCTTCAAGGACCTTACCACTCCTAGTAGCGATAGAATAAACCGGTTTCTTAGGTTCAATCCCTTGAGAGGGTAGATAAGTAGGACTAGCACTCTCTTTCAAAGTGTTATCTAGTTGAGTGATTTGAGTTTCAAGCATCTTGCTATGTGTCATCATTTCATTGAATTTCTTATCACTAACCGTCATGTATATGTTCAAAATCTTGGTTTAATTTTCAATTATCTCTTCCAAATTAGACCTAGAAGAAAAAGAAGGTTAAGCATAGGAATTATCATCTTGTACTTGGGTCTTTGGAGCAAAACCGGGTGGGAGGACCCCTTTGAGCATTGTTTTGAAAATTTCCCCTATTTTGATTGTTCCAATTACCCCTATTTTGATTTTGGCCATAGCTTTGATTATGGTTACCATAACCTTGATTATGATGACCATAACCTTGGCTTTGATTTTAGCCACTATAACCTTTGTTATTATAGTTACCCCGAAAACCTTGGTTTCCTTGGTTCCTATAACCGCTGCCTTGGTTATAGTTGTTAAAATTGCCTTGGTTGTGATAGTTCCTATTCCCTTGACCTCTTTGATTATCAAACCTTGAACCATTTTTGTTATTAGACACATAATTCACATGATCATTCTCATTACTATCAAAATCATCATATCCATCCGAAAAAGCATGAGGGAAATTAGAAGAATCATACTCATACGAACCACATACATCACAAAACAAGCATCCACAAGGCATGTTATTGGAAGTAGAAAGAGGAGTAGAGTTGGAAGATGTACCTCTCCCCTTATTTTAGGAGGGGAAGAGTAGGTGTTAGAGATGAAGCACTCTCCAATTTGGCTTTGATGGAAGTCATCTCCTTCCCTAGATTTGAGATTTGTGAGGATAAGTTGTTGATGGCATTGAGGTGATCAACGGAGTAAACCGTAGAGTCACTCTTGATTGTTGATTCTTTCTCACCGTCTTGCCAATCCATGTAATGCCTCACTACATCTTCAATGATATCCACAAATTCCTCTTCCGTTTTGTTCATAATAGGTCCTCCGGCTCCCGCATCAAGACAAGACTTCCCTTGAGGGCTTAGACCACCATAAAAGATTTGAATGATTTGGTAGGTAGGAATTCCGTGGTAAGGACACTCCCTTTGATAATCCTTGTACCTTTCCCAAGCTTCATAGAGGCTTTAATTAGATCTTTGCCTGAAACTTTGGATAAGTGCTCTTGCCTCTGCCGTTTTCTTTTGGGAGTAAAATCGGGATAAAAATTCCTTAGTAACCTCATCCCATGTCCTTAACGAGTTCGGCTTGAGTTCTTTATCCAACCATTCCAAGGCACGTCCTATGAGGGAAAAGAGAAAGAGCTTCAAATGAATGAACTCTTGTGAAAATCTGTTCACTTTGATAGTGTTGCAATACTTCTCAAATTCTTTGAGATGGTTTAGAGGACTCTCGTGATTGGCCCCATTAAATTTTTGCCTCTCTATCAAAGTGATCATTGCCGATATAATTTCAAAATCATTCGTCGGTGTTGTAGGTGGAGCAATCCCGCTCTCGAACCTATATGCACCCGGAATCCCTAATTCTTTCAATGCCACTCTTAAGTTTTCTTCCATTCTTTCTTGTTCTTATTCTTGTCTCGGAGGACTTAAGGAACGCCTAGAAACTCTTATCTTCGTAATTGTCCTCTCTATTTTCGGATCAAATGGCACTAGAGAACGACCACGTGCTTTATGCATACAATATCAAAAGAAACTATTAGTAGCACGGGTACAAATGTAGCCAAAAAGGGAAAATTCTTTTTGTGTTTTTTTTTCAAATAAGATTACATAAACTCAACAACTATAGCAAACAACTACGCCATTCCCCGGCAACGGCGCCATTTGGTAGAGGGTCTAAACACGTCGTTAAATGCTTAAAACCTTATCAACAAAATTATAAACACTCGACCAATCCTAAACCAAGTATAGGGTAAGTCAAGGGTCGAACCATGAGGAATGGGAGAAAGGTTACTATAGCTTAAGGTCAAACTATTTCTAAGAATAAGAAGGATGTTGAATATGACTAAGTATGGTCTCAAACAACTAGACTAAAAAGGGAATTCAATATCAAAAGCACTAGGGACTAGGCTCCACACACAATCATGATGGTTATGCCAATGGAGGGGAAATCAATCAACCAAATGTTGTAAAGGAGGATAGTAATTGCAATCAAGAGAACTCAAAGGGTTATCTCCTAGAAGTCAAACTAGGTTTCCTCTATGAATGACTAGAAAGAAGATTGCAATCCCTAAATCAATGGTTCGTGTCATTAGAAATCACAACGCAATCTAGCTCGAAAATCAAGGTTGATCACTCCTTAACAATTCAACCGCATGCACAATTCTATCAACCAATTTAATCACAACATTCAATCAATCAAAATCCATCAATTATAATTTAGCAATAATCCATCATTCATGCATGCTTCACCATCTCCTTAGCAAGGAGTCTACTCACTAAGCATATTGAAATTGAAGAACAAAACTAAGTAAATCACAAACATCATCATCTTAAACTAAATCAAGTAGAAATTCAAATCAATCAAACTATTAACCAAAAGATAAACAAGTCAAACAATCATTCATGAATCAAAAGAAAATTCAAGCAATGGAGAGGAAATAAAGGAAGAAAATCTCACTAATTATCATTGATTGAAGGAAATCCAAACTTGATTGAAGCAAATCCAAACTTGATTGAAGCAAATGTTGAATTACAAATCAAAATCCAAGAGTTTCTCTCTCTAAAATCTAAGAGCTCCAAAACTAACTCCAAAAAAAAACTTCTCTTTCTAGCCTCTCTCTCCTCTTCAAAAATATGAATGAAAAAAACTCTCTATAGAATAAATAACTAAGGAGAAATAAAGTGGATGTCCAAAAGAAACCCGTACAGGCGCGCCCTCTCTCCGGAATGCACGGTCTCGAAAAACGTGATACGGAACAGAGAGCTCAGGAGGCGCGCCCGCACGTGGAGTATGCACGCCCACGCCACTGGAGCAGGGGACTTCCTCCGTGCGTTCTTCAATGCAAGTGGTGTGCTCTTCTTGATTGACATTGGGCATGGCAGTCCCGAAATGAGTTTACGGTGGGTTCAACACCATACTTTCATGTGAGCGAAGCATGAGGGCGCAAGCATCAAGTCGTGGAGTAAGCCATCCCTTGCTTTGTGAGCTATATGAGAGCTTCCACCTTGCACTTTGAGAATCTTCTAATCCGAGGAATCGCCATGAAGGGCCTTGGACTTCACCTTAGACCTAAAAATAAATAAAGGAAGACAAGTAAAAGGGAAAAGATGATAAAATCCACGAAAATACAAGAAAAGGGTAGAAAAGACTAGAATGAGATTAACTAGAGAATAAAAGACTAAAACTAAGTGAAAAAGCATGAAGAAAGCTATTACAGCAACTAAAATCATCCCAAAATAATGCCATTTGAGTGCCATAAATGGAACTCATCAATAAGAAGGTGCAAGTGTGTGTCGATTCGGAGGTGGTGGTCAGAATGTTGGTGGAGAACAACTCCCCCAACTCTCCTTATATTCATATCGTTTGAAAGTGTTGCGCTCTCATACTCTCGTGAGGGGTGGGAAGCAACCATTAAACATTGTTACCGTGAGGCAAATCGGGCCGCGAATTGGCTAGCCAGTTTCGGGGTAGAAGCGTCCTAACCTATCACATTTTTCTCGGCGGTCCCGAAGGATCTTGAAGCTGTTTTATTAGAGGATTTGGGAGGTGCTACTCGTCCTCGGATGGTGCCTGATAGGACTTAGCTCTACTTTCGTTTAGCTAATGTCTTAGGAGCTTTTGTTTTTGCTTTTCTTTATTTTCTGTAGTTTGTTTTTCTTTGTTTCTTCGTTTTTTATTTTATTCTTGTTCTGGGCTTGGCCCACTTTCTCACCAAAAAAAGAAAAAAATATATACTTTATTATATATCCAATATAATATACAAATGATATATAATCTATAAATATATACAAGTGAAAAGGCACATAGAATATACTTGTTAGTATAGATATGAGAATATGTTTTGATCTTGTATACATATGATATGAGAATACTTCGCTTAGAATATAGTTGTTAGAATATATTCTAATCTTACAAACGGATTAGCTAAATTTAAGGAGCTAATTATACACATAACATATATATCATATTACAAAATCAAAATATATTCTAAAAATATACAAATGAACATACTTTATTTGTCCTTTCAAATATGTTTACCAAAATATTTTCGCATTAAAATAAGTTTAAGGAAAATAATTTTTTTGGTATATTACGATTAGCTTAATTCTAGGTAAAAAAAAAAAAAAAAAAAAAAAAAAAAAAAAAAAAAAAATTAAATTTAAAGAACTTATCATAATTCAAATGATCGATAATGTTTTTTTTTTTTATGAAGTAACATCCACTTCCACCGTTTCACTAAGAAACTATGCAAAACCACAGAAGTAATTCATTGAATCTATGATATGCCTACAAGCTTGAAAGCATTAGTCTATTAATTAGTACAATAACACAACTAATTCGGTTCATCATATCCTATACAGTTCGTCTTGTGTGTGGCTGGCCACACGGTGTGGCCGGTTGTAAAAGAACAAAGTAACCCAACACTGAATGAGTAACCTCTGTAATATTGACCAAATAACCTCTATAACACTGACAAAGTAACCCTGTAACACTGACCGGGTAACCTCTATAACACTAATGAAGTAATCCCCATTATAGCTGGCCACACGGTGTGGCCAGCCACATATAAGAATTTGTATATCCTTTATGGTAAAAAATAAAGGATATTATGTTTTTGAAAAACTTAACTAACTAAATTTTTTTTCTTATAATTGTGACTGTATTTATTTTATTTTTATTTTATTTCTTTTAAATTCAAATATATTTTTTTAACTTACAATAAAGTAATAAACAAAGTATGTTTATGTTGGTTTTAAATTAGGCAAATGATAACAATTTATTAAACACGAAGACATGGTTGGTAATAATCAAGAATTTATGTTGGTTATAAATTAGGCAAATGATAACAAGAATCTTTGACATATCATACGCATTCAAAAATAAAATATTCCAGATAATTATAGGTCAACACCAAAATATTTAAAAAGCGAAGTATTATTGAATATTTAAATTACAATAAAGTAATAAACAAAGTATGACAAAGTATGGACATATGGTCGGAGGCAATAAGTAATAAAGACGTGTGTCATAGGTAATGTCCTATAACTAATTGGGCAAATTCCTTATACACAAACAAGATTTATATTTTCATATTGGTTTTTTTTGGATCAAATAGGATTTCAAAGAAAATATTTTGCGGTTTCTTGCGAGATTTGCCTGACAAACCCAGATTATAGAATAATGGATTTTTTTTTTTCGTTTACATATAATTGTCTATTTCGCATCCCTTGACTGAGATTATCCAATTAAAAATTATTATTCTAGGATTTTAAACCAACCTAGATTTGCAAAAAAAAAACCCAATTTTCGAAAACTAAAAATTTTCGCAAACGTTGTGTAGATAGGGCATAATTTCAACCTTTGTCGTTGCTTGAATGTATTTACGGGATAAAGATGATGAATTGGTGGTTAATTTTATTCATAGATGAAGAACCTCAAAGAATGTTGAAGAACAAGAAGAACGGATTTTTGATTTTAAATTTTTATTTTAATCTTATCTTTGGATTTTATTAAAAAGTAATTTTAATTAAATAATTAAGAGAATAAAAAAAGATTTTCGAAAAAAAAAATTAATTTTCAAAAAATAGAAAATGATTTTAAAAAAGAAAAAATTAAAAAAGAGGTTTGACCAAGCATTTAAAATAAAGGAAAAATCAACCAATAGGATTTAAGAATAGGAATGGTCATTTTAAGCATGACCATAGTAGAATTTTTATTGATAATTAACATATATCGGAAACATATGAAGTTAAGCTATAATCAATTCCATTGAGGTTGAACAATTTCGTGTCATCTAGTTTTGGTATTATTTATGTTCAAGTCAAATCAATTTTAATTTGAGTCATTTTGGGTATGATGAGTCGGGTTTGAGTCCATGGAGCTTGATTCGGTCCTTGAAGACGTCATCTTTCTCTTTATTCTTCTTTTGATGTAGTGAAAAGGTCTCATGTTACTAGGGGATGAAAACTTTGTAGTCCACCACCTCGCTAGATTAGTACCCTTCGGTGAGGAGCACATGTTGGTTAATCACATAAGAGTAACTCCAATGGTTGTAACTAGGGACTTGCTTGCAATTTCCAAAAGTCTCTAGCTATTAGCTTGACCATTGGAGCTAAAAAAAATACAATTTGCTTGAGAAAATTTTTAGAGATTAATATACTAATATAATTAAACTTTTAAAGATAATTAAGAAAGTTAAGCTCATAAATAGCAAGCCATTAGCTAACCATTGGGGCACAAAATAGCTACACAAACAATTAGCTTAAAATCTTATGTGGCAGGCAAGCTTATTTGAGAATTCACTTACCATTGGAGATGCTCTAACAAGTGTGGGTTATATGTGCCTTTAGGCTTACCATCTGTAATTGTTTTATTTAACCAATTTTTATGGGATGTACAACATTTGTTGCATAATACTCACAACGAACGTTTGCATTTTGCACTAATTATATCAGTAATTTGACGGTATCTTTTACAGATATATAAAAATATATGTTGTCTTGTAAAATATATTTATATTAGTTAGTATGTTTTTATTATATTACCCTTAAAGATTTAATTCATTATATTAAGCCTTGAAGATTTCTTAATTATTACATTAATCTTTAAAGATTTTTTATTAAATAATCTATATATATACCTAAGTATACTTTTTTTTAGGAATCAAAATACTCGTATCTAGGTATACTTTTCGTCACATGGAATATATCCGTGCATCAACACGGTTACGTTCTAGTTAATATGTATGAAATAATTACAAATATTAATAATTAAAGCTATGTATTGACAAGTGTACAAACAGTGATGTTTTAGACCCTTGCTTTACCATAAAGTTGTTATCAATTCCTTACATTACTTACAATTAGGCCTTTAAATTCGGGTCAAAGGATAGGATTCAGGTTAGATTTTGAGCCGTGCTTAAAAAATATAGCAAGTACGTAGTACTGTAAATATCATTATAAAATATGAAAAATGGATCAAAATTAAATTGAGTTTGGATTTGGTCAGGTTGTCGGTAGGGATGTCAATAGGGCGGGGCGAATGTTGGCCTTCCCATCCCCATCCCCACCTAACATTTTCATCACTATCCCCATCCTCATCCTCGCCCTGGCGGGTACAATTCCAAAACCATCCCGCCCCACCCCTACTTGGATACCCACCCCACCTAATCACTACCAAAGCCTCGCCTAATCCCCACCCAAAACCCGCCTAATCTCCGCCTCTCAAATACACAATCCTACATAATTAATATAGATTACAATTAAAAAAAACCATTCTCAATATTACACACTTTTTTGTTTATAATATAAGTGTATTACAAAGTATTATAATTAATATTTTATTTTACATAACTATTTTTCCGTCCCTTAATGATAGTCCATTTTGGCCAAATTTTAGTCACAAAATGTTCACTCCATTTGCTTTTTCCAACAACCATTAATATTAATTTTTTACCAAAATTCCCTCCAATTTGCAACAATATTTGTGCAAATACTTTTATTACCTTCTTTCTACTTATTTTGCATATTCCATGTAACTTTACCTATCCAATATACTTTTACTACTTCTTATTTAAGTTTATTAATTCTCGTAAAATTTCACTAAAAGGGATTATCATTAAAGGACGGAGGGAGTATAAAAGTATATAATTATAGACGTGGGTATAAGGTGGGGATGGGGCGGGTACGAAGTGGGGCAGGGCGGGGATGGGGCGGGTACACTCTAAAATCCACCATCGCCCCATCACCCATGGCTGGTATGATTTTTATCCCCATTCCCGCCGATATGTTTATTTTATATAGTGTTTTACCCCCGTCCCTTGGTCATATTTGGGAGTATTCTTGGCTCTTTAGAGCCACTTCTATAACTAATATGCGTTTTCTAATGTTTTCGTAGTTTTGGTATTGTTTTATAGGAAATTGCGGATTTGGAGCATTTTTCCAGATTTATTTAAGCCACTACGAGCATTGGAGTAGGATCGCATTCATATGACCACATTCCGAAGCCCAAGGCCGCGTTGGAGCAATCAAACCGGTGATTAAGGGCTCGGTGAAAAAAGAAGAGTTCGAGGCAATGGGCCAAGCTTCAAGGCCCCAAAGAGAAAATCCAGATTGGGCCAAGAGAGTGGCCCAATCGAAGAAACTCCCTTGCATGGGAGCTCGCCCGACCGGGGAGTGCCCTCGCCCTGAGGCGCGCCCGGCCAGGCAAGGCAGAAGAAAGAGAAGCGTTCTCACCCTGAGGCGCAACCGACCGGGCACGAGTGAAGATCTTCTCACCAAAAAGGCAGGCCCGGCCAGGCAAAGCTCAGCCCGACCGGGCGCGTGTTTTTGAGGTGTGTTTTGCGACTTTTAATTTTCGCTTAAGTTTAAGATTTCTAGCTTAATTATAAATACGCTTTTCTAAGCGAGTGACGATGACCTCTCTTCTCATTAGTTAATTTCTCAGACTTTAGTTTTAAGCTTTTGGTTAATACTCTTGTTTTCTCTCTCTACACTTTTAGTTTATGCAATTCATCATCTCCGTTTATTTTGGTAACAATTTCTTCCCCTTTTATTTTCAATAATTAATTGCTTGATTAATTATGTCTTATTTATTTGCTTTGTTTAGTTTAGATTTAAATATATGTGAGTAGTTTTATTTCTAGGGCTCTGGGGATCCATAAATAATATGAAGGGTAATTTATTATTGTTGATTGTCAATGTTTGATTGATTTCCTATTGATTGATTTAACACTATGCAATTGGATTTGGCCAGGTTTAATTGTATGAGTTATGCAATATTGATTCGAGGTTTTAGAGATGAGAATTGATGTTTAGGCTTAGTTTCAATAGGCAGGTTAATTTATAAATGATTAAGTCAAGATTCAAGAGATGCGATTTAATACCGGTAGGTTAATTCTGTGATTGTAATACGTAGCGAAAGCCCTTTATAATATGATTAATTGATGTATTGATGATTGATTATCGTGTTTTACCCTGAAATATTATTTATTGGTGAACCTATACCCTAGACTTTGATTTATTGATTTCTCCCTTATTTAATTTACTTTACTTTAATTATTCTCCATAGTTTAATTCCCATAAAAATAATTTGGTTACTTGATAATCTAGATTATATTAATTATTTAGGAATAGAAAGACTTGTTTCCCTGTGGATTCGACCCTAATTCCTATCTACTTTAGTTAGAGGATTTAGGTAATTCTTTTGATTAGGTGATACAACTTTAGCCTGTCAAAATTTGGCGTCGTTGCCGGGGAGACGGTTTTATTTTTATTCCTGATTATTTTTGTAGTCTAGATTATTTTCTTTCGTCTTAGAGAACGCAAGTTTGTTGGGACAGTTTCTCATATTTGTTTATTTAATTCTGTGTTTATCCCCAGGAGTTCTAGATAGGTTATATTCCATTCGATTTTGAAATTGAATGTTCTTTTACATAGACAGAAGAACCTTTCAAACAAGTACGAGCTACTTCTGAAGGCAATACACCTTTGGAACCCCCATCTAATTCTAGTGACACAGAAGTTTCTTCAGAACCAGAATCAGAGATGACGGCTTAACCACCTCACAAGCTCAACGCCGTCTCTGACGGATTTTCCACTTCTTGCTCCTACACCTAATCTCGAGGGAGTACAATTCGAGATTAAACCCCAGTTTATTACTATGATTGAAAGGAAGTAATTAAGCGAAGCTAAGGGTGAAGATCCAAATCTTCATATTTTGGATTTTTGACAATATTGCAACACTATTAGGCAAGCTGGGGTCACGCAGGACCAAATCAGGGAGATTCTTTTTCCCTTTTCTTTATGTGGTAAAGCTAAATTATGGTACAATGGATTGAATAAAACTACACTTGGTATTACTGACTGGGATACTCTTGCTTTGAATTTCTATAATAAATATTACCCTGCAGAGAGGACAACTTTATTAAGGAGTTCAATCCAAAAAATTTCCCAAGAAGCTAATGAAAGTCTATATGATGCTTGGGAAAGATTTCAGGATATGCAGAGAGAATGCCCCCATCATGGATTAGCGCAGTGGCAGATAATCCAAGCCTTCTACAACGGGCTTGGAAATTCATTTAGATCAATTCTTGACTCGACAGCCAATGGAAGATTTATGAATCTTCAAGTAGATCTCGCAGGAACAGTTATTGAAGTGATGACAATTCATAATTCCCAATACGGGAATCCTAGAGGTTTTGCAAACAAGGGGAAACATAATGTCGATTCCGTATCCTTTGTGCAAGCCCAATTAACCTCTATTTGCCAGAAACTAAATAATATTAGTACTCCTATTCCTACTTCTGTAGCTAATGTTTCTGCTGTCAATAATACTAACGATGCTTTTTGTGAAAATTGTGGAATTGTAGGTCATTGGGAACAAGATTGTAGAAGTTCCATGGAGGAAGTTAATGCCTTCCAAACCTATAGGCAAAATAACCCATACTCCAACACTTATAATCATGGTCTCCGAAACCATCCATATCTTTCTTACTGGAGTACCAATGTGTAAAACCCTCCACAACAACCACAACAACAAGCGCCACAACAAACACAGCAAAAATATTACCAACCTCCTAACCGAAGGGCCCAACCACAAAATCCACCTCCATCTACTAACCTGCCTTGTCAGAAATTAGAACGATGTTAGCTAGTATGCAAAAGCACATGCAAAGTAGGGATGCACAAATTGATCCGATCTTAGCTCACAATAAAATCATGGATAATCAAATTGCGCAAATTTCCTCTACTCTACAAACTCGCTAGTAGGGAGCCCTACCATCACAGCCAGTACAACCTACAGACCATGCAAATGCAATTACTCTGAGGAGTGGTTCACATTATGATGGGCCTCCTATGCCTAAGGATGATGAACCTGTTTTAACAAAAATTGCTAATCTTGATTTTGTTATACCAAATGATCTTGTTACTGGCCCTACAGGGCTCCAGGGTAAAACTAACATTTCTGATGATACATTGCAGGTACAACTCTAAGGAAAGTTACAACTCAAGACAAGAGTGGAGATGTACAGAAACCAGTTATCAAACTGCCATTCCCTAATAGACAATTGAAGACTAAGTTGGATAAGTAGTTTGGTAAGTTTATGGAGGCTGTGAAAAACTTGCAGGTAAAAGTTGCAGTCACAGAGTTAATTACACAATTTCCTGCATACGCCAAATTTATGAAAGATATTTTGACTAGGAAGAGAGCCTTTAATGAGGTAGAGATTGTAGCTTTTACAGAGGAATGTAGTGCTTTATTGCAAAATAAATCTCCACCTAAATTAAAGGATCCTGGTAGTTTTTCTATTCCTTATCATATTGGTAATGTCTTCATTGATAAAGCATTATGTGATTTGGGTGCCAGTGCTAGTGTTATGCCATCGTCTGTGTGTTTAAAGCTTAATATGGGTGATTTAAAAGTTACTAACATTACTTTGCAAATGGCGGACCGTTCTGTTAAATACCCTTTAGGTATTCTAGAGGATGTCCCTGTTAGAGTTGGTAAATTTTTTATCCCTGTTGATTTTGTTGTTTTAGACATGGCTGAGGATACACAAATTCCAATAATATTAGGTAGACCTTTCCTCCACACTGCAGGAGCCATTATTGATTTAAAAATGGAAAACTAACTCTATCTATCGGAGATGTTAATATCACTTTTAATCTAGGGAAGGTTTTGAAAGGTCCTATGTTAGAGGAAAATTGTTGTAGTATTGATGTGATTGATGTTATTTGTGAAGATAGCTTACCACAGATCCTTGCGAGGGATCCCTTGGAGGAAGTACTTTGTGGTGATTTTACTATAGGTGATGTTGGTATTTGGAGCAGTGAGGTGGATGCTATAGAGAAAGCTCTCGCACTTGAAGACCTTGACCCTCAGGAGAGCAAGAAGGTAGTAAAATTAGTTCAGGAATCAAAACCTGTTGAGGTTAAGAAACCTGAACTAAAACCTTCACCCTTCTCATTTAAAATATGTATTTCTTGATGAACAGGAATTACACCATGTGATCATTAGTACTGCACTTGATGACCCATAAACTTCCTAACTTCTTGAGGTTCTTCGAACCCACAAAAGGGCAACTGGGTACAGTATTGATGACCTCAAGGGTATTCGCTGATTTTTGTATGCACAAGATGCATTTAGAGGACAATCACAAGCCATGTATTCAACTTGAGAGAAGGTTGAATCCTAACATGCAGGAAGTAGTCAAGAAAGAGGTTATGAAATTACTTGATGCATGTATTATCTATCCTATTTCTGACTCAAAGTGGGTGAGGTCCTATACAGGTAGTTTCTAAAAAGAGTGGGATGACTGTGATTAAAAATGATAAAAATTAATTAATTCCCACTAGAACTATAATAGGGTGGCATATGTGCATTGATTATCGTAGATTAAATATTGTCACCAAGAAAGATCACTTCCCTCTCCCTTATATTGATCAAATGTTAGAAAGGTTAGCTAATCATAAGTTCTTTTGCTATTTAGATGGGTACTCGAGATTTTTCCAAATTCCGATTCACCCTGAAGAGCAGGAAAAGACCACATTTACATGCACTTATGGTACTTTTGCATATCGTAGGATGCCCTTTGGTCTATGTAATGCCCCTGCTACTTTTCAACGTTGCATGATGAGTATCTTTTCTGAGTTCATAGAGTCTATCATGGAAGTCTTTATGGATTATTTTATTTTGTATGGGTCTTCATTTAATGCATGTCTAGCTAATCTCACTAAAATTTTGAAAAGATGTGAAGAATGCAATTTGATCCTAAACTGGGAAAAATGTCACTTTATGGTGACAGAAGGAGTGGTTCTTGGTCATATTGTATCTGATAAGGGTATACAAGTAGATAAAGCTAAGATTTCTGTGATTGAGCAATTACCTCCACCAGTTAATGTTAAGGGGGTTAGAAGTTTCTTAAGTCATGCGGGGTTTTATCGTCGCTTTATCAAAGATTTTTCTAAAATTTCTAACCCAATAACTCAGCTTTTACTCAAGGATGCCACATTTGATTTTACTGATGAGTGTCTTGAGGCTTTTAACAGGATTAAGCAGGCTTTGATATCGACACCTATCATATGTGCTCCCGATTGGAATCTTCTTTTCGAGATTATGTGTGATGTCAGTGATTTTGCAGTAGGAGTCGTGCTAGAACAAAGAAAGAACAAAGTTTTGCATGCTATTTATTATGCAATTAACACTTTGGACGAAGCCCAAATCAATTATGCCACCACGGAGGAGTTTGTTGTTGTGATTTATGCTTTAGAAAAATTTAAATCATATCTAGTTGGTTCTAAAATTATTGTTTTTACTGACCATGCAGCTTTGAAATATCTTATAGCCAAGGCGGAAACAAAGCCTAGGCTCCTCCGTTGGGTTCTCTTGCTCCAAGATTTCAACGTGGAAATTAAGGATAAGAAGGGAGCAGAGAATGTTGTCACAGATCACTTATCGAGGATCAGTTATGATGAGGATAAGGAATCTCTTCTTATAGATGATTCTTTCCCAGATGACCACTAGTTTACAGTTGTAGAACAACACCCTTGGTATGCTGATTATGCTAATTATTTGGTGGGCGGTACTCTACCTCCTGATTTGTCCTACCAACAGAAAAAGAGGTTCCTTTTATGATGTTAAACATTATATTTGGGATGATCCTTTTTTGTTTCGGGTGAGTGTGCAGATGGACTATTTCGCAGGTGTGTTCCCGAATGGGAAGTTCACGGTGTACTTACAAGATGCCACAACTCACCATATGGAGGACACCATGGTCCCACTAAGACAGTAGCAAAGAACAATGATTCGGGTTTCTATTGGCCTACCATGTTCAAGGATGCTCACTCTTTTGTCCAAGCTTGTGACTCTTTCCAGAGGACTGGCAACATCTCGCGGCGGCATGAGATGCCTCAAACCGGTATTTTGGAAGTTGAGATTTTTGATGTTTGGGGTGTTGATTATATGGGACCTTTTCCCTCATCAAAAGGGAATCATTATATCCTTGTCGCCGTTGATTATGTATCTAAGTGGTTAAAGTGATTGCCACACCTACCAATGATGCCAAGGTGGTCCATAAGCTCTTCAAGAAAACCATTTTTCCTAGATTTGGAGTCCCTAGAGCCGTTATTAGTGATGGAGGATCTCACTTTCATGAGCGAAAGTTAGATACCCTTCTCAAGAAGTATGGTGTCTACCATAGGACGAGTTTAGCTTACCACCCCCAAACTAGTGCCCAAGTTGACGTTTCTAACCGTGAGATTAAGGCTATTTTAGTGAAGGTGGTAGCAAAGTTTATGAAGGATTGGAGCGATAAGTTGGATGACACTCTTTGGGCGTATAGAACCGCATTTAAGACCCCCATTGGTACTTCCCCCTATAGACTTGTGGGGAGAGCATGTCACCTCCTGGTGGAATTAGAGTATAAGGCTTATTGGGAAATAAAGAGCTTAATTTGGATGCTAAGTTAGCGGGAGAGAAGAGGCTACTACAACTTAACCAGCTAGATGAGTTTAAGTTGATGGCCTATGTTAGTGCACGCGTCTACAAGGAGAAGACCAAGAAATGGCATGACAAGATGATCATTCCGAGAGAATTCAAAGAGGGTGATAGAGTTTTGTTGTTCAATTCTAGACTTAAACTTTTCCCAGTAAAGTTAAAGTCAAGGTGGTCGGACCCTTTTACTGTTAAAAGGGCAAACAAATTCGGTTCTGTGGAGTTATATGATGAACATGGTGGTGATTTTAAGGTAAATGGCCAAAGATTGAAATTATATCATGAAGGGGCAACTATTGGTGCAGTTGAATTACTTCACCTAATCGATTCCATCTCATCTTGATCGACATATGATAAGAAGGTCGTGCGGGACCTAGATAAACCAACACTTTGCGGGAGGCAACACGTATTTTCTTGCTTTTTGGAATAGTTTTTCCCTTTTATTTGTCTTTTTAGAAGAAGAGAGGAGGGAATTTAATGTGTTTTAGAGTATTTTGTACAGGTTGGAGAAAAAGCGAACCAAATTTTGAAGAAAAGAGGGAAAAATCGGACTCATAGTGTTGTAGCGCGCCCGACCGGGCATGAGAGGAAGTCCGTATGCGAGCAAAATTCGCCCTAACAAACGAGGCGCGCCCGACCAGGCGCGAGAGAAAGAAGGATTTTGGCATACAAATCGCCCGACCGGGTGAACATTCGCCCTATTAGGCATGAGAACAAAGATCGAAAAAGAGTCAAATTCTCCCGACCGAGCGAGAATGGCCCCTGACGGGCGCGAGAGGAAGAAAAATTGGAGTCTTAAACTCGCCCGAATGGGCGTGAGCCCAGCGAATTCAACAACGCCAATTCACCCGACTGGGTAAGAGACCGCCCGACTAGGCGCGCCTTTTTTAACCCCGTTGCTTTCCTCTTCTTTCTCCTTTCTTCTCCTTTCTTCCTTCTTTCTTTCTCTTTCCTCCATAGTTTCTCTCTCTAAAACTCAAATTTCTCTACCTTCTCTCTAAGATCCCTCCTCCAATTCTCACCCAAATTCAGAAATTTTTACATATTCCTTCTCCTCTCTTCATCCTCTACATCCCTATACTAATTTGGTTCGGTTTTGAGCAAATTTTTTTTTGAAGACCCATATACAAGATGACTACGAAGAGGGAAAGAACTCAATTTGGCCGTGGTTCGGGATCAAGTACTCCATACGACCTAGATTTGCAACTACTACAGTGGCCAACGATCAAGATTACAACCTCGAAGCAACGTCAATGGCTCATTAATCTCTAGAAACGCGAGGTAACTCCCTCTCGGTAGTTACACCGAGATACTCTTGAAACTTTAGGATCGGATTATTTGAGCATGTTAGGAGGTTTATGAATGACATAGGAATGCGTAAATTTGTTGATATGCATTATCGCACATATCGTGAAATTACTTGTGAATTTCTTTCATCTTTAAATGTTGTTCAAACAACCAATGGACCGGTTATGCATTTTAGGTTGAATAATAGAAATATTAGTTTAACCTATGTTGAATTTGAAAAATTGTTTGATCTTGATCCCCATCCCCCTACTCAATGGCATGAGGACTATAAATCGATTGACATATATTATGATTTGACGGATTTGCCTTGCCCGAACTCACAACATGCCAGTGCACGACCCTTTCACCACCCCGTCCCTAAAATCTTCCGAAGATTTTTCGGGGACTTGATTTCTAGCTCGTCATGAACCTCACAACACCCAAACCAACAAGCTAGCTATCCTAGGACATTATGTTTATGGGTACAGGAAATTAAACATTGCTAGATACATCATTACCCATTTAAGCACGCCAATGCTTGTAGTAACAATGTCAAGACCCATATCCATTGTGGCGGCCTAATCACTAGGATAGCACTTAAAAAGGCGGGGTTTGTCTAGTCTAGGTATGAGGGGTTGACCAATTGTGGGGGAGGGACTCTCATGAACTTGTCTTATCTTCAAAGATTAGAATAGGTCAAGCCAAACCACCAACAGATTCTAGAGTGACATGTAAGGGTAGGAACGACCCCTTTGCCCATCTTTCCTCTTCCTAACCCCGAGTTGATCGCCTTTTCCCCTGGGCAAGATTCTTACACTTATGATATTCTAGTTGCCCATGACTAGGGCCGGGCACAGCCCCGACCACGTGCACAACCACCATCTCCACCACATGTGCCTCAACCACCCCCACACCAGCCTAGGCCAGACCCCGAGACCATTTGGGACCTACAGAGTATAGGTCAGGCTATAGATGGGATAGAGGAGACTCAGGGGGAGCTTAGGACATAGGTAGGTGACATTAGGAGGCTAGTTGGTTCCCTTGACCAGAGGGAGGGCTATGTTGAGCAGAACACGGGTAGGGGACTTTATCCCATGTACAACGACTATGCTCGTCATGGTGCTATTCCTGCTGACTCCCTTTACCCTGACTGGCTCTAGCCACCACCCCAGGGATACATGGATCTCGACTCCGTGGTATTTACACAGACTACTCTTCATTTTCTGGCTACGGCCAAGACTTTCCTTTTGGGGGGATGGGGGTAATGTTAACCCTAATTATTTTTGTGGGAGTTCTTCTAGTGGTGCAGGTGGTAGTGGAGGAGGATTTGGGACGATGGATGAGGATGGTGGTGATTAGCCATGCTGCGGCTAGTTCCCGAGCCAATGAGGACATTGTTTGATTTTGGCTTGGGAGAGATTTTTGGATTAAGGTATCTTTATTTTCTCTCTCTTTTTGTTTTTGGTGTGTTTAGTATAGTTTTTATTGCTTTCTAGTGTAGATTTTATTGTTTTGAAAAAAATTGAAAAGTACAAAAAAATTGAAAAATAAAAAAAATACAAAAATACAATCCAATGAATGATAAATCATGCTTCCCTGCACCCCATACACGAAAATTGTTTTGATTTGATTCTTGGTATATGATGATGAGTATTGTGGATAAGTTAGCCATGATTTGATATTTGATTGCTTAGATGTCTTAACATGAGTCAATTTTGTCCAACTATTTGTGGATTTGGTGCTTAGCTAGTTGATTTGGTTAGGAATTGTGTGTTAGTTCCTGGTATGTCAATGAAGTTGAGTATTGGTTTGCAACTTTGAGTAATGTTTGTATGGCTCCCTATTATGCAACATTGAGGAGGACGAAGGCATTTGTTCTCTTAGGTGGCCTTCAGATGATTTTAGATACATTTGTTCCCTTCTTGCTACCCATGTTGTTGCCTTAACTTTTTATTGTTTATTAGCCACATTACAAGCCGATTTTGCCCCATTGGTTACTAGTCCCAAGCTTAGCTTGGGGGAGCTATTAGTGAGTGAGGTGAGGAAGTTTATAGTGTGCTTGTTATTTGCACAATTTTGGTGGTGTTGAGAAGTTGTTTGTTCTTGATTGTGGTTTATTTTGATGATTGTTGAAAGATTAATTCTCTTGAAAAAAATAAAGCATGATGTTGAAAAAAAAGAAAGAAGTTCAAGAAAAAAAGAGCAAAAGAAAAAATTTATGTAATGTTCAAATATTCTAAGAGAAGGTTGTTCAAAAGAACAAGAAATCGAGTATTAAAGAATTCAAAAGTTTGTTTGGTTCGCTCAAGTTGTTAATTATTATATTTTTATGAGCGAGATTGTAAGAGTTGGAAATTGTTGATATTATAGGTTGTTTGGTGAATATTTGGTTGAGTTGAGTTGTGTTGGAGATGATTGTTCATTATTTATTTTTGACCGTGGTTTATTAGGATTGGCTCCCTAAAGCATGGCTTTACTCTCACATTTTCCCAAATTTATCCTACCTTTTACCCTAACCTTACGTTACAAGCTTTAAAGACCTTCCGACCTTTGTGCATAGAGTTGTATGGATGTGAAATTAGTTGTTTATCAATGCAAAGAATGATTTGATATATTCCGAGTCTACTACTAGGTTGAGTGCTTGTTTTCTTAAACACACGAGTGTTGTGAGTTTGGGAGGGCATTGTTTACATTAAAGGGGTTGGATGGAGAGTGATCGGATGCATCTTATATCCGCCACATAAAGAGTGAAGAGTGCGTGAGCACTAGTCTTGAACTCCATATACACTTGTGGTTTGCTCTACTTGACAATTGTTAGGGAGGATGAGTAGTTGGATGGATTTGATTGGTTGACTTTGATGCATATTTGTTGGATTTGTCTTGAATTGGTTATGCTTGGTTTTAATTGATTTTTGGGGTGAAGTATGTTTTATTTGTTCATTGATGAGCTCTTTGCTTTGGGACAAGCAAAGGTTTGGCTTGGGGGAGTTTGATATGTTCATTTTATATAGTGTTTTACCCCCGTCCCTTAGTCATATTTGGGAGTATTCTTGGCTCTTTAGAGCCACTTCTATTACTAATATGCGTTTTCTAGTGTTTTCGTAGTTTTGGTATTGTTTTATAGGAAATTGCGGATTTGGAGCATTTTCCCGGACTTATTTGAGCCACTACGAGCATTGGAGTAGGATCGCATTCATATGACCACATTCCGAAACCCAAGGCCGCGTTGGAGCAATCAAATCGGTGATTAAGGGCTCGGTGAAAAAAGAAGAATTCAAGGCAATGGACCGAGCTTCAAGGCCCCAAAGAGGAAATCCGGATTGGGCCAAGAGAGTGGCCGAATCGAATAAACTCCCTTGCCCGAGAGCTCGCCCAACCGGGGAGTGCCCTCGCCCTGAGGTGCGCCCCCCGGGTGAGGCAGAAGGAAGAAAAGCGTCCTCGCCTTGAGGCACGCCCGATCGGGCACGAGTGAAGATCTTCTCACCAAAAAGGAGGGTCCAGCGGGGTAAAGCTCCGCCTGACCGGGTGCGTGTTTTGAGGAGTGTTTTGCGACTATTAATTTTCGTTTAAGTTTAGGATTTCTAGCTTAAGTATAAATACGTTTTTCTAAGCGAGTGGCGATGACCTCTCTTCTCATTAGTTAATTTATTAGATTTTAGTTTTAAGCTTTTGGTTAATACTCTTATTTTCTCACTCTACACTTTTAGTTTATGAATTCATCATTTCCGTTTATTTTGGTAACGATTTCTTCCCCTTTTATTTTCAATAATTAATTGCTTGTTTAATTATGTCTTGTTTATTTGCTTTGCTTAGTTTAGATTTAAATGTGTGTGAGTAGTTTTATTTCTAGAGTTGTGGGGATCCATAAATAATATGAAGGGGTAATTTATTATTGTTGGTTGTCAATGCTTGATTGATTTCCTACTGATTGATTTAATGCTATGCAATTAGATTTGGTCAGGTTTAATTGTATGAGTTATGCAACATTGATTCAAGGTTCAAGAGATGAGAATTGATGTTTAGGCTTAGTTTCTATAGGCAGGTTAATTTATAAATGGTTAAGTCAAGATTTGAGATATGCGATTTAATACCGGTAGGTTAATTCTGTAATTGTAATACGTAGTGAAAGCCCTTTATAATCTGATTAATTGATGTATTGATGATTGATTATCATATTTTACCCTGGAATATTATTTATTGGTGAACCTATACCCTAGACTTTGATTTATTGATTTCTCGCTTATTTAATTTGCTTTACTTTAATTATTCTCCTTAGTTTAATTCCCATAAAAATAATTTGGTTACTTAATAATCTAGATTATATTAATTATTTAGGAATAGAAAGACTTTTTTCCCCGTGAATTCGACCCTACTTACCTATCCACTTTAGTTAGAGGACTTAGGTAATTCTTTTGATTAGGTGATACGACTTTATCCTGTCACTTGCCCCACCACCCGCCAAACCGAGACCCATCCCCGCTCCAGAGGGGCGGGTCTTTTACTTGACCTGCCCCACTGACATTCCTAATTGTCGGGTTCCCTCTCAATACTTCGGGTTTAGATTCAGGTCGTGTCGTCACAGGTCGGGTCAGACGGTCAGTAATTGACAACTCTACATACAAGATTCAATCATTGATTTTGGCGCACTTGCGGATTCCATTGGAAAAATAAATCCTATCCCCGACGCTGCCAGAACTATGGGAATTCTTATTTCCAGGCAACACCCCCATCATCTTAACGCCCCACAACAACGAACAAACATATGTTTTCACGATTCACTACTTTCTAATCAATCAACTTCAATCCAAATCTCTTATTTCACTATCAAATTTCAACATCACCAAACCCAATTCCTCTGATCTACATATTTATCATCGAATTGTGAATATGAATTATGTTTCCCACCAACTGTTTGATGAAATGCCTCTTTGAGAAGTAAATGTCCATTTCTTGAGTTTATTGCGAATTGTGTACCCATTTTCAGACTGGCGAATTAGGTAACATTAATGTTTTTATTAAATCAACAATGCTTGAATTATATAATTAGTGATAACATTTCCTGCATAATTTAATACTAATAAGGGGTGAATTGCTACATTTGTCTCTGATCATGTAACTTTAGGATGTCTGCAAGTTGAAAGTTTAACATACCCAATATCTTGAATCAAATTTAACTTTTTTCCTTACTTAAACTGCTATAAGTAGATCTTTTTGCTGTTTTTTGCTGTCCATTTTTATGTGAAATTCATTATTTTTTGGATGACTGCTTACAGGATTACTGGTTGACAAATTCGCCTAAGCAACCCGGAATTTTGGGTCTTATTTGTTAATCCAGCATGAGTTGTATACAAGTATGTCTCATCTTGTACTCTTTTTCCTGTACTTTGTAATATCGAGTATCGAGTATTGCTACATTCAGTGCCTGTCAATCTGTCATCTTAAATTTCTTTATTCTTACCAATTTGCAGGACTCTGATAAAAATATCGAGCCGACTGATCTTGGTAATTTGCAGGACTCTGATGAAAATATTGAGCAGACTGATATTGGTATGAACACTGATTGTCTTTAATATTATTATTTTTTATTTCCAGTTGTAAAATCACCTGCACGTTGCGAGTAGTGATGGTTTCATTGCTCGAGTTAGAATATAATATTCCAGGACAGTGTAAAACAATATTGTTTGATATGGGACTATGAAATTTGCTTTTTCCTGGCTGTACAAGTGTTAAATTCCACTTGCTAAGCACCAGAACTAGATACCATCACTCTTAGACAGAACTTTATCGTTTTCAATTCTTTTTAGTATAGACTCCAAAATGGAATCAGGCTTCTTTTGTTGTGATGTAGGAGATAGTTCATGATCTGGGTGACGAAGTAATATAGATAATTTGCTAACTATGCAGTAACATTTGATCAAGGATTGAGAAGTTTGACTTATAACTTCATCAAATATAAGTCCTGGAGATCACATCTGACTAATGCTGTGTTGATTAGAATACATGGCTAATGGGCACAAATATTACCTCTGAATGATGCAGCAGATTAATGGGATTTGCAGGAGTTAGTGGAGATTGAAAGCAGATGCTAAGAATTTGGGTAATTTATATGGAAAAAGTGTTTACTGCCAAGTTAATATTGTAGCCTTGGAGTTAGGCTTACCTTGCTGTGAAACAAGTTAGCAGTCTACCATAATGCATACCTTGAATACTGCTTATAATCACCTCATTGGAAAAGTGTATAATAAAGTTATTGTACCTGATAGTAACTATGTCTATATGTCGATTGGAGTGATGGATATGGCTTGCATTTTGAGTAGTTACAGAATTGGGAGAAGTTGCATAGAATAGGAGTGCGTGCTGATGATAATTTTATCATTTGTGGGAGTGCATGTGCATCTCATGAATATCTCTTTAATGATTTTGTATTCAGTAACAAATGTAATAAAGCAATATATAGCTTATATAGCTGGCTGGTCCTGAATTTTTCAAGAAGTCTACTTCTGGTATTTGGATTACAGAAAAAAAGCTACAAGAAAACCTAATTTCAGAAGGAAGGTTATAGCAGTTACTATGGGCCTATGGCACCATTGGTATACTGAATCTGGCAAGTTATGAATGAGGCATAATGGTAGTGTAATTCAGGACAGTGGAACAGATTGTTACAGAGATTCTATATACAATAAATGAGAATAGCTTATAGTTTAGGGTATAAATTGAGTGTTCATGCTAAAATTGTGATTGAGAGCAAGTTGTAGTAATGTATAGAAAAGCAGGTTGTATTTAGTTGGGCTATTTTTTTATAATTTTTTATTTTATTCCTTTGAGTTTCTTCTCCAAGGAGCTTGATTATTCCGGTTATACCTACAATGTTTGGTAGTAGGGAGGAGATGGGTCTTTATGACTTATTCCATCTTAGCCTTGTGAAACCCTAGAAACAACCCTTATATATATAGAATTCTAGGTTAGAAAATGATATAATATTGTATATACACCGAGATCTTAAAGATATTATCACATTTTTGTTATATTATCCCCTTATTTACATAATTTTGACACCTAAAAATTGACAAAATTTCGGTGTTTAGTTTGTTTACAAATTACGCCTTGTGACCTGTTGTGGGGATTTGACATTGAATGCAACTTGGTTTCGAAAATTTGTTTTAGGATTTGATAGCAAATTTGACATGTTCCGTAGATTCTACGAATTTTGAAACTTGGGAAGCGGAGATGAAGAGCAAAAATTATCCCACCAAGCATGCCAATTTGTAAACCATAAAAATTCAAACATGTAATATACAAACAAAGAGGCAAGAAAATAACGGTAAAAGTATTGTTATTGATGATTTATGAATTACAACTATACAATGTTTAGTATTAGGGGGGAAATGGGTAATTGTGACTTATTCCATCCAAGCCTCTTAAACCCTAAAAACGACCCTTTTTATATAGAATCATATATTTTCTGAGATCTTGAAGATATTATCACACTTTTTTTTTTTAACATTATCTCCTTATTTTCATAACTTTGACACCTTAAAATTACAATATTTCGAAGCCTAAATAGTTATCTGTATAAGGTCCTTCCTAGAAACTTCATCTACTACATACTCTTAGAAATTTGGATGTATTCATCGTTTTATGAGCACTATATCATTTTAATTACCAAAAAGTAGTCTTTTGATCTCATTATCCACGAAGAATGAACTTTTGCAAGCAGAGAAAGTTGCTTGTCAAAGATGATGGAAGCTCAGTTGTCTTTTCATATTTAGCATTTTAATACTAGATTTAACCCCTTTATGAACTAGCTGCAATGAAATACTATTGATGTTATTGTGAGTTTGTGACGAATATTTATTGCGATACATCTTGCTATAGTTATGAGTTGAACAACAACCTACATTCTTCCAAGTTTACAGGTGTTGGTTTTGAAGTACGTCACATTTGTTCATTTTGCAGGCGCATCAATCAGAAAAGGAAGAGAAATTCTTCTTCAGGTACTTCCATTATTTTCTCTTGCTGTTTTCTAAGAGGAAGATGTTTTCTGCTTCTTTCCATTTCGACATTGTACTCCCTTGGTCACAATTATGTATAGCTTAAGGTAGGCGGCTAGTTGTGCATATCTTAAAGTGATTGCAATTTTCTTAAAAATGACTAGAACACCCTTATGTTTGTCTATTCTAGTAAAGAAAATCTGATTGTCAACATTGGTGTGCTAAAGTGACACTAATTTTAAGCTATAAATAATAGAGAGTTGCACTCATTTGGAAATTTCTCATTTTAATGACTAGAGGAAGCACTCAAAAGAGCAAATGGGCAATTCCCGTAACCCGTTCTTATTTTTGACTAGAGAAAGTACTCATAAGAGCAAATGGCCAATCCCCATGTCAAAACCTTATTTGGTTCACATAATTTAGGTATGAGGTATGGTCTAAACCTATACCTTATATTTGCTTTATGATTTTTAAGAGTTTCAAACCCCCAAGGTATGGGGTTTAGAAACCTGGGGGGAGGTGGGTTTGACTCATTCCCATACTTTTAGATATGAAATAAAAGAAAAAAAAAAAAAAAAAAAAATTCATTCCATAATCATATCAAACACGTAGTATTAAGAATCAAGTTCCAAACCCATACCCTTTTGGTTTCATTCCTGATGCCAATCCCATACCAATTTGCGAACCAAACGCCCCCTAAGTAATTGGTCCTTTACCCATTCGATGCTTATGGGTGTTGATAATCATTATTTTGTTGTTGATTTATTATATGGTTGTCGGTTGACAGGCTTTCAATTGGGAATCTCACAAATTAGACTGGTGGAGGAACTTAGAGGAAAAGATGCCTGATATAGCTAAATCTGGGTTCACATCTGTATGGTTGCCACCTGCATCTCAATCTTTGTCTCCTGAAGGTGAGAGGATATGAAACTGGCCATCACTAAATATAAAATATTCCATGTATCCGTGCTGTAAATTTTTGATTGCTTGTGTCTCCATCTGCAATTATTCTTCTATTTGTAGGTTACCTTCCACAGAATCTCTATTCACTAAACTCTGCATATGGTTCTGAGCACCTACTGAAAGCTTTACTACAGAAAATGAAGCAGTACAAAGTCAGATCCATGGCTGACATAGTAATCAATCATCGTGTTGGGACTACTAAGGGCCATGGAGGGATGTACAACCGCTATGATGGAACTTCATTACCATGGGATGAACATGCTGTTACATCATGTACTGGTGGATTGGTAATTTATCCTTAAGTCAATCACTCCTGTAGATATGCTATGAAACCTGGTAGTCCTTTGTGTTGCACAGTTTAAGAACAGTTTCTGTTGGATGGAAATTTGCATTTTATGTAGTGCATGTTTCTTTACAGCTCGGTATAGATTTAAGAGAGCTTTCGTAGTTATACCTCATCGTTGAATTAGAAAAGAAATAGCCTACTTTCAAATAAGAGAGACTAATTTTACCAGCAAACAAGCTTCCCCCTTTGTAAGAATCACGACAACACTCAAGTATGCATTCCAAGCTCATAAAAACAAAAAGAGGAAAATTTATGACAGGATTTTGTAATTAAATGAAGGTCTCTTGCTAGTGAGGTCAGCAATGGTGTAGTTACGATTAACCTTACCTGCTTATATATGATGGATTGAAGAATTGGTCATGGTTTAAGCTATTGTTTCTCCAAATCATGCATCAATGAATATCATAAAGGACAAACCAATCTTGGCCAAAATGTTCTAATTTATATAGCTCTTGTGCTGGTTTACTCTTAATGAAAGAAAAGAAAGCCAAACATATTGTTAAATTTTTGGTCTAAAGTATGCCACAGTTCTTTTGATGTTGAATTCTGATATGCTGTTACATTAAACACTGGTTTTACATGTTAAAATTTAGGGCAATCAAAGTACTGGTGACAATTTTGACGGTGTTCCAAACATTGATCATACACAGTCATTTGTAAGAAAAGATATTACAGAATGGCTGAGGTGGCTGCGAAACAAGGTTGGCTTCCAAGATTTCCGCTTTGATTTTGCAAGAGGGTAACTAGTCATCTTGGAACTGTACACATTTATCAGTCGAGTTTGATTAATTTTTTTTTTTATCCATAAAATTAGCACACATTTTCTAACTCTGGTTGATTACTTAGTTATGCAGCAAAATATGTGAAGGAGTACATTGAAGGTGCAAAACCAGTGTTCTGTGTTGGAGAATACTGGGATTCTTGTAATTACCATAATGGTCATTTGGCCTACAACCAAGGTGCATATATGTTAAATCCTTATATAAATATACTCTTATTTGCAGGACTATTAGAAGAGTTCTAGTATTATAATCATCTATATTACTGTGACTATGTTATTATGTGATTTTTGTAAAAAAAAAATAAAAAAAGGAAAAAAAAAAAAACTGCTTTGTAACTGTAGTAAGTTTAAGTTGCAAGTGAGAAGACATATGAGTCTTATGATACAAATGAAAGGGAAACAACCGACGAAGCCTTAACTCATGTAGGTAGGATCATCTTATAGGACAGAAGCTACCAGTTAGCAGTGAAAATTCATTCAGGTAAGTCAGCAACCCAGTCAATTGCCGAAATATTAAAATTTTGACTTACAAATAGGTATTCTGAAGACTCAGGAGAATGCAAGAAGTGTTACCCTGATTGCTGTCTTCCTAATGGAAGCTTTGTACAAAGTATTGGGAATTGAACCATCTAGCGATAAGAAAGAGATTGAAGACACATGCATAAACTATGTCTATAAATAGTCACCTCTACGGCTCTACCTGCCTCACTGCCAAAACTAATTTTTGATGGGAAAAGTGTCCTCCAAAGATTCAACAAACAGTTCTAACTGCTTGCTTATGCCTACTGGAATGCCTTACAAAAGAACAAACAAGTAGTGTTGATCAATCAAAATGCATTGATTTTCCAAAACATTAATTATGTTATAATTTAACTTTATATTGAATGTAGCTTGAATCATCTTCAGCTCTAGGATGACTTATATATATTGATATAGAAGTAGAACAGAAGTTGACGTGTTTGGTAGGCTTCTGCCCCTTTTGATATTAATGGTCAATATGCACAGCATATTGAATCTTAAGTAGACAAAAACTAGGCATGTTAGATGATTTCCCATATAGGACAACATTTCAGAAAAATCAGACATATCACACATGAAGATGAAAGAGTGTGAGTTAGAAATCCTAGCTGGAGTTTCTTGTTTGCCAAATTTTGCATCAATTAGTGACATAACTGCAGAAAGAATTTGAGTTGCCAAATAGATCTTCAAGTAGTCTCTATTATTCTAAAATAGCTTCATGCTACATTTCCTTGAGATATTTCAGCATCTTCGTTTTCTTATTTCTACAGACAGTCATAGACAAAGGATCATCAATTGGATTGATGCTACAGGACAACTTGCCACTGCGTTTGACTTCACTACAAAAGGAATTTTGCAGGTGTTGACAAAGTCTTTTGTACTCCATGTTTTTGTATTTCCTTAATGCTGTACAGCTAGGCATGTCTCTTTCTGAAATTCTGAAGGAAGATCTAAACATCAAAATCTAGTTTGTCATTTATCTTGCCTGCTATCGTAATAAGTTGACAAAATCATACCATCATTTAGATCATTACACCTTATTTCTGCCATGTGAAAACATTTACCTCTGTGTACTTTGACGCTGTTTAGGGAGCTGAATCCTATTTATTTTGAATATTAGGAAGCTGTTAAGGGAGAATACTCTCGCCTTCGAGATTCCCAGGGGAAGCCACCTGGTGTATTGGGTTTGTGGCCTTCAAGGGCTGTTACATTCCTTGATAATCATGACACTGGCTCAACGCAGGTACTCCACTGTATAGTGATGTAACAATAAGTCAAATGTTTATGCTAGTCTGAAAGGTATTCATGCTTCTTGCTTATAGATATATCTGGAAAAAGTCCTACTTGAAGTAGGACCATTGATAGAATAATTTGTGAAGGACATGCCAGAAAATAAGATTCATACAAATATGAAGAATTTTTTATTTGAATATATATTATATGTTTACTTAAGTTGAATTTATAGTATATTTAACTCGAGCAGTTTTTGCATGATTTTCTTTTCCATTAATAATTATGACCAAACCCTATTCCTTATGTTTTTCTCTGTGCTTTCTGATAAAGCTTCTGTTAATGAAGAACAAAATATTTACTCATTTGTAGAGATGTCTTTAGTAATCAGCTAATAGTTTAATGCGATATTGGTCAACCATATAGTATTAGACTATTTTGGTTGTCAAAAAGAAAATCTTACTCTGTTAAACTATTTTGTTTTCCCCCATGCATTCACTGGATAAATTTCCTGCTGCAGGCTCATTGGCCCTTCCCAGAAGATCATATTATGGAGGTATCCGTCTTATTTTCTTAGTCTCTTTCTAGTCCAGAAAATGAATGCTTTTTGGATGCCATAGAGTCTGGTCTGATTTTTCTCCCTTGATCATAATTTGGGCTGGCCATTTGAACAGTCACCGCTTCAAAATTTTGGATCAAGCAAAAGGCATAATGGATTTAGACTTTGAATAGTATGCCTTGTGTTGATGCATAAAACTTATGCATGTTAATTATCTTAAATCAAAACAGAACTTTGTATTATGCATTTCATTTTCATCTTGTCTTGCCTATATTTTCTCACCATGGTGCTATTCAACTACTGATTCCGATTAAGATACTTCGTTGAGGACTCTGCCATTTTAATATTCTGAGAACACCTTGTAATTTGTCACAGGGCTATGCTTATATCCTCACACATCCGGGGACACCTTCTGTGTTCTTGACCATTTCTATGAGTGGGACACCTCTTACCATGACCAAATTGTGAAGCTGGTATGATACTACTTTTCAGCCATTTTGAACATTGTATTGAGGAAATTATTTATTCACGTGTAACCTTATGAACCTGCTTGTACAGATTAACATTCGAAAGCAACAAGATATTCATAGTAGGTCTTCTATTAGGATACTTGAAGCTCAACCACATCTCTACTCTGCAATCATAGGGGATAAGATAAGCATGAAGATTGGAGACGGTTCATGGTGTCCAGAAGGCAAGGAGTGGATACTGGCAACATCTGGTCATAGATATGCTGTATGGCACAAGGAAAACTAACTGGGTAATCAACATGAATATTTTTGGGCCCATATGCTATTGTTTTGCTTGCACATATGGGTGAAAGTAATACGGATTAAAACTGTAAACCAAATCAAATTAACAATTTAGTTTGGGTTTTTTTTTTTCAAATAAAAAAAAAAAAAAAATTGGATTGGTTTGGGATTGAAAAAAATTAAAAAATATGGATTACGGTTTGGATTTTAAAAAATCAAAAACCAAATAAGGAACCGAATTTGGGCCCATGATGCTTATATGAATTATGCTACTAATGCTGTCAATTATAATTTGCAATTTGTTAAATATTATTTGCACATTTGTTTCATTGTTTGACTACTGTACTTTAATTATTGAATTATTTTGCTAAGTTTTGTTTATTGCAATAAGTAATATATGTTCATGCCTAAAAATAAGACCCAAAAAAACATGTCCAAAAATTTCAGTTCAATTTGGATTCATTTTTGAAAAACCGAATTAATACGGTTTGGATTGGATTGGACTAAATCCAAATTCAGTTTGGATTCGGTTTGGCCTATAATCTAAATCGCTATCTAAACTTTCACCCCTACTTGTACATGCTAATAGTTAGCTCAATATACATAGTCGATGAATTTTTGCTTGTAAATTTGAAGACATACATATATTTGAAGAATCATCATATGCTTTTGTGGGAACTCTACATGCAATAAAACTAAACTGCCTACTAAAACTCCTACTCAAAATGATAAGCATGTTAGGATTATTAGGATATATTTTTGGGAGATTGTTTCATTAATTTTAGGATTAATTGGGTATTGCTATTATTGTGTGTATCTTTTGATTTGATCATATCTTTTGAATATCTTGTATTATACATACACCCGATGAATGAAAGTAAGGGCAAGCTTTAAGCCTTTTATCAAATTTTACATGGTATCAGAGCCAAGTTTCACGATTTTGGACCTTTAATGGCTTGAGTATATTGTCAGACCCATGGTTTGGGACCTTTAATGGCATGAAGTATTCTGGGCCAGATTGAATTAGATCATGTGATTCTTGAGTTAAAGGGACCTTACATCTGAGGGGGAGTGTTAGAAGTATATCCTACCAAATAACACATGTAAGCGTCCCACATTGATAAAACTGAGGTGTTTCATATGTTTATGTCTTTTGTCGTAATGGTTGATCGACAGTTTTCTTAAACAATTAAAATGGTTCAAAGAGATAATGGGACTGAATTTAATTGTTTGCGTGATTGTTTTTTTGCTACGGACATATTATTTCAAACATCATGTGTAGTGATCCTCAAACACGAACACAAACACATTCTCAATGTAGGAAGAGCATTGAGATTTCAGGCTAATTTGCCGATATATATTTGGGGGAAGAGTGTTCTAGCAGCCGTTCATTTAATTAATCGTATTCCTTCTCCCTTGTTGCAAAATAAATCGCCATATGAAATTTTATTTGGCACACCCCCTATTTTTAACACCATTTGCATGTTTGGGTGTCTTTGCTTTGCTCATAATCAAAAGACTAATGGGGACAAGTTTGCAAGTAGAAGCAGATCGAAAATGTGTTTGTCCGATATCCATTCGAGAAGAAAGGGTGGAAATTTTTTGACCTTGATTCAAAAGAATTTTTTTGTCTGTCGTGATGTTAAATTTTTTAAAGATGTGTTTCCATTTCTTGATCCGGATTCTTTGAACATTGTCCGGGAAAATAAATTTTTCCCACGCATATTGATGTGGATTATGACTTTACGGAATTTCCTCCGGAAGATGATGACCCTCCACATGTCAGTGAGGGAGTTGAGGGTTTAAATGATGTGTATAGGGAGGATGAGCTTGGAGTGGGTGCTAGAACAGACCAATCTGCCTAGCCACAAGATGCTAGTGCACCCCTTCTCATAGAGCGGAGTGCCCAGTCACAAGACACACCAGCAGGTACAGTGGCAGATCCCGCAGCAAATGCCGAACAGCCCATAGTTAATGTCGAGCCTCAAACAGCTCTCTAATCAGCATCTTGAAGAGTCTCAAGCTACGAAAATAGATCGTGGCATGCGGGGAAATATCCGTCAGTTAAGCTTCAAGATTATGTGACTCATTCAATTCTTACAAATAGTCCATCTTCATCATCTCCTAACACATCGTCTCCAAAGCATTCCTCAAGTACTCCATATCCTATAGCACATTACATAAATTTTGACAGCTTTTCTTTGCATTATCGAAAGTTTATTGCAGGCAATAAGAGCATGAATATCATCAAGAAAACCATCCAGAATACGAAATACACTCATCATATAAGTCGGGATGGCTTGTGCGGCGGCTTTAATCAAAATTTCCTTTCCGATGATTGTTGGCAAACCAAGGTACTTCTCATGCTTGACCACTTCCCTGACACCCAGAGTTTCAACAATATCTTTTCTTCGATCAGCATTTACACATTTGCTAAAAGTCACTTCCATTTTGCTTAGATTAACTTTTTATCCGGATGCTCTCTCATAAGTATTGATAATATGAGCAATCTTAGAACATTCATGCAAATTTACTCTAGCAAAGAGAATGCTATCGTCAGCAAAGAAAAGATGAGAAACCCGAGGGACCCCTCTACAAACTCTAACACCGTGAATCAACCTGTTTCTTTCTGCATTTGAAATCAGAGTAGAAAACACATTGGCACATAGCAGAAAAAGATATGGGGATATCGGATCACCTTGACGAAGGCCTCTAGTCGGAATAACTGACCCGAAATTTTCCCATTTATCTTAGACGAGAAAGAGACACTCGACAGACAACCCATAATTTTTTGATCCCATCCGGCTCTAAATCCCATTCTTAACATCACCCTCTCCAAGAAAGTCCACTCCACACGATCATATGCTTTGCTCATATCCAGTTTCAAAGCAACATTACCATCCTTCCCCTCTTCCTTCCGTTTCATTGCATGAAAAATCTCAAAAGCCACCAACGCATTATCCGAAATCAGTCTCCCGGGAACAAAAGCACTCTGATTTATTGAAATGATTGAGTCGAGCAAAGGTTTCAATTTATTTGCCAAAGTCTTCGATATAATTTTGTAGAGTACATTGCAGAGACTAGTCGGCCTAAACTCACCCATGAATTTAGGATCGTTGCATTTAGTTATCAATACAATGCAAATCCTATTTATCAGTTCAATATCCACATTTCCTCTCCACCACTCCTTCACAAAATGCACAATATCTTCACCAATAATATGCAAAAATTCCCAATAAAAGAGAGCGTGCATACCATCAACTCCGGGAGCTTTATTAGGATGCATTTGGAAGAGCGCAAATTTCACCTCCTCACCAGTTGGCTCACGATCAAGAACATCATTCATTTCCTCCGACACTACATTTTCAACTCCGATCAAGGCCTTGTCAAACCCGGTAGGATTTTTAGAGGTAAATAAATTAGAGAAAAAAATCAGAGACAATGTGCTTCACATCCTCCTAATTGGTGCACTATACTCCTTGATCATCATGCAAGCCTTTAATAAAATTTCGTTTTCTACGTTGACTTGCTTTGTGGTGAAAATATTTAGTGTTCTTATCTCCATCTCTAAGCTCATTTTCTTTTGCCCGATTATGCTAATAAGACTCCTCAAGCATATGTAATTCGTTAAGTTCCACACTAAGAGCATTACATCTTTTTAAAACATGTGCATCAGGTTGTTGACTTTGTAGTTGCCTCAACTCTTTTTCAGCATCACAGATTCTTTTCTTTACATTACCAAATGTAGCAGCAGCCCACATAGACAAAGCACTAGCACATGATTCAATCTTTCCTGGAACATTGTTAACCTCATTTGATCTCCATGCATCAACGACCACGATTCCACACTTATCCTTGGATAACCATAAAGACTCAAATTTAAACACACAATCACTTCTTTGGCCATCAAGGGAATAATCAGATTTTAATAGTAATGGAGCATGGTCAGAGCGGTGTCGAGTCAAATGAAGTAATGTCACATTAGGAAATAGATTGGACCAACTTTCGTTTGATAAAAAGCGATCCAATTGTTCCCTTACAATAGTATCTTCGTTCGTCCCTCTTTGCCATGTGAAGCAGCAACCTCGATACCCCATATCATGAAGGCGACAACTATCAATTGCACACCTAAAAGCCTCCATCTGACGATCCCCCCTCCAAGCTCCTCCCTCCTCACTATTACTCAATATTTCATTAAAATCTCCGAAAACAACAATAGGCAAATTACAATTGCCCCATTGGCTCTCCATTAATTCCCAAGTTTAATGCTTGTCAGCCGTTCTAAGCCAACCATAAATCCCTCCCGCCTTCCATACCACCGTATCATCTTGATTCCTAACCTCCGTGTCAACATGATGAGAGGAGTAAGAAATAACTCGAACATTCACATCACCCCACCAAAATGCAATACCCCCCGAATGCCCATTACTACTAATACACAAACCTTGAACAAAACCACACCTATTTATAATCTTCTCTAACCTTCTACTATCTATCATTGTCTCCATTAAACCACAATCTCCGGCCTATCCCTCCAGCATATATTCCGAAGAATATTAACCGTCCAAGGGTTTCCAAGCCCTTGACAGTTCCAGCTCAGAATTTTCATTTCTCTTCGGAGGTATGGCAATGGCCACTACCTCCTACTTGGAAAAATCTATCCCCAGAGTTTATGTCATCATACCTTCGCATCCGCTTACCCCCTGCCTCCACCATATCACTATTCCTCTTAGGCCTCATCTCATCCATACTCCTTTTAGCCCTCCCCTTCGGACTTCCTCCTTTTTTAAATTTCTTTCTAGTCTTCTCACTCCCTTTACTCCCTTTCCCCCCCCCCCCCACATTTGTTTTCCACTGTCCACCTTCCCAACAGAAAAATCCCCAAAACTAAATTGATTAATCTCCCCATCCACACCCTCACTAACATTTTCAGAAACACTCCCTATATTATTCTGCTCCCCCCCCCCCCCCCCCCCCCCCCCGACAGTATGTTCCACCTCAATGCATCCCCCATCACCAATCAAAAGAGTGTTGATGTCAACCCCTTTACTACTCTCACTCCTCACGTTAGTATAATTCTTCTCGGGCAGCTTCCCCACCTCTACAACAAGTTGCTCTTCCCTTATTGGAGACGTGAACAATAGTTTACATGCCGCACTCGGAGAAATTAATCTCATAGCCTTTGGATCCATATAGTCGATCTTGCGGCTCTTTTCCTTTCTCAAGAATGATATCCACCCTACTTGTCTCTCCTTCTCTGCCATGGAAATCACATTACGACGTGGACTAGGTGAAGCATGTAAATAGGGACCGTACTGATTAATGATTTGTTCATTTTGCTCAATTTCAACCTCTTGGCATTCTTTATCAACATGCCCTAGCTTACCACAAAAGAAGCAAAATTCACCTAGCCGTTCATATTTTATGTCAATCCACTTCTGAGGAAGTTTTGATTTTAACTCCTCTGCGCAATGGTTTATTAAGGTCAATTATTACTCTCATGCTCATATCCATCTCCCTAGCTTACCACAAAAGAAGCAAAATTCACCTAGCCGTTCATATTTTATGTCATCATACTCGATAACTCCACCAATAGCGTCGCCAATCTCCACAGCCACATTACGATTTCTTTTGTTGAAAGGCACATCAATTAATCTAACCCGGAAAGGAGATTTGTCAAATACAATCTCCGAAGGTTGTTCGTCACCCGATAATTCCTTTAGCAATAAAATTTGATCCTTGAAAGTCCATGGACAACCTTCAAGAACACGATCCTTATCAGAAGAACAAAAGAATTGGAGAACGAAAAGGTTTGCTTCCACCATTCGTATTGCAACACCTTCTTTCAAACTCCAAATTGACATTAGGGTTTTCCTTTATGTCATAGAGTAGCTTTATGCTCAGGGTTTCTAGCACTTTTTTATTTTTATGTCATAGAGTAGCTTTATGCTCATTTTGTTTTGTTGAACTTGTTCTGTTCATACCTCCCAAATTCTGGTGACCCTTTAAATGATTTCAAAAGCAAGTTGGTCAAGCTTTATTCAAAAAAAAAATGACAGTGAAATGGCGCATAGAAATATAATGTCCACCCTTAGTCAAACATGACCTGGTTAGAAGATTTCTCTCTTAAATGGATGCTTTTGGATTTTAAAAACATCTTTATTCTTTCTCTCTCTTAATATCCACCCTAATTAGGCAATAAATGGGTGTGCTCTTAAGAGATAACTTGTGCTAGTCAATGTTGTGAATGTCCATATTATTTCTACTTTTATTATTAATGTTTAGCCACCCTTCTTGTCACCCCCTAAATTAGTAGCCAACAATGTAATAGTGAATCGCTACTATAAATACTCTTGCAATTTGCAAATTCACTTATACAAGTTGTATTTCCACATCTTCGCTAATACGATTACTCTTACCTCTTCTTTATGTACGCTGTACTTTGTATTTCAAAGGGAATTTCTTGACCGTTAATGTTTTTATCGATTTTGTGATTCGTCACACAGTTGACTCAAAGGCACTACAGAAAAAGGAAGTTACTTTGGCGCATTTGCAGAAACCTTAAACAAAACATCCTTTTTCTTTCTACGCGCCAGAATTATAAAGAATCCTAAATTAAAGCCGTCCCAATTCACACCAACAAATGTCTTTCATCAATCAATTTCTAATTTTTTATTCTTCTTATCAAATCAAAATTCCATGATCATCAAACCCCGTTAACTATGAATGTGAATATTGTTGAAATGGGAAACAATTGTGCAAAAGTAATCGAATTTCAACTCCCATCATTGCCCACCAGCTGTTCGATGAAATTCCTCTTTGAGAAGTAATTGCCCATTTCTGGAATTTATTCCAAATTGCAATCAATCATTTATTTGAATATATTATTTATTTTTTTGGGCTGGTGATTCTGCTTCCTTATGCAAATTGAGGTCTAATTTCTATATATATAGTTTGAAAGGTCTGAGGTTTAAAGGTAATAGGGCCGAAGAGTACAGCAATTTTCTGGGTTTGTGTGGTCATTTTTTCTTGAATTTTGCATTGGGTTACAATTATTATTCATTGTTTTGCTGTTAGATTTGTTTCCCTGAGGTAATAGGTTAGTAGTAATATATTTGGCATTGAGTAAACTGATATAATAGTAGATGACAACAAGAAATAGATTCTTAGTTCATACAGTCAACATCATCCATTTTGAGTATAAGGCTTTAATTTTGTTGTTTTAGAATTTTGATACTCTTTCTTGGTCTATTGTTAAATGTAGTGGTAATCGTGTGGCGCATACTTTAGCTCACTTCCAACCTTGGGAGTTGGGTCGAAGAGTATGGGTTAGTGATGTTCCGAGTAGTATTTTGGATGTTGCTTCGAATGATTTATTAATATAAGTCCCTTTGAGAGGATATTCAAAAAAAAAAAAAAAAAAAAAGAATTTAATCATTAAAGGGTTAAATTGCAAGATAAGTCTCTGCTGATATAACCTGAGGATGTCTACGAGTTGAGAGCTTGTAAGTGTTGTAACATATATATCTTTTAATCGAAATCAAAGTCAGACTCTGAGCTCTCCTGCTTTCTGCTATCAACTTGCAAGTTTGATGGAGGTTTATAGATACTATCTGTTTGATGGGGCTTAGCATGAATCTGTTCTAAGCAACATTAGTTTGATGGATCTTGTATCATATGTTGTCTTACTGAATTTCATTTCTTTAATGAGCTTATTATGTTCATTCTCAATACCCCTATTAACTTTTTGTATATCTTTGCTTATAGGATTACTGGTTGAGCATTTGGCCTGATTCTGTAAGGAACACCAGATTTTCGTACTGATTTGCTGATCCAGCATGGGTTATATTTATATACATGTATGTCTCATCCTGTACTCTTTCTTTAAAATTTGCAATATCTTCAGTGCTTGCCATGTATTTTTTCTGAACATGTCGGTTTGTCTTCAAGCTCAAGCTAAGCTTCTCTTATGTTTTCTTTATACCTTCTAATGTGCAGGGCATTGATGATAATGTTCAGCAGACTGATATAGGTATATGCTATAATTTCTTTTCTCTTCTTTCTAAATCAGCTGCAGGTTGTAAGCTATTGATTACATTGCTTGCAATAGAATGCAATGTTCCTCCAGGATAGTGTGAAACAATTTCTTTTTGCATGGCAATTTGAAATTTCTTGTTTTTGGCTGTATTTATCTGAGCAAGCTTAGAACTAATACTACATCTCCCTTAAGTGGAACTCGTCTTTTTCATTTCTTTTCAGTTTAGAATGAATAAGAAATCTTGATGTTTAAAAATTTTGGTTGTGATTGATTTCAATTGAAGGAGATAGTACATGTTGTAGATTGCAAAATAAATAATGATAACTTGCAAATTATGAAGCAATTTTTTTTATTAAGGATCAAAACGTTCTGATTTGTAACTACATGAAACGTTTTTCCATGATTTTATTATTTTCTAAGGAAGACCAAAATTTGTAAATCTTTATCACTAGAAAAAGGTGTTTGTAATTTGATGAAAGCTCTAACATAGTGTTCACATGGAGCATTTTAGTTTTAAATTTAATCATTTCATGAATGTCACCATAAGTTACACTATAGTCTGATTTAGATTGTTCAAACTCATCTTCAGTGTTTCTTGTCTTGCTATAGTTATGAGTTAATAAGAAATTTCCATTCTATAAAGTTCAGTTGTGTTAGTTCTTTATTTTTATTTTTTTGAAAATCCAGTTGCATTAGTTCTGAGCAAAGTTAAAATGGATCCTTTGCAGTTGCTGCAATCAAAAGGGGAAGAGAAGTCCTTCTTCAGGTACATTCCATAAATTCTCTTGTTATGCCATAGAAGAAAGATGCTTTCTGCTTCTTTTCTTTTTACAATGTACTCCCTTGTTCAAAAATATGTATCGCTCAATATAGGTATGTCTTAAAGTAATCTGAATATTTCTCAAAATGACTAGAGCACCAACTCATATTTATTATAGGAAATTGATTGGGAAAGTGTAAACTTTGACATTCATTGTACATGTTTGCATTGGGATACTAAAGTCACACTTATTTGAAAATCCCTCCTTCAAGTGAAACTTAACTATTTATGGAGAGAGTACCGAATTGGCCAATTTACATGTCCCAATCTTTCTAAAGCTAAATAAACCCTTACGGTGTGTTTGGATAAAGAAATGGGAAAGAAAGAAGGGGAGGGATGTGAAGGGGAGGGAAGAGAAAGGGAGGGGAGGGGAGGGAAGAAAGATGAGTTTTCCTTCCAAATCTCTCCATTGTTGGAGAGACCAATTTCTCACAATTTAATCCCTCCATTTCTCTTCCGTCCAATTCCCTTCCTCCCTCATTTCTTATCCAAATGAAAGATAGTTCATCCCTTCATTTCCCTTCCCTTCCTTTCCCTCCATTTCCTTCAATCCAAACAAAGTGTTAAAGTAGTTGGTCCATTCCCATTTGATGCTTATGGATGTTGACAATCATTAAGCTTTTTTTTTCTTTTCTTTATTTTTTGGTTTATTCCTTACATGGTTAACAGGCTTTTAATTGGGAATCTCACAAATATGACTGGTGGAGGAACTTAGAGAAAAAGATGCCTGATATTGCCAAATCAGGGTTCACGTCCATATGGTTGCCACCTGCATCTCAATCCTTGTCCCCTGAAGGTAAGAGGAAGAGATACTGCTCCTCAGTGGTATCAGTATATTTCATGTCTCCAATTTATGATGCCTTGTGAATTCATCTTTACGGATTACTTTATTTGTAGGTTATCTTCCACAGAATCTGTATTCACTTCATTCTGCTTATGGTTCTGAGCATCTGCTGAAAGCTTTACTACATAAAATGAAGCAGCACAAAGTTAGACCCATGGCTGACATAATAATAAATCATCGTGTTGGGACTACCAAAGGCCATGGAGGGATGTACAACCGCTATGATGGAATTTTGTTATCATGGGATGAACATGCTGTTACATCATGTACTGGTGGACTGGTATGATATGCTTAAGACAACCACAGTATGTTCAATGTTGATAGCTTTTTCTTTAGTGGATTTGCTATGTAACACTGAAATAATTTATTTGTTTTGCACACTTTGAGAACAGCATTTCTGTTGCATATAGAATTTACATTTTATATCATGCTTGTTTCATTTAGAGCTTGCTTATGAAGCCTTAATTGTTAGACCTCGTCATGGCCTTGGGGAAAAAATTGCGAACATTGAAATGGGAGAGATAATATTACTAGTAACAGCTTTCCCTTTGTAATAATTATAACAAACCACAGACTCCAGTATATAAGAAGAGGAAAATTCTATGAATATTAATTGAATTTAGAAATTGATGGTCTCTTGCCACTAAACTCAGTTTGAAAATAAGGAAATGCATGAATTGCTAATGGAAGAAAATTTATTCCGAAAGACTTGGTCCTTAATGAAAAAATAGAGCAATTGTGTGGCAAAAATGGTGAAATGTCTGCTATTATGAAGGATTGAATGGATCATGATTAAAGCCATTATTTTTCCAAATTTTGTATCAATGGAGACATGATGAGCCAACCAATCTGTGCCAAGATTTTCTAATATTGGGGTTGTTGGGTTTTGCTCATAATGAAACCAAACATGTCAAACATGTTAAATATTTGGGCTGAAATAAGTCGATATTAATTTGTTTTTGAATTCTGATATGCTGATACGTTAAACTCCTGTTTTACGCGTTTGATTCAGGGAAATCGAAGTACTGGTGAAAATTTTAATGGTGTTCCAAACATTGATCATACACAATCCTTTGTTAGAAAAGATATTACAAAATGGCTGAGGTGGCTGCGGAACAAGGTCGGTTTCCAAGATTTCCGGTTTGATTTTGCAAGAGGGTAATATGTCATCTTCGAATTACACATTTGTTAATCAAGTTTTAATTTTGTGCATGAAATGGGCATAACCTTTCAATTCTTGGCTAGTTATGCAGCAAGTTATGTGAAGGAATATATTGAAGGTGCAAAACCAGTATTCTGTGTAGGAGAATATTGGGATTCTTGTAATTATCATACTGGTCGTTTGGCCTACAACCAAGGTAAATATATGTTACATCTCAACAAAACAAATTCTCTTATTTGTTGAAGTACTAGGGTTTTAGTAATTTAATCATCCATACTACTATACGAATGCTGTATTATCTTTAATACTTAGAAGATTTTGTGGGCTATATTGAATGAGTAAAGAAAAAATAGGTTCTACAACAAAAGTAACTGGGATAAAAAAATTGTTTGGTAGCTGTAGTAGGAGGAAGTTGTGAGTTAGATGACACACATAGAGTCATAAGATGCAAATGAAACTGAAACAACCAACAAACCTTAGCTTATGTAGGTAGGATTAGTTTTACGGACTGCAGCTTCCAATTATAAAAGAAAATTTATTCATACTGTAGGAATACAACCAAATGTTGAAGGCTTGACCCATCTTGTTGGATTCAGAAACTTAAAATTTTGATTTACAAGTAGGTTTCGTGGGGACTGAAAAAATTGTGAGAGGTGGACCCTGATTGCTGTCTTCCTAGTTCCTAACAGAAGTTTTGTCCAAAGGATTTCTATCCATAGGGGATAAAGAGAACGAAGACACATGCATATATACAAAGAACTTCTACCAATTTCCCCAAGCTCCAAATACTTAAATTCAACTAGAATCAGGGCCTTCACATATACAAAATCAGTATCGATTGCTTGCTTTAGCTCCACTGGAATGCCTTATTAAAGAACTGGCAAGTAATGCAGAACAATTAAAATGCATTGATTCCTCAAAACATCTTTTAGAATCTTAGATTTTTTATTCAAACTGATAGACTGATAAATTATCTTCTCTGAGAGAACATATAGAAGTACATTAATAATTGAGAAAATTGACCTATTTTAGTTGGCTTATGCCCCTTCTATGTCATAGATGTGTTGATGTTATTGTGACTTTAATGTCTTACTACACAAGGCTTAATATCATACATTGAATATAAAGTAGGCAGGAAATTCGTATGTTTGATGATTTGCTGCAAAGGACAACATTTCAGATGCAAGATGGAAGAATTGGAAGCTTAGAAAATTTCTGAGTTATCCTCTCTATAGTTTCTAAGGTAACTAGTAACACTACAGCAGAAGGCATGTACTTAGTTGCATGGGGGAGAACAGAACTTCAGTTTCAGTTGATTGCCTTTGACTTGCCTTATAGTTGCCAACTAGATCATCAAATATTTAAATATTTATTATGATTCTGAAACTGGTGAGCTTCATGAACATTGTCTTGATGGAGGATCATTTCCGCATCTTCGTTTTCTTATTCCCACAGACAGTCATAGACAACGGATCATCAATTGGATTGATGCTACAGGACAACTTGCAACTGCATTTGACTTCACAACAAAAGGAATTTTGCAGGTATTGTCAAGGTTACTCCTGTATACTTGTATATCCGGAATGCTGAATAAATAAGCATGTTTCTTTATGATGGAAGACTTTACATAAAACTACTCTAATTTAAATTATGTTGCTATCATAATTCTTGTGATTAAGTTTAGAAAGCAATTAGTTGCATATATTTAATGTTGTTGAGGATATTTTTTTCAGGAATAAATAGCTAAATCTTACTTACCTTGAATATTAGGAAGCTGTTAAGGGAGAATACTGGCGTCTTCGAGATTCGCAGGGGAAGCCACCAGGTGTAATGGGTTGGTGGCCTTCAAGGGCTGTTACATTTCTTGATAATCATGATACTGGCTCAACACAGGTATATCTCACTGTATTGATGCAACAATAATTCATTTTGTTATGCTTCAATGGTAAGGTATGCTTGTTGCTAATGGATATTTCTGAACATTTTCCTGCATGATGTAAATTGGAGTATTGGACCATAGGTAATCAGTGAAGGACATGCCAAGGAACAAAAAAAATGTTTTATGAATCTATTGGCTACGCTTACTTCAAGCAGAAATTTAGTCTAGTTTTGCACTTTAACTTTTAGATGTTACCATTCCTAGTATTAAGAATTATCTTATCACATAAGCAAACCCATTTATGTAGACTTTGATTATCAGCTACAACAACATCGGTTATCATTCTTTCAACAAAATTATTTCGCTCACTACTACCCTCTATACAAAGTAATACTTACTCAGCTATTGTGCTATTTACGAGATAAATTTCTTTCTGCAGGCTCACTGGCCCTTCCCAGCAAATCACATAATAGAGGTAACAACATTCAATGCCAACACTGTATAGATTGCCACTAGACCTGATTTGATATTTCTTCCTTGTATAATATTTTGTTTTTAAAAGTAAAATATTGATTAAGAAAAATTCAGATGGGTTTAGTGACTTCTATATCCAGTATCCACATAAATCCTAACAATGCAACTTATCCCAAACTGAAACAGAACACTGTTAGCCTTTTCTTTTTTATCTTGTCCTGCTCCCACTTTCTCCACTTGGTGCTTCCTACTAGTGTAGCCAGATTCTGATTAAGTGCTTTATTGAGTAGGCCACTTATCCTTGTAATTATTGAGAATTTTAGTTACATGAATCTGTGGAGATTTGCTCATACGTACTGTATGGTTTTGCGAGTCTGTCCCAGGGTTATGCATACATCCTAACACATCCGGGGATACCAACTGTGTTCTATGACCACTTCTATGATTGGGGTACATCCATTCATGACAAAATTGTAAATCTGGTATGATGCTAATCGTCTTAGCTATTTTGAACAGCAATACATTTGAGGAAAATGTAACTAAGTGGAAACCGTCTAATTCTACTTGTACAGATCAACATCCGAAAGCAGAATGATATTCACAGCAGATCTTCTATTAGGATACTAGAAGCTCAACCAAATCTCTACTCTGCAATAATTGGGGAGAAGCTAAGCATGAAGATTGGAGATGGATCATGGTGCCCAGCAGGTAGGGAATGGAAACTTGCAACTTGTGGTCATAGATTTGCTGTGTGGCACAAGGAAAACTAATTGGATCATCAACCCTATTAATATGAAGTTATGATCTTCGTCTTATACAAACTTAGAATAATCGTGACTTTGCGGTCATGTACTCTTGTTTTCAAATTATTCCAAGAAATCGATCTTACACCTAGAATATTTTTTTTTTCTAGATTATTAAGACAAAATCACTTAGAATTATAATGAGAATACCTTCCGGTTGGGATTATTATTGTCATGAGTTAATCCAATCAATAGGTAGAAACTAGAAACCTAAGGAGACGCTCAAAAGGTTGGATTTTCACATTGTGACTTTCCTTTATTTTCCATACCTAACTATGTACTCTGTATGATCATGGGTATGTTAAGCTAATGGTATGTTCATGTTTTACATTTTTGAATTTTTCACCTGTGTAAAAATGTTAATATGTTGTATAATTTAAACTAGTATGTGACAAATTTGAACGTAAGGATTTACGTTGTAAAGTACATGGCAGATTAATACACTAGTATGAGGCATGATAGTTGTTGTAATACTTATGATAATTGTTCAGAAAACAAATGTCATCATAATAAGACACCCTAAAAACGGATAGAAAATGAAGCAAGTAAAAAGGACAGAGAGAGTTAAATTTATGCTGGAAGATGGTTAGAGTTATCATTAACTAAAATCATATGACAGCTTACTAGGCAAATAATTTTGAGGGACTTCTGGCGTGTACTGTTGTTAGACCATCGCTTTACCGACAATATCTTATGTGAAATGAGATATGTTCTTAATCTAATTAATGTCTATTATTATTGTTATTAATGACATTATTAAAGCTCTTTCTTAATCCCAAAAAAGGTTGCAATGATTTAACAAGAGAATTTTTTATATAAGCAAATCTATTAAAGGTGCCAGCTGAAAACTAACCATGCATGTTGATGGTTTTTTTGATACTTTATTTCTTACTTAATTGGGTTGGGTCCAAGAAATACTATCTCCTCTGATCTATATTCTTTTGTCTCTAATAAAAAATTTACATACTAGTAGAAAAAACAAAGAGAGATGGAGGGAATACCAATTACTCGTCGTAGTAAAATCTAGTCCGTATGAGTAATTAGCGTTCGCTTGAGGCTCGATCGCAAGTATTGCATATATAGCATGCATATTCGTGTAGCGTTTACTGGTTTCCACATGCATGGATTTCAATCAGTTCAATACTAGGAAAAAAAAAATATGTACGAAGCTCTCACAGGTATTAATTCTGAAAGTATACGAAGTTCAGTCAAACTACATTGAGGATTGGTTATTCTTACTTTGTATATATAAAAGTTTATAGAATTTAAAATTTCATGTTTGAATGAAATTATGCTTAAATACTCCTTATTTATCTATTTGTTATTCCTTATAGTTTGAATCTCTTATGAGGTGAGGTGAACATAAGTACATGACGAACATGGTGACAATTACAAGTATATTGAACTGGTACAAACTACGGACTACTACTGAGTATTTATAATGAACTACTATTTCCATAATACTCCGTATATATTTTTTGTTGCCCTTATGTTTAAAGGAAAATGTTATACATAACTCTTAGGGCTACATGTAAAAAGCTAAAAATAAAAATAATAAATAAAAATATAACATTAACTACACTAATTTGCAAGTGATTTTGTCATGCATTTCTAAATTAATACCAAATAAGGAAAGTTATTAAGGACTACGTATAACATTACCCTTGTTTGAAAAACTAGATAGTGTGTTTTATGTCAACATTGTTTTTTAAAAATTTATTAATGTTAGGATAAAGTATTCAAAATAAAGCATGTTTGTAAATCTTAGGAATTTAAAGTGAAAGTATTGTATAATACTACTAAATATTTCTTCAAAAATACTAAATTTTGGGGATTTATTTTTTTTCCAAACTGTCATGTTAAAATTCTCTTTTTTGCACCAGAAAAAAACATTAAAAATTCATGGGTCCTTTTAGAAAAAGAATTTTCCATCACTGTGTAATTGCTGTCTCTTTTAACATAAAATAAATTTAACATGATTTTCTTAATTATATTAATCCAACTATCTAATTATTATTGAAAATAAAATTAAAATGAAAAAAAAAATGCACGTTGAAAAGCAAAAAAGGATGTGCAAAATTATGATGAAAAATGGTGAATGCCAACAAGCTAAGCTAAGCTGACCTCGATCTTCACTTTCAAGTTTGTTCTCACCAATTAAACCTTTTTGTATGTAATTCAATTCTTGGAAAGCAGTTGACCCTTAAAATTTTTTCACTTTTACTTTTCTTAGGAAAAAGGTTTTCCTTGTTATGTGTTAAAGGAGCATATCAAAGTTGGCAAATTTACGTGTCACTACAATTTGCACGAGACTCTTACATGCAATCATAGCAAGCAACGTTAAATAATTTAAATTTTAAAAAAATGAAATAAACATACAATAAATCAATTGAACGTTAGAGATTTTTTTAATTATGGCATGCATAATTGCATGATACTCGTATGTACTACTATAATATGTTCATGCATTATTCTGATCCCTTTATTTCCAAATAATGATTTTAATTATAATTGTAATATTTTATCAAGATTGACTTAAATAAACAAAAGTTTTGAATATGTAATACTCATATGTGTTACTCCGTATGTATTAATGAAGTCAAAAATCTTAAATGGAGAAGGGTCTTATTTTTTTATTATAAAATCCATATTGTATAGTAGAAATCATCGAGAAGTAGTAAATAAATTGTATTATCGGCTGCCTCCAATCCATCAGAATTTGGCTGGTCCGTAATTAGAATTTCGAATTGATTTCTGAATACATATATATATATATATATCCGTTTCTGAAAGTTCGACTCACTTTGCAAATTCGCAGGTTTTCAATGAACATTTTTTATCATGAATATTTTCGGCTATGTATAAGTAAAAATTATAAAAAGTTGATATTTAAAAATTTTATAATAAGGATAATCTAATAAGATCCCTCATACTAATTTATTTCTATTGTATAAATCATAATATGTGGTCAAAGTTATTTTATTTTGACCAGATGAATAGTAAGTGAGTCGAACTTTAATTTCAAAAACGGAAATAGTATATATATATATATATATATATATATATATATATATATATATATATATATATATATATATATATATAGAATTTTTAGGAGCTTTGTTGGAGAATAACATTTTCTGTAGTTAATTTTTTGGGTTCAGTTACAATGAAAAGTATAACTCTAAATCTTACTCCATATAAAGGTGGCCGGTTGGTTGAATTTGTCACTATTTTTAAGCAATTAAGCCAATGTGATCACGTACAGATTCATTGAGTTTGGAAAATAAACATCCAACTTTGATATGATGTGACCTACATCTTCCTAAAAGAAGGTCGTTTACTTCCTCATATGATAAGGAAAATTCGGTTTTTCTTTGAAATAAAACAATTAGAAGCAATATGATTAGATATAAAGTTGCAAATATATAGACATACATATAGTAGCAACAATTAACAATCTGTTCCTTATATATGCTGTTGCGCCATGTTATTCATGTGTCAGTGATTTGTCTTTCTAATCCACTTTCTTTCAAAATCAAATGGAAACTTAGCTTTAATTTATACCAAGCGACTAGGATTTAATTATAAGTTTTTTTAATTTTTTACTTCTACTTCAGATTGAATATTAAGGTTCAAAACGTCAATGTCAATTATTTTAGTTGGTCAAAGTTATATCCAAATTTTGTGATTGAGTTCTACTCGTATCTTTATCAAAAGGTATCTTAAAACATCTAACTTATACGAAGTGTAAGATCATACATGTATATACCTTGTTTCTTAATACATGCACCAAGAACATAAAACTATCTAAATGCTTACTCATACATGCAAAACTTGACACATTGATGTATAGGATATTCAAGTGATAGTCTACAAATAATAGAACTCTAAATTTAATCGACTAATATAATTGACCTGGTTGACCTACACATATGCTAATACAACTATACAAGTATATGAATTAATATGTATGTACTACAAGTACAGAATATGTATCACTTGCATGGCACATGTATTAATCACTAAATTAAACCAAGTAGTGAAATAAAGTAGTGATTGATCATCTAATGGGATGGTAAGGATTGTTATCTCATAAGTCATATGACCATGAGATTTTGGGATTAATCTCCACTCTGAAAGCAATTTGAAGGTGGGAATTTCCTTATCTTTTCTCTTCACTATTTAGTCTGTTAATTTAGATTAAATTAATCTGTAAGATATTCCAGTTTGATAGAATGCTCCTTCTTACCTACCAAAATATAATGTACTAGTAAATACTACGTAGACTACTAAAATCAGGTAACCAAGGAACAGGAGGGAATATACGTTGGAAAAGTACCATGGACAATATATAATTGGCAATAATATGTATCACTTGCATGGCACATATTTAGATAGAGATTAATAGATCAAGGTTTTGAAGGAATAAATAAATAAAACAAATAAACAATGGGATTAAATCAAAGATACGAATCTTGTAAGGGGGATATGAAGGTCACATGAGAAGGAAAACGCTAAGGCTGGAAAAAGGAGTCATCTCCAACATCATCATCTTTAACAATCTTCATCGCTCTCATCATTTATGTCTTGAAACTCTTCTTATACCAATATACTCCTACCGTCAGCTATTTTTTTGCCCCATTATCAAAATATGGGTCAGATTTTATAAAATTTGACCATAAATTTCCGTTGACTACAAAAGAAAATATAATTATGTGGAATTTTGTTTTGTTTGCCTCATTGTAAATTTAATTAATTTTAACTTTTTATAATTTTTACCCGTATAAAAATAGAGAAATAAACGTTTTAACGTGTGTCTTGAAAACCGCACAAAATCAAATAAGGCAAAAATAAGAGGCAAGAGGTTGTATTATATATGCCCATCACTTTCCCCATTTTGTCCCACTACACTTCTATTTCCACTCTCTCCTTTTATTCTCTCTTTTATAAAAACTGACAAATCGAGTTATCTAATTCAACAATATATTATCGATCGACATGAGAGTGTTAATTAGTCATTCTCTGTTACAAAATAAGTGAATCTGTTTGGAATTTGGATGAATATGTTCATTAATATACAATTTTGACCATCAATGCTTTTGACCGTCTATATATGACTATATGTATGAGTTATTAAGGATTATACAAAGTTAATATTGTAAAACGTATATTTTGACTAATCTAATATTAATGATAATAAGGAAAAATTAGAAAATTACACCACAAGTTTTACAAAAAATGAATTACAACACTACAAAATTTCAAAATTTTATTATATCACAACAAAAAAATTCAAAAATTGGATTTCACCACCCACTAACGGATTTTTGGATGGAATCCAATTTTTGAATTTTTTTTGGTGGTGTTTTAATAATAGTTTTAAATTTTGTGGTGTTATAATCCTTTTTTGTGATATTTTGTGGTGTTATTTTCTAATTTTTCCTAATAATAATAATAATAATATTTGCATTATTATATGAGTATAATTAAGAATATAAGTCAAATATAGGACGAGCATTCCCTACTAACCTCATGTTGTAGAAAGAATTGTACGATTGTACCCCAAAAAATTAGTAAAATATTATTATGGATAAATCACATGTGAGGGGAAGTGTTGAGCTTATGAGCAAATCTACATGTGAGTGAAAGTATTGTCCCACATTGAAGAGTGTAAAAGTGAGGGAAGTGTATCCTACATTGAAGAAACAAGAAAGTTATGTCCACTTTATAAGGCTAAGAGGCTACTCCCCTCATTACCATATGATTTTGAGGTGGAGCCTCCTTGGACTTATATAGTGGACACTTATGACAGGTGTGGTCCAGGCCCGTTTATCAAATATGCATAGTGATTGAGTCCTCGATCGATTTATGTAAATGTTGCTTAAAATTTGGTATCAAATTTATCTACATCACCGCTCTTTATAACTTTGTACATAAGCATTGATATTGATAATTAATAAATAGAGGATACTATAGCGTATAAGAAGGTGGCTTGATTGATATATGAATAGCATGATTAATGAGTTCATCTCTGAACTTATTGCTTGCTTAGGTTGAATTTGTTAGGGGAAAAAGTATCCATTCTTTTATATATCATGTAAATTCTTTATAAATAATCCTTATGTTTAGTGAGCATATCCCAAATCATGAATAGACCAATATCTTATGCATGGCAATGAATATTAATACTACAATTATTGGATTAAATTACACAAAGACATCAGCAACCCTAGACAACGGACAATAATATACCGCGATATATAAAACCAGATTTATTTACGTCATGATTGTTTTGGCCTCTTAATTAAAGGTACTAATTATGTAAACATGCTAACTTAGCTTCTTTAGGGAACTTCTTGACCAATGTAATTAATTAGCATTAGACATTTAATCATATCACTAATAAACAAAGTCAGTCTCACAGCCAGGACACGAGACAATAACACTTGGTATTTCAGTTTTTCGCCAAGTGTTGCGCCGCGTAGGCGATAAATAGGTATTATTGTAACACATATGATGCTAAGTAAGCGATTTTTGAATAGATTTTTAAGATAAAAATGTTAAATAGAGTTTTATTACCACTATACTTCTAATATTTCATATATACAAAATTAATGATAACATATAACTTGGTTTTATTTCCATCATGAAATTCGTTTCAAAATGTACTTTAAAATAAGATCCATCTATAATATATTTAATTTAGTTAAAAAAAAAAAAAGAACAATAGAGAACCAGTAAAAATAAGTTTTAATTAGTTAAAAAAAATTTGGTTTGGTAAAAATACTTGCAGTTGAGTAAAAATAATTTAAGTTCAATAACAATAACTTCAAGTCAATAATAACATTGATATCTATTTACAAATAAAACTACAAAAATTACACTATTCTATGATATCGTATGTCTAAATATCTTACATTATCAAAAGAATAAACCAACCGATTGGTGCAGTGTTTATCAAAAAAGCTAGATAATGGAGAGTGAAAGAAACCTTAAAAGCTAGATTTAGGTTGAAGATCATAAATAAAAATTGAAAAAAAAAATGTGGAGGCCTAGAGTGTGGTGTATTTGTGTATATATTGGTAAAATTGTCAAAAACTAACTCGATTATTCGTTATAAATTGAAGTGACCCAATAAAGCTTTTACTCATTTATTTGTACAGACACGAGGGAAATTCTAAGCCTCAACTAGCTGTAGTCCAAGAAGGACTCAACTAAGGATTAAAAAAAAAAAAAAAAAATACCTATCTATATACTAAGATTTAGTACCAACGAGATACGTAGGTAATACCATTCTTAATAGCGCGGAAACAAGGGGTAGCACAAGAAATATGAGATAAAATTTTTAACACTGCATATTCATACTAAATGCCAAGCTTTGTTGAAGTAGCATAAGGAGAATATGTTAAACTTTGAGTTGTGCAGCCATTAGAGGTTCGAATCCTAACTTCTTCTTTTTCATTGAGTTTTTTCTTTTTAAGTATTTTTACCATCTTTCTAAGTACTTTAACCTTTTTTTTTTTTTTTTTTTGACGTATTCTAAGTACTTTAACCTATCCTTGCTCTTTGTTCCAAATCAAATTTTCCCATGCACTTTATTTTATTTGCTACGTACAAGGTATAAGAAAAGCATTAATATGATTACAAGTAATTTAAATTTCTCCATTACTCTTAATAATAAAGATTTTTTTTTTCGAATTTACAAATTATTTACGGAATATGAAGTATTTCATTAATCATAATGATAATTTAGATATGAATTGGAGGACAAAATACTAGTATTAGTTAAAATAAAATAAAATAATTTGATATTTCATACTATTATATAGTTTTTTTTATTGTAATTATTTTTGATATGTATAATATATCTTAGTACTGTTTTTTGAAATAAGTTCTCCGTCAAATTAAATGTATGAGCTGCGTTCCTTGCAACAATCATTTGTTTAACGATTTGCATGTCCAAATTCAAATTTTCAATTATTAAGGAGCTGAAAAATGTACTAACACATTGCATTGCATCAAAAAAATCACTCAGCTTGTTATTTTGCTAATCGTTTTTGGGAAAATTTTATAATATGAATTGAATCCCTAAAATAAAGTTCGATTTTAATTTAGTTTTAAATGTTCTTAAACAACTATGCACTACTACGCTAGCCCTGATTGGAAATCTTGGATCCGTCACTGCTTAGTAATATCTAAATACCATCCTAGGATAATTTACTTTAATTAGTATCGTTCTAGTACTGCAGTTGGTATCATATTTAACAAGTATTGTTGTTGGTATAAATTGTTATATTTGTTCCCTATTTTGTATCCGTTGGTATCTTAGCTGCGTCGATTTGGTATCATCCTAGCTGCATCGATTTGGTATCAGAGTCATACAGTTAAGCTAAGTTTATAATTAAATTAGTAATAAAGTAAAACTGGAGAATACTAAGCCTTCTACTGAGTGTAAGAAACCTGATTTTAAGCATTACTATCACATTCCTGAAAATACTAGTAATTTTGGCCCAGTCTTTAATTATATAGTAGATCAAATTGGTGAATCAAAATCAAAAGTTGATGATATATATGCTCGTTGTATTAATATTGAAAACAAAATATCAAAAACTACAATCGATATTAATAAAAATGTAAGTGAGCTAAAAGAACAAGTTAAACAAGTGCAACTTGCTTTAACAAACGAAGTTAGACATCAAGCCATTAAAGAAGTATCACCTAATAAGGAAAAAATCGTCCCTTATAAATATCCTTTTCAAAATTTAGATAAAAATAAGAAATTTACTATATCACTTCCTAAAAGACCCACTAGTGAAAAAGAAAAGAACAAAAAAACTAAAGATGAGCCATAATCTTCAGGAGAAAAAACACTTGAAGAATTACAAATCTTATTTGATAAAGAAGAACACCCTGATAAGCCAAACGAAATCATGAAAATAATTTTTGAAAAAGGGATTGCTTCTGATAGTGAAATAGAAGAAATTAATTATGTTTCTTTAGAAGAAGATTTATATCAACAAATGGGATTAATGAAGTTAGATGATCTAGACTTCCTACCTATCAAAGTTGTTCAACAAAAATTGATAACAAACTAGATAAAAGAGTAATGGATAATAATGATGTCGGAGAAGAAATTATCAGTGAAAATAATAATGTTAACAATGTTATCTAAAGACCTAGGTATCAAGGAAAAGGGAGTTGTACACGACCAAGATACATACCAGGGAAGACTACCCGTTTTAGTGTCAAGGTTATGCCTAATCAAATACCTAAACAAGAAGAAGTAACTCTTGAACCCATGAGTTAAACTGGTTATAAGCTTAAATTAGATGGTGTAAGGGATAGACAAGATGTTTTAAATCAGTGGAAAAAGAGCATGAGTAGTGTACTCAATTTAAACACTAAATGGACTTCTGAAAATTTCTTAAGCTATATTGAACATAGCTTTTATGACTGTAGAAGAATGGTATGATGGTATAGATGAAGAGGTCAAAGCTACACTAAGAGCTAGTGAATCTCCTACTATAATGTTTAGACAGTTATGTCAATACATTGAGTTAGAATTCATTGGACTTAGAGATGATCTTAATGAAAAACGAATGGACTATCAAAGAAAGTTAAGTAATTTGTCCATCTTTAATATGAAATATGTCGAGAGCTACATTATAGAGTTAGAAACGTATTATTATAAAATTGGTGAAAATAAAACAAATCTTGGAATGTTCTATGATAAATTACCATGTCCTCTTAATGAAGAAATCAGTGAAAAATACCAAGATTGGAGAGAGAAATTCTTTAGCTAGGGATGCCCTAGGTAATAAAATTGCTTTTCTAAGAAAATGGATTGAAAAGAAATGTAGAGAAGTTGCAGGAACTCAACAAATAAAAAGATAATTTCTCACTTGTTGGGATTTCCCAAATAACTATGGATGTGAAAGAAAAAACTATAATAAGAGAAAGAACTATAAGAAAAATAAATTTGACAGATCAAGAGGAAAAACCTATAAGAAGAAGTACTATAGACATAATATAAATATAGAAAACCTAGTAGGTTTTTCAGAAAGGCAACATATTGTCCTAAGAAGAAGAAAACATGCAAGTGTTGGTATTGTGGAGAATTAGGACATTATGCTAATAAATGTAAGAAAGCTAATCATAAACTAATGGAAGCCTTAGGTAGTTGGGATTATATAGAAATAGCAGAAGATGAGGCTTTAGAATTTTCTTTAAGTAATAATAAAGGAATAGTAGAATTAATAGAGGAAGAAAATGAAAACAATGAAAAACCTAAAGATAGTGAGTTTGAAGATGAAAATTATGAAGACATAAATAATATGGTGGAAGGGAAAGTATTAGAAAACTCAGAATCAGCTGATGATGAGGATAAAAGTAAAATGACTATAGGTCAACTAAAAAGAGCTAAGTATTCAATAGAAGATAAAGACTTAGATCAAATGAACAAAGAAAGTTGGAATTTTCCCCGGATTACTAAAGATCAAATATTTAAGACTTTTTTCTTTAAAACTAGAGCTAAATATGTATGTGAAGAAATGGAAGGAAGTATAGTAATCGAAGATTGTGAAAAGAAAGCAGCAAAAATCAATATCATAAACTGGAAAAGCATTAAGAACCATAAAGAAAAAGGAAATTATAGTTATATTTGTATTGGTGCAGTACAAGTATACATAACTCCTTTACAAGATTTTAGTAAAAATGTTAAATGTTTAAGCTTTGTTTGTGATATTAGACATAAAGAATTCTATGAGCAGATTATTAGTAGTATCACTTGTAGCTTGAGTCAAGGAACTGTAAGTTATATATGTGAACCTAAATATTATGTGAGTTTAGAAGATTCATATGCTCCAAGGTTTCTAGCAATCAAGTTATTAACTGATGGAGTAAATATGCATAAAGGAACTCGACCCATACAATTAAGGTGGAAGTTAATCTACAAGTTGGTTAACACCATAAATTCATCTTTCAAGAAACAAATAGTAGATGCTAAGAAATATGAGCAAGGAGGAGGCCCTAAGAAGAAAATTACCCCAATAAAAGGAAATCCTAACGAGGGTTGAAATTGAAAAAACTTGGGAAGAATTCTCTGACGTTAATAATAGGTCAAGTAAGCTGTTAATTGATGAATCAGGATTGCTTCATATTGGGATAACTACAAAACCTAAAATGTAGAGAAGTATGAGTCTCAGATCACCAAGTCTAAGCAGACAAAATTCAACCTTAATACAGATGAAAAAACAAGTTGATGAAAAGCCAGAAGAGGATAAAGAAGAAATATTAGCTTTAATAAAGAAGCAAAATGAAAAATATGAAATTAAGAAAGCGGTTAAAACAACCAGCCAGACATAGAATTGATACTGGTTCATATTCTAATTTAGAGATAAATGAGGATCTAAATAATCCTATTACTGACAAAAGAAAGGTAATTGGATATAAAACCAAAACTGTGAGTGAACCAGTGTATGAAGATGAGGTTAATATGCAAATGGAAGCTTGTAATAATGGAATAACTAGTACTAATCCTAATAGCATTTATATTCCAATTGATATGTGCATTAAAGACTATAATAAATATAAATTGTGTGCATATATTGATAGTGGTTGTTCTACATGTTTTGGAAAAAGATTATTATTTCCAGAATTCTTGTGGAAAAAGGCTAAAAATCCTATGCAAGTTAGAATTGCTAATAATAGTGTCATGATGCATACGAAAATAATTGAAGAATTACCAATAGAAATTGGAGGATTTCAATGTATTATTCCTATTTTATGGGCGACTGATCAACCTAGTCATGATATGATAATAGGAAATAACTTTCAAAGATTATACTCTCCATGCACTCAAACTACTGATCAAAATATCTTTACTATTAATGGTCACTCTGTTCCTATATAGTAAATAACAAAGGCTTATACTCATCAGACTATGGAATTTACGCGCAGCCAGCGTGGTGATAGGGTTACACCTACACAACGAGAGTTGAGGTTGCACTTAGAATTTTCGAGTGTGAGTCATCATTAATAGATCAGATAAATAAGTAGCAAGAAAAAATATGTGAAAAATTATATTCAACAAATCCACTAGAACATTGGGAAAAGGATAAAGCATTTGCTAAGATAACTCTAACAAATCCGAATAAGAATATTAGAGTAAGACAAATGGTTTATACCTACCAAGATATATTAGAATTTGATAATATAAACAAATAAAAGAATTGTTGAATAAAAAATTAATTAGGAATAGCAAGAGTCCTCATAATAGTCCAGCATTCATGGTAAGAAATCATGTAGAAGAAAAAAGAGGAAAAACTAGGATGGTCATCAATTATAAACAGCTAAATGATAATACTATGTTTGATGGCTATTACATTCCTAGTAAAACTGTGTTATTCAATAGAATATAAGGAGCCACCTGGTTTTCTAAAATGGATTGTAAGAGTGGATACTAGCAAATTAAAATGGAAGATGAAAGCATTCCATTAACTGCATTTAGTGCCCCTCAAGGGCATTATGAATTGTTAGCAATGCCTTTTGGATTAAAAAATGCTCCACAAATATTTCAAAGAAGAATGGATAATATTTTCAGAGAGCTTAATCAGTGTTGTTTGGTTTATATAGATGATATTCTAATATTTACATAAAGATTTAGAACAACATAAGAATGATTTTAAAGCTGTAACTCAAAAATGTGTTGAGCATGGTATAATCCTTGGAAAAAATAAATGTGTTTATGCTAAACAAGAAATTGAGTGTCTTGGATTAGAAATTAAAGCAGGACAAATAATCTTGCAAAAACATATCCCGGAAAAGATTGAAAAATTCCCAGATAAAACTGAGGATATAAACAACTAGAAAGATTTCTAAGATGTTTAATCTATACTTCTGATTTCATAGAAAATCTTGCTTTGTTAAGAAAACCATTACAACATAAATTCAAGAAAAAAATAACTTGGGATTGGAAGGAAAGTGATTCCAAAATTGTTCAAGATTTAAAAGCTATGTGTAAAGATCTACCTGGTACTAACACTACCTACTAGTGAAGGGTAATTTATTCCTTGAAACAGATGCTAGTAATGAACACTAGAGTGTTGTGTTAAAAATCAAAGAAGGAGAAAGACTCAATAGATACAGCAGTGGAAGTTTTATAAAGCTGAGTTAAATTATCCTACAATGCAAAAGGAAATCCTTGCAGTAATTAGAAGGATTGAGAAGTTCTAATCTTCTTAGCCCCTAAACAGTTCTTAATAAGAACATATTGCAAAGGAATCTTGGTTTTGGTAAAAAGAATTTGTCTAATATGCAAGCACAAGGGAGACTCTTGCGTTGGCAATTATGGCTTAACCAATTCTCCTTTATATTGAATATATACAAGGGTCGAAGAATTCTTTGGCAGATAGCTTGACTAGATAATTAGCCAATGACGAAGTACAACAAGACATCAGAAATACCTCTTGCCCATCAACTAGAAGAGATGGAGGCAGAGAGAGAAGAAACTGATAAAGCAATGGAGCTGGTTTCACCCTCCACTTGGGCCTTGATGGAGGCCATGATTGTTTCATCATAAAAGAGATCTCGAGATGGTTTGATTAAAGTTGTCATGTAGCAATTCGAAGGTTCCTAATGTACGAAGTAATGGTCATCATCCTACAACACATTCCTGATATTTAGGATATAATACTAAATAAAATAAAAGATAAAGATTTTATATTCTGGTACAATTTAGTATGATGTTTACAATCTATAGGGGAGTAGAATAATGTTCAACACTAATTCTAGAGTGGGTACTGTGTCAATTCATCCACATACTCTGGAATGGAGGGCACCATATGTGGCGGAGCACTACAAAGCTTGGGATTATGGAATGGTTCATAGCATTGTACCATTTCCTGATAATAACACTACTTTCTTTTGGAAGCTCAAAAAGTTCCAGAGGTATGTATTTTGAAGAATTTATGATGCAACAAGATACAAAGGAAGAGTTGAACAAGTCCAAGTGCAAAGTGCAAACATCGAAATGGTTGAAGGAAAAGTTAGCTCTCCAAATTTCCTAATCATGTTTAAAGATGTTCATCACAAAGTCAAAGATATGATCTGTATCCAGCAGAAACGAGTAAAAGATCCTACGGAGGCAAGAGCTTATGGATTATCTATATTTCTCAGTATCTTAACCAGTTCATAGCAATAAAGGAAGAACCACCAGTCATAGTACATGTGGGGAATACTACAATAATAGGGCTAGAATGGTTAAGAAATTACATAGAAGAAGGAGTATTACATGGTGAATCAGTGTATGATTATCTTGAACAAGTTGAAGCTGGAAGGTATTTATCCTTAATGGGAAAAAAAGCACTTATTGGAGATCTTTGTCACATGGGATGAATCCTATGCTGCTAAATGTGTGATGGATCTCGGTGTATAAGAAAACCAAATGTATGTCCATTATGAAGACAGTAAGGACAACGAGGGTGGTCTACGGATATGATGATGGAAGAGATAATAGATTCCTAAGCCCACACCAGCAATTATGTATTCTACTTTCACTGTTGTAGCCACTTTTTATTTGTTTTAAAGAGTCTTTAGAAAAGCAGTGGACGAGATTCACTGGTTGAGTCATGGCTTGCTGTAAGCCATAGAAAGTGTCGGTAATCTGTGTAAGCCTTCCCCTATATAAAGAGCATTAGGCAAAGAAGTGAAGGTAGAGTTGGAAGAGTTAGCTAGAGAATTCCTCTGAAAGCATTAGAGAATCCTCTAGAGAAAAATACTCACCTTAAAAGACAGATTGGTTCTCCATCTCTCACTTAAAGTAGAGAAAACTCTAGTTCAGCTTATGTCTGTTTAAACTTTCAGTTAGTGTGTTGTAATATATGAGTCTTGTAATCTTTTCAAATTAAATAAAAGTTTCGTTCAAGAAGGGAACGATATCCCCTTGAACCTTATATATCAAATGAATTATCTTTCTGTTTAAGAAGTTCCATCATAAACACAATAAGAATTATTTGATTAGAGATTACGGTCTAAGGTAGGAAATGAATTAGATCTGTTTTGTGCTTGATCTAAGGAAGACAGGGTTGGGTTAGCTACCTTGGTAAAGCTGGAAACTCAGAACGCCGGAGGTTCCATTGTCGACTAAATATAGGTATTGGTCAAAACTCTCTAGTTAAATAATTATCATTGCAAAACATGGTGGGCTATTAAACTATTAAGTTAATTTATTTCGATACATAAGTAGTAGAGTTGTGATAACTAGTACCAATAAAAGTCATTAATTAAAACGAGTGAACCCTAGTTAATATTAAAAGCTAGTACTATATAAATGGTTCGCTAGTATCAAAAGAAATACCAATTAGGAGTTCGTTGGTATCAAAAGAAATAACAATTAGGAGTTCGTTGGTATCAAAGAAGAATACCAACTAGGTTTGCTTTGGTTGTTGTTGATATACCAATGACATTAAAAACAATACCAAACGAATACCGCCAAAAGTGTCGGTTACTAGAGTCTAAGAGGACGCAACTTAGTAGAGGTTGAGAAATCCTCATAGACACAATGGCTTGTCATAAACCATTATTTGATATGACTCGCCCTCATCAGGCATGTTTTGTAATCAAACGTAAATCCGATTTGATGAGTGATCATGTACTATGTATGAAATAATAGAATCAATTACTCCCTATATCCCTTATTGTTTACGCCATTTAACCCGTAAAAATATCACATAAAATGAGTCCATGGTGCAAACAAAAGTGCACTAAGGGAATAGGTTTGTTGACTATTCAAAATATAATAATAATAAGTTTGTTGGAATAATTAAAAAGAATTTATACTCTCAATTCTCAAACATATACGAGTTACTAGTTGAAGAAATTTATGAAAAATAAAACAACAATTTGTTGTGATAGTTACTAAAGGGTGTGACAGGTAGCCAACTAAGCACAATAAATGAAAGCATTAAAGAGATGAAATAGAACTATACTCCCTCCGTCCCTATTTTTTTGCCCCATTGTTAAAATATGGGTCAAATTTTATAAACTTTGACCATAAATTCTCGTTAATCTATAAAAGAAAATATAATCACGTGGGATCTTGTTTTGTTCGTCTCATAGTAAATTTTTAATTAATTTTAACTTTTTATAATTTTTACACGTATAAAAATAGAGAAATATTTAACGTATGTCTTGAAGACCGCATAAAATCAAATAGGGCAAAAATAAAGTTAAAAAGAAGAGTATAAGTAAGAATAACTGGGATGTAAGAATAATGGAATATGCAATGTGACTTGTGATATAAATTTCCTCAGTAGTCAAAATATGGGAATATAGACAGAGACTACTCTCTGTAGGAAAGATAACTACTGCTGCGAATGATTACATTGTTCGTATTACCATTTTTCTTCTTTGCTTTGCTTTATTATCGTGTCCAGGGTGCTGCCTTGCCTGCCACTACTTTGTATTTATGAAAACCGGTGCTCATTTGTGGTGCACATTTGTGTTTTCTACTAATATTCTACCCTCTTTTTTTTCATTGTTACTCTCTACAACCCAGTCTCTTCTAATTTAAACCGATCGAGTAGGTCTTTTATCAGATGAGTCTAATATATAAGTTAATACTTTTGTGCCTTTACTATATTTTTATTTTTGTTTAAATTGCTTTATTGTTGTAAATTAATTAAAAAAATTAAATAACATTGTCAAAATAGAGAGAATGATTTTCTGTATGTTGTATTACGGTATGCACAATATATTTATATAACCTGGCTCTAATACCATGTCAAAATAGTGAGAATGATTTTCTGTATGTTGTATTACGGTATGCACAATATATTTATACAACCTAAGAGTAGAGATTAGGGCTATACATTAGCCTATTAGCTATACATAATATAAGGCTTAAGAAACATACAACGGATGTACTAAATACGAGTACTAAATTAGGTTTTACAAGTAATTTAATGACGTTGAATAATTTCGATCATTAGGTAAAAATGTTGAATTCATTAGTTCAATCCAATTCAAAAGAACAAGGTTTCAATCTCTTTAAATTCAAATATTGAAGGGGTTTTTAGAGCTACCCGAGGGCAGTAACGTTCTCCCTTGCAAATTATCTCGGCAATTCTGCTTTCAAATAAGTTGTTCATACCAGTGAATACCCGATTACCCGAAAACGAGTTTAATAAAATCATCCCTTTCTTACCATAAAACAAAAATCACACAAGAATCTTTAATAGGTAGCCAAATTAGTGGAGCATGACATACAAGTTACGTGTTCTCTACACAATAAATCTCCTGGTTAGTTGAAAGGAAAGGCAAGTAGTGAGTAGCTCTCACAATGAAATACAATGATGAAGTTAGTGGAAATTTCATTGCATCGAGCAGTGCAAATTTAAGACCTTTCTATGTACGACTCCCTCTCTAAAATACCACATAAAAAATTAATTATAGAAAGTTTCTCAATAAATAATTAAATAAAAAGGTATATATTTATAGTATAATAGTATTAATTGGTCAAGTCAATTGAATTGACTACTCTTCCATTGACAAAACTGTAACAACGGCCATACCCGATTACTACCTTTTCTGCTTATTTTATGCTTCATCATTTGTCACCTACTCACCTATTGTTACCATACATTACAACATATACGAAGAATTCTACAAGTATTGAAGTATATGTTCTTTTTTAACGGGAAGAAAAATAAAATCATTAATGATAATACTCCGTAACAAATAGTCATATGACATCTATGATAATAATGAAGCTTTGTAAACCATGGATTTTTTAAAAAATAACATAATTTGTACAATTAAAATCATAACTAATTTGAATATTAGGCACAGTTCACACTCCACCGCTTCAGGCCTGATGCGAGCAGTGATACTCGATGTCTTTGCATCTTTTCATGTAGAAAAATTCGCAATCTGTGCTGATACTTTAATTGTAAAATTTGATAGCAAACCCTAGACCCATATGAATCCAAATCATCTTCTCAATTATTATTAAAACTCTAAAAATAAAATTCTCATCAATGGATAAGAATTAAAATCCCAGAAAATTTGGACTGACTCTCACTAATGGAGAGAACAAAGTAAAGCAAAACAATACAATAAAAAAAAACAAAAACTAAATTAAATTAAAGAAAAATGTCAAAAAAAAGTCTAATTTCATCAAAAAATATTCTATTTTTGGCCTAAACGACCTAAAAAAACTAAAACCTTTGAGAAGAGGAAAGTGAAGATAGAGAATAGAGAAGAGAGAAGAGGGGACTAATTACATCTAATATATATATATATATATATATATATATATATATATATATATATATATATATATATATATATATATATATATATATATATATATATATATAGTGAGAATAGGTTTATATGTGAGAATCTTATTATATATGAAAACAAATTTCAACCATTGGATATTTCATGATCCAAATGTTGAGATTGCTGACATAGTAATGGCAAAAATGTAATTTACATTTTTATTTTTTTTGTTTGGCTCATTTTGAGCAATAATTTTTTGTTCATTTATAGCAAACAATTATTTGCTCATTTATCAAATGAACAACAATTGTTTGTTCATTTATTAAATGAGCAGAAAAAAAATTGATTTTTTTTTTACGTTAATTTTTTTTTGTTTTTTCTTCATTTATCAAATGAACAACATTTATTTGTTCATTTATCAAATGAGTAAATATTATTTGCTCATTTGATAAATGAGCAATAATTCTTTGTTCATTTATTAAATAAGCAAATAATATTTCTTTGTTTTGTTTGCTCATTTATCAAATGAGCAACTATTCTTTCTTCATTTATCAAATGAGTAACAATTCTAAAACATTCAAACTAATATGAAACCTTGAACTTACTTACTATATTTGAAAATGTAAACAATTGTTGACCATAAGAGACCAACCGTATACTAGTTTATATTACACACTTCATTTTCTACCTATTTTTGAAGTAGATAGTTCACAAGGTTAATTTAATACATGTTGTTCTGCTTATATCCTTCACAAATGAGCAAACTGAAATTAAAATGAGCAAAAACACATACAATAAAAATGCATAAATGAAAATAAACAAACTTATATTAGAATCTTAGAAAATTGCTCATCTCCCTCGTCGTTTCCCGCCGTATGTTTCCATTCAATGGTTGTCGTTCAATGAGTTGGTTATCAACATCTTGTCAACCATTGTTTCCTTTGTGATTATTTCTATGGTGTTTCTCTTTTTGTTGGCGTACCTCTGTGACATTGTGACGTTTTAAAGTTCTAGTCCGTGAAATTCGATCCAATGGGTTTTCTAGGTTTATTTCTCCAACTAATTAGAAATCCTTCTCACATGATTAAGCTTTTCTGGTTTTCTTATCGTTTTATTATTTTGTTGATGTCATTTTTACTGGGTGATGTTCGATTTAATCGTCATTCGTGACTCAACTTTTCTTAATCAGAGTTAATGATACTCTTTTAGGGGTTATTATTATTACTTGTTTAGTAAAATTGGCGTATAATTAATGATTCAATTAATTTTGTTGATGAACACTCGCCTCCTCCTGTAATTAATTTCAGTACTTAATTTCAATACTTACAGTGTCATAATTTAGAGAAAGAGAAGGTGAGGAGAGGGAAAGAAACAAATGTGGAGGTGAAAGAGAGAAATAAGGGGGTTGGTTTAAATACCTTTTTGGTTTTGATTTTTTAGGGAATAATCACAGCCCTTAGATTTAAAAAATTCAAAGGTCTAGATTTATTCCCACATAAGTTGAGGTTCTCACATAAGAGATGTGTTCTCACATGAACCCATTATATATATATATATATATATATATATATATATATATATATATATATATATATATATATATATATATATCTGGTGAGAATAAGTTCATATGTGAGAATTCATACTTATATGAGAACTGATCTAAAATTAGAACATGTGAGTAAAAATTTAGAATATACGAGTTAAAATTTAAAACATATGAGTAATAATTTTAAAAATTTGATTTAAGAATTAGAACAAGTGATTAAAAATTTAGAAAATCTGCTTTATGAAATTTAGAATATATGAGTAAAAATTTAGAACATCTGATTTAATATTATGAACATGTGAATAAAAATTTAGAACAACTGATATAAAATATAGAAAATGTGAGTAAAAATTTAGAACATATGATTTAAAATTAGTACATACGCTTTAAAATCTTGAACATATAATTGAAAATGTTAGAACACATGTTTTAAAATTTAGAACATATAAGTTAAAATTTTGGAACAAGTTATTTAAAATTTATAACATCAAACTTGACCAATTTATGGTTTAGAATATGTGAGTACTAAATTGGAACATTTGATTTAATTTAGAACACCTGAGGAAAAGTTTAGAACATCAGATTTAAAAATTTAGAACATCAGATTTAAAAATTTAGAACATACGAGTAAAAATTTAGAATATAAAAGAGTGTTCACACATAAGAAAAATTCTCACAACATATAGAAGGAGTTCTCACGAAAGCCTTCCCCTATATATATATATATATATATTATTCCTCTTAATAATTCTAGATTAGTTTATGTATTTTTAGTTAAGTTCATCAGACAAAAAAAAAAAGTTAAATAAGTTTAAATAAATTAGTATAAATTGAGGAAAAAAATATTTTATATGTAAATTCAGATAATATAATTTCAAACAAAATTAAATGAGTAAGACAATTTCGTAAATACATACTACTAGTATGAGGTTCCGTGAACAAAATTGACTGATCAAATATAAATTCTACTCCATTCATTCCAAAATTACGGTTGATGATGATAAAATAACCTCGGATGCCTCTCCATATATGGTGACCTTAGGACCCCATTCAATTCGTGTACAATGTTCATCCACTATAAGCTAGGTACATTTGATTTGGTGCTTGCATTGCTAGGCAGCTGGTATATATTAACTGAATATGATGCTGTCGTCATTTTTAAATGGAATGTATGTAGTTGTAAAAACAATTGCTTGCATTGTTTGATCATCGAACGTACTATATATATATTGATTAATATGATATTGGTCGTATGAATGTATACCTGATTAGGCCAAAAAAATGAATATGCCTGCCTTAGTGGCCTCCATTATTATTTCTTCCATTCCATCATTAATCACGATATTTCATGAATAATGTTATGATTTTCATTTGAAAATAAATTATCAAGTTCGCAAATACGAGTTAATAATTAGATAATACTCCGTTTAATTAAAAAAGACAATCATGATAGAATAAAAATACATGACTCCCTCTCAAATGCACAAAATAAATACTCCGTAATAAATAAATAAATAATTTTAAAACAGTAAAAATAAGATGAAGTTGTTTCTTCGCCTTTACATACAAAAATTACAAATTACTCGGTATGAAAAGGAATTTATATGAACTTGATTATCTAGAAAATTAAAATATCAAATACCTAGCAGGATTTGTGTTTAAAATTATAAATTACTTTTGTTTTAATTAATTTGTTTATAAATTCAAACAATATCCTCCATTATTGTTTTATTTCCCTTATAAATTACTTTTGTTTTAATTAATTTGTTTATAAACTCAAACAATATCCTCCATTGTTGTTTTATTTCCATTATAAATTACTTTTGTTTTAATTAATTTGTTTATAAATTAAAGCATGATATGGAATACTTAATATGAAGTGCTCGGTATAACTTTAAAAATTGTATTGGACGCATTTTTTATGTCCCCAATATGATGTTTTTAACAATCCATTTTATGTAGATGAAATAAACTAAATATATTATTGTAGTTAAAATTAAAGAACACATTTTGTTTTCTTCTTTTTATGTTCTTTTGTCACAAATTAAATGTCATGTTTTTAAAATTTTAAATAGATTTTCTTAAATACCATTATATATATATATATATATATATATATATATATATAACACTTGTATTTGAATTGTCAATGAAAAAGTACGCTATGTATATAACAAAATATTTAAACTAAAGTCACACATTAAAAACATATTACGCACTGTGCACTTGAGTATATCTGCTAATTATTAAGTTAGCTTATAACGTTCATATTGGCTAACTTTTTTCAAACACGTAGTAAGCCATTCTATCCATATACTTCATAGAAAGGAGTGTGTTTGTGTGTAAAAATTTCAATGAGTCCAAATAATCGAAGAACTCAAAGTATGGAGTAATAAGGTTGCTTTTTGAGGGTGATACTTATATCGACAATATGAATATACTATGTATAAATACGAAGTAATTCTTAATTAAAGCACATTTGACTTTGCTGATAGTTTCTCATAATGCATAATGATGACATTAAGGAAAAAAGTAATGGGTTAAATGTCTTTTTGACGTGATGTAATGAAGCGTCTGAGTGTGAAGAGTGATATTGTTTCGGCTCTGATAAAGTTCCACATGCATATCGGATACGTAGCTGGGTCCTTTTGTGCTCACAACTTTTCCAAAACCTCATTATTATTGCTACCAAATATACTTGTAATATGCCTTTTAAGTCTAAGGTACGAATATATATGAGGCCAACTTCTACCAAAGATGCGCACATCAATTGCAAATAGCTAGGGAGTGTAACATGTACGTAACCAATTAAAGGATACAAATTAAGAAACCTGAACACTAGACAAACGTAAGTAATCGATCTGATCACGTGTATTTTAATAAGGTAAAGGTAAGGAGAAGGATCTTGATGACATTACCATCTATGCATGTAAACCCACATTTAGATCATAGAACATTTTGTATGTGAAGGCCATGAATTAGGAGGTGGCTCAGGAAAAGTAGTTACATATAAGAAGGATCTTCATTCTCTTAACATGATCTCCAATACAATTGTTGAATACAGTCCCAACAGCTCAGGTTCTAGAAGCATCCAGAGTATTCCAGAAACTTCCTCTAAGAATCAGTTATCCTACCTGGCAGGTTGTTACGATAATTTTCTATTTTGTTAGGTTGATGTAATATTTAGAGCTAAGATATTTTGTTGTAAATATCTACACTATAAATAATTGTATGCTTCCCCATTTATCATTATTCAAAAATATACCAAAAGTTCCAGAAAGTTCTCTCTACTTCCTTCAATCTGTTCTTCATTTTTTCTCCAATTTTCCTCTGATTTTAACATGGTATCAGAGCTGTAGAATTAGCTCGTGAATTCTTGATTTTTCTAAAGTTGTTCTACTACATTTTGATCCTGTTGAATTGAAGATTCGTTTGATTTCTGCGATTGAAATTCAGTTTGTAAGTAATTCTTTGATCGATTTCTGGTGATAATTTTCTTTTAAGGCTCAATATTGATTGAAGTTGAAGATATTGTTGTTTTTGAATTGAGGATTGACTCGATTGCTTGATATTGTTGATTCTGGAGCATTTCTGCAATTTTCTAAAGTATTTTCTACTTGATTGCAATTTTTCTGAAGTTTTTCTCTGCATTCGCAAGTATCAATTCAATCAATTTTAACCTAGAAATATGGCTGCTACTTCTTCTCAAAACACTGATCCTTCCTTAGATCCTGCTTCTCCTTACTATCTTCATCCTAGTGATTCTCAGTATAAGCTTGTTCCTATGAAGTTTGATGGAAATAGCTATAATGATTAGAAGAGATCAGTGATAATAAGACTATCTGCTAAGAATAAGCTAGGATTCATTGATGGAACAATAATCGTTAAGCCTGTTGTAACCTCACATCTGTATAAAGCTTGGGAGAGATGCAATTGTACTTTGATTTCCTGGTTTATCCAAGTTCTTGATGCAAACATTGCTAGGAGTATTCTGTACTTTGACACAGCTAGAGATATTTGGCTTAATCTGGAAGAACGTTTTGGCCAATCGTCTGGAGCACAACTCTATTCAATTCAGCAACAACTTGCTGAGATTCATCAAGGATTTGAGAATATTTCTACATTCTACACAAAGATCAAGATGCTTTGGGATGAATATGATGCTAATGATTCGCTACCTACATGTCAATGCTCTCAATGCAATTGCAACATCACCAGAAAAATTCTTAAGTCACAGCAAGATCAGAGACTAACTCAGTTTCTCATGAAGCTAAGGGAAGAGTTCAGTTAAGTTAGAGCTAACATTATGATGCAGTTTCCTCTTCCTACCATTTCTCATGCATATCGCCTTCTGATGCAAGAAGAAAGGCACAGAGATGTCTATAATTCTACTCATTCTAATAATACTGAAGATGCAATGGCTCTTGCAGCATCAAACAAGAAAAGGTATTATGAACAGCACAATTCTTATAGAAACAACAACAATCCAGCTACAGATCAGAACACTTTCAATAGGAATGGAAATTCTGCTCCAATTGGCTCTTCACAAACTGGCAATATTAGAGGTCCTTGGAATCAATATATCGAAGATCTTCACCATACTTTTGTGAATATTGCAAGATTTCTTGCCACACAATTGACAGATGCAGGAAAGTGCATAGATATCCTCAATTCTCTAAAAATAATTAGCAGAACAAAAGAGTTGCTGTTACAGCCTATACCAATGATCAAGATGCTGAAACTTCAGAGCAGAAGAGTCCTATCATTACAGTTGAGCAATACAACAATTTGTTGTCTCTCTTGGACAAGCAAGTGACTGTTGAGAATCAGAACAATAACAATGCTGCTATTGCTCTGATTCTCTCTGCTTACTATCTTTGAATAATCAGCATTGGACTATAGATAGTGGAGCCACAGATCATATGGCTCATAATTTGAATCTATTTGATGAGTATTTTCCTGCTGGTAATGGTCTAAACAATATTACTATACCTGTTGGAAAGCAAATTGCAGTAATGAATAAAGGAACAGTGATACTTGGACATGATATAATCCTTAAGGATGTAATACATGTTCCTGGCTTCCAATTTAACCTCATTTATGTTCCTAAACTCTGTAAGGACATGCAATGTGAAGCTTATTTTTCTTGTGACAAATGTTATCTTCAGGGGCCTGCTTTGAGAATGCCACTGCTGCTTGGTAAACTAATTGATGGACTGTATTGTCTAGAGCAGTCTTTTGTTGATGAAGCTCGAGTGTTCAAGAATAATGACTCAAGTCTAGATGTTGCTAATGTCACTAGTTTGTCAGTCTTAGATTTTGCAAAATTATGCCATTTGAGGCTATGTCATATGTCATTTTTGCATCTTAATAAGATAAGACCAGAAATAAATGTCAAGGAATATCTTGATAATTGTACTTGTCAAGTGTGTCATTTTGCTAGACAACCTAGACTACCTTTTGGACATAGCCAAATAAAAACTTCTGGTGTATTTCAGTTGTTGCATTTAGATGTTTGGGGTCCACATAGAGTGGGTACTCATCATGGTTGTACACTCTTTCTTACAATAGTGGATGATTTTTCAAGGTTCACTTGGGTTTTCTTGTTGAAATATAAATCTGATGTTGCCAAGATATTCAGAGAATTTGCTGCCTTGATTTCTAATCAGTTCGGTTGTAAAATCACAGTTGTAAGAACTGATAATGCACCTGAACTTTGTGAGGGTGAAATTAAACAGTTTTATTTTAAAATGGCATTTCTCATCCGTCTAGTTGTCCTAACACACCATAGCAAAATGGTGTTGTTGAAAGAAAACACAAACACCTTCTAGAAACTGCTAGAGCCCTATATTTTCAGTCCAAAGTTCCTAAGAAATTCTGGGGTGATAGTGTTTTAACAACTACTCATTTAGCAAACAGAATTCCATTACAAAGCCTTAATATCTCTTCCCTTTTTGAAATCCTTTTTGGTCACACTCCTCAACTAGACTACCTTAGAGTGTTTGGTTGTCTATGCTACATTTCTACTCTTAAACAAGGTATATCTAAGTTAGATCCATGTGTCTTTATTGGATATCCTAGTTCTCAAAAGGGTTATAAAGTCTTTAGTCTGAAAACTAACAAAATTTCACTTTCCAGGGATGTTGTTTTCTATGAGAAAAATTTTCCTTTTCTCTTTCTAATTATGATTCTCCCATTTCCACACAAATTTTTCTGCCTTTAAACACACCTCTTCCTGATATTTTCTTTGATGATTTCCCTCCCACTTCTCCTACTCAGAATTTCAATACTTCTCCTCCTCCTATTTCTTATCCTTCTCCTTCTCTTTCTCCTTTTCCCTCTCCTCCACCTATTTTTCATCCTATTCCTGATCCCACCCTTCTCAGAAGATCTGTCTGAACCAGATTCCACCCAAATACCACAAAGATTATCTTGTCACTGCCCCCAACAAACACTGGTGCAACATGGTTCTGTTTACAGAACTTCCTTCTTCACACTTGACATTTATTGTAGCTCTTGACCATCTGTCAGAACCAGCTACTTATGCTGAAGCTTCTCTGGATAGTAATTGGGTGTTGGCTATGAAAAAAGAACTTGCAGCATTGGAAGAAAATCATACATGGGATTTGGTTGATTTGCCTAAGGGTAAAAAGGCTATAGGATGCAAATAGGTGTTCAAAATCAAGCTCAAAGCTGATGGAAGCATTGAGAGGTTCAAAGCTCGATTAGTTGCCAAAGGTTACACACAGAATTTTGGTATTGATTACTAAGAAACATTTTCACCAGTTGTGAAAATGGCTACAATTCGATGCATCATTGCATTAGCTGCACATCATGGTTGGGAATTGTTTCAACTTGATGTTAATAATGCCTTTTTACACAACACTCTTGATGAGGTGGTGTACATGAAAGCGCCTGATGGTATTCCCAATCCCTTTGGAAAAGTTTGTTTGCTAAAAAAGTCCTATATGAACTCAAACAAGCCTCACGTTAATGGTTTGCTAAACTACTAGCTGAGCTCAAGTTCTTTGGTTATTCTCAGTCTCAATATGATAGCAGCCTGTTCATTAAGAAGTCTAGCATTCACACTACCTTGGTTGTTGTATACGTTGATGACATTATCATTACAGGTAGTGATTTAAGCAGCATTAACTCCTTGAAGACTCATTTACACCAAACCTTCACTATCAAAGATTTAGGAAAGCTACACTATTTTCTTGGAATCGAGGTTGGTTACTTGTCTTCTAGCATATCTCTTACTCAAAAGAAATCCACCAAGGAATTACTTGAAGCTTCTGGTATTTCAGATTTCAAAAAAGTAGTGACTCCTGTGCCTGTTCACTTGAAACTCTCAGCAGATGATGGTGATCTATTACTTGATCCTGATTTTACAGGAAAATGATAGGAAAACTTAATTTCCTCGCCAATATAAGACCAGATTTAGCTTATACTGTTCAATGTTTAAGCCAGTTTCTTAAAGATCCAAGATCCTCTCACCTATAAGCTCTACATCATACTCTCAACTATGTTGCTGCTACTACAGGGAAAAGCATCTTACTTAATGGTTCAGCCACCTATTCTTCAGGCTTATTTCGACTCTGATTGGGGGTCTTGTCTAGACAGTAGAAGGTCAATTACAGGCTTTGTTATTATGCGTGGTAATTCCCCTATTTGCTGGAAGTCTAAGAAACAAGGTACTGTTTCAAAATCATCAAGTGAGGCTGAATATCGAGCAATGGCATCTGCAGCAAGTGAAGTTACTTGGTTGGTTAACTTGTTAGAAGAACTTGATGTTGATCCTTTGAGACCAGTTGTTCTGCATTGTGATAATCAAAGTGCCATTCACATAGCACGAAATCCAGTATTCCATGAACTTACCAAGCACATAAAATTCGATTGTCACTTTACACGTGACAAGGTGCTTGAGGGGCTGTTAAAACTGACATATGTTCCCACTTCAGCTCAACTTGCCGATGTCTTCAATTCACAAAGGTTCTGCCTTCTGCACAACAAGACCTTTTATTGTCCAAACTTGGCATGACGTCACCTATGCCAAGTTTAAGGGGGGATGTTGAATACAGTCCTAGCAGCTCAGGTTCCAGAAGCGTCCAGAGTATTCCAGAAACTTCCTCCGAGAATCAGTTATTCTAACTGGCAGGTTGTTACAACAATTTCTATTTCGTTAGGCTGATGTAATATTTAGAGCTAAGATATTTTGTTGTAAATATCTGCACTATAAATAGTTGTATTCTTCCCGATTTATCATTCAAAAATATACCAAAAATTCGAGAAAGTTCTCTCTGCTTCCTTCAATTTGTTCTTCATTTTTTCTCCAATTTTCCTCTGATTTTAACAGCGATGACTGCCTAGATCTATATTAAGTTAATAATACTACATCATAATTCAATTTCTTATTACATATACTAAATTTGATTAAAAAGGATCATTAGATCGCACTTATATTCGGAAAAGCACAATAAGGTTATCTTTAGAACCACCTACTTGTTCTCCAAGTATTTATAACTTACAAGTACATATATATGATTCAAATCCCTCCATGCTTATAAGACCGTCTCAAAAGTAGCTTAGTACTCGTATATGTGAGAGTAACATTGTAACTCCTCTCGACCTTTTAAGGCATGGACACATATAATTAAAGAGATAAATTAATTATAGGGAAATTTGTGACAATTTTAGCAAGACGAAGGTATACCTTGGATATATATACTTTTATTGTTACTCTGTCGTTGTTCTATATTGACTTTTATGTTGTCGGTACACAAATTCAATCATACGTATTATTTTTAATTTTTCATTAGTAAAAATCATAGAAATAAAGTTAAGAAATTGAAAACAATACACACGAGGAAAAAAAATAGTAAGATTCAACACAATTATAATATCTATGTTTATGCTTATATTGTATAACTATTGAAGGTCATCAAGTTTGATCATGTTAAATTTAAAAGTTAGTGTGGAACAATTTAAATAAAAAACGGAGAAATAATTTATTATAGTATGATCAAGTCCTATAATCAAATATTAGAATATAGATCTTATTCCTCCATATCTCTCTCCTCTCTCCTCTCTTCTAAACCTTAGCCTCCATTTTTTAAAGGGCTTTCATCAGTTTCAACTGATGGAAAGCCCCCAATTTTTTGTTTTTTTTAAAGCTTTTTTAGGTTTATAATAATGCTTCCTCCTTTTGGAAGGAACTTTTCTCCCTCGAAAGAAAGGGTTTCCGATCTCCTTCGAAAGACAAGGGTTTTTAGACCTCTTTCGAAAGATAAGGTTTATCTCCTCTTTTCTGGGGAGAAATTTCTTAGTATTGAATCCATGATATTAGGTCTAATGGATTGTTGTAAAATTATTTCGTTGGTGAAAAATTATGCGAGATCGCAAAGGTTATCAAGATTTCGAATACAAACAGATGAATCAGAAGGAAAACATCCTCACGACTACAAAGAATCGTTAGATTATCTCTTCAACAAGTTGTATTTTTCAGCGAGATAAGCGGGAGATGTTGTATAGTGCAAGATCTATCCGAAGATCGTAGTTTTTATGAAGGAAAATTTTATTTGATTCAATATTTTATGTATTTGTTAAAGTTGAATCTCTTTTGTAGATGTCGTATGACTTTTTAATAATGAACTAGTGTGTGACCCGGGCTTTGCCCCGGGTGATACTTTGAATAATTTCATTTTTATATTAGACGCATTAAAAGACTTATTAATTTTTTTTAACGTGGGTAAATTAGAATACAATGACAACAATAATTTATTCTACATTCTAATACATGTATGTATTTATATATAAATTTGGATTAATAGAGCATGAATTAATTCTAGTCAAGATTGTAATACATATTGTTTCGGGTTTTTCTGATGTTCTGCGGGAGAGTTACAATTCCGAGACTGGAACCGGACGCCTGTACCTGCAAAACAACGGAGACTCCTGGTGGTGGGAGCTCCGCCTCCAACGATCAAGTTAGTACTAGATTAAGGAGTAATTAATGCGGAAATTAAAGTGATTGGGTCTCTCTAGGTGAGAGTGTTTAATGTAGGTAATCTGCTTTTTTAGCGTGATCAGCCTGTTATTCCTGTAATCTCCCTTAATGAGGATTAAGGGAGGTATTTATAACCTTGGGAAACGTGCTAATCCTAGGTTTAGGTTAACCTAGGGCTGATTGGGCTTCCCTCGGAAGTTGGGCCTGGGTGGCCGGTTTCTCCATTAGGCATGGAGTATGCCACGTGTCATGACATAATAGGTCCAAGGTGGACGAATAAGCGTGTGCCACGTGGCAAGCCCTGACAGTTCCAACTGGGGGACACTTGGCAGGACCTGATTGACCCACGTGGCGCATTCCGATTGGTGTGAGCAAAATCCCCTAATCATTTGCCCCTCACAGGTGGCACGTGACTGGTCACGTGTTACCTGTGACAGGTGTCGCACTGTAACAGGCGACGGCCTGCTACAGGTGTCACTCGGCGAAAGGTCGAGAGATTCTCCCGCCCAAATTATGAATTCTGGAAGTGACCCTTCGCCTTCTCACTTCGCCTATATAAGGGAGTGTTGACTTCAGTCATTTTCACACTTTAGAACTTTGTGAGAGAACATTCGGACCCCTGAACTTGCTCTGACAATTTGGACCCTTTCTGCCTACCGCCTGTTCTGACAAGCCGACTGCACAAGATTTTCAGAACTCCATCAACGTCACTCGTTCAGGTAACCGTCGTTCTCTTACTCTTAATTTTCTCTTTATTTTATTCTTTTTTGAAATGGCACCACGGAAGCACACGACACGACCTAGGTTAGTGATCAGCCGGTCACCGGGGACGGCTGAATCTAGGACTAGGAGTGCCGCCTGCCCTTTTCGGACCCATCTTTGCCCTTTATACAAAGTCCGACTGTATCTGTGTCTATGCAGAGCATGATGGCCAGAACAAAAAAGACTGCCAGGATCTCAAACTCAGACGTCTCCTCCCACAGGGTGCCGATTAGTGAAACATCTGACCAGGCACCAGATGTGGAAGTGAAACAAGCGGCTTGAAAGCCGGCAGTTCTGAGGGAGGAGTCAAGGTGACCCCTTCCCAATTTACAGTTGACAATTCTTCATTCTCTCCTGCTCCTTTTAAAGGAGAGGAGGCGGGCCCCTCCGGGAGAGGGGAGGAGTCGTCCTCTTCGGACTCGTCAGAGGACGATTCCGAGTCTATCTCTTATGGCCATGCTTCTCTGGACACAGAAGAGAAAAACAGTCGCCTGCAACAGGCGAGGCTTTCTCACGCAGTTGAGAAGGGGGACGATTGGGCGGAGCCATCCGCCTCTCACCGAGAGCAAAATACCCCCTACTACTGCACGGTACCTCGGGGCCGGATCACGGCCATGCAAGAGAAAGTGGAGAGCTTTATCGCAAACCACACAATGGGCCCCGGCTTTTTAGTGTTTGTGCCGGATCCAGAAGACACAGTCGTCTGGCCGGCTGGTACCAGTTATGATAGCGCCTGCTTTGGCTGCTACGAGGCGGCCATCAAGGCTGGGTTGCGCTTCCCACTACATCCAGCTGTTCAGCGGATCTTGGATGGGTATGAGTTGGGGTTATGGCAGTTAGCCCCAAACTCCTGGGTCAACGTACTCGGCTATGTGGACGGGTGCGAACTGCACGGGGTGGAGCCGAGCTTCGAGGCTTTCGCCCACATGAACTATCTCAGCCGGACCCCTAAGGCAAGCGGTACCGGCTGGTATCAATTGACGAGCCACAGGGGCTACCTCATGACGAGAGGTAAAACAAACAAGTGGAAGGTCTGGCGGAGCACCTTCCTCGTCATTGAGAGTTCAGACAGAGAGCTGAACAAGCGCTTCAACAGGTGGAACAGGAATCCGCCCCTTCTTGTAGGCGGCCGAAGCATGCCGCCTGTTCCCCCCAAGGCTAAGAAAGAGATTCTGGATAAAGGACTCTTCAAAGTAGAGTCGAAGGTGAACTCTACTTCAGGGGTACGAGAGCAAGTACCCCTGCATTGCGTCCCGAGCTTCAAATGTCTCTACGACGAGTACTTTTTGGCCGCCTGTGGCCTCAGCAGTCGGTGCTCCAGAGGTAGCCGGCCTGTCGAATACTCTGTTGTTTCGTGCATTTCTTGTTATGACTTTTATTAACTTTGATATTTGTTTTTACAGCGGACGCCATGAGCAAAATTACCGCCTCCAAGACTGCGGCGGCCATGTTGCGGGCCTCCATCATGCAACAGTCTTCAACCGACTCCCCCAACAAGGGGGCACCCTTGGTGGGCTTCGAACCTTTCACCCTCTTTTTGGAGTTGTGTTTATGCATATACTGACTTTTCTTCTTTTTTAGACGGGCGCTCCAAGAGCTTCTTCTTCCCAACAGCCGGACCCCAAGGCCCGGAGGACGACTGTTGCAAGCTCTCCTGGTTCTGCCAGGAAACATGCGGCGGCTGAGAAACAGCCGGCCACTTCTTCTAAAACTCCAGTTGGGCCGCCTAGAAGTATGAAGTTTTCCTTGTAAATTTTAGACTTGCTCCCTTCTTTACTAGGTCTAATCCGTTTGTTTATGCTTGATGCAGCCGGCCCTCAGGAGCCTGACTTGGTCGAGGTGGCCAAGTCTATGATCAAGGTCGTTCCTCCAGCTGAAAGAGAGGCGGTCAGGGGTGTCGGCACCCTTGACCTAGACGGGATTGCAGGGGTCCTTGCTGAGGTATACTTGGCATATTTTTGAGTATTTGAATTCTAGGACGCCAGTTTTCTTTTTGTTTGGAAACTGACGCCTGTTCCCCTTTTTACTTAGGCCCTGCTCCGAGTGAACGGCCTTCGCAAGCCGCTTGACCGGAAGAACAAAGAGGTAAAGGCTGCAAAAGCTATGGCCGCCTCTGACTGTGATAAGGCAATGTTTCAAATTGCCCAAAATGAAGTTCTGACCATTGATATTCTTTATTATCAGGCGCAGGCTACCGCCGCTATCCGGGCTCAGTTAAAGGCGGCCCAGAAGAGGATTAGCGAGCTGGAGGCGACCATCAACAGCCTCAAGGCCGAGCTGAGACCTCTTCGCCAAAAGATGTCCTCATACGAAACCTTGGAGAAATCCTTGGCGAGCGTAAAGGTACGCCTGGTGACCCAGGAGAAGAGTCTTACTCAGGAGCTCTCGGAAAAGGCCGAGCAAGAGAAGAAAGAGCTGGTCCGGGAGATGATGGAAGACTCTGCTCAAATCCAGCGCATGACTTGGGGCCTCCTCTTCCCCAATGCCGACTTTGCCTCATGGGAAAAAACGTACCGCCAGTGTTCTGATAGATATAATCAAGAGATCCTGGCGGCTGCTGAGAAAGAGGCGTTGGAGGAGGAGGAGGAGCCGGTAGTGGCGCTTGTGCCGCTTGGGGGTAATGCATCAAAGAAGGATGCAGCTGAAGCCGAGTCCAGCAAGAAGAGTGCTGACCAGGCAGCAGCTGCTGATATTGAAGATCTGCCCCCTTCTTAAGCTTTATGTCTTCTTTCCACGGCCTGCGTGCCGTTTGTTTGTATTTACCCGACCAGGGGGCCGGGGCTCTGAATATTTTGCCGGTCTTTAATGACCGGCTTCTTTTTAATGAATTTTTTTTGTTTTGCTTCAAATTTGTTTAAGTATTGAATATTCTGATATCCAATTGTACACTATACCGACTGTTTTACATGGCCGATAGTTGCAGACAGGTACGGATAGTTAGTCACGCCGCCTATGCCCCTGGACGACTGGTTGTCTGTTTCCAGGCTAGACGATCAGTCGGCCATTTATCCAATCGGTATTCGAACCATTTTAAAGACTGGATCCCCTTTAGGCAGGCGGTCCTGTCATTTGTAAAATTAACCAAGTAGGAAAGTGGTTTGACCAAGTAAACATGATTGTTACCTAGTCGCCAAGTAACTGAGTAGTAGAGGTATCAAGCGGTTGGTACCGGTTGTTCCCCTTTATTCGCCAATGTTTGTTGGCTTTTAACTCATAGGTTGTTAACCTAGAAGGAGTAGTGGTTCAGAGCCCCTGTTTGCTAAAAACAGGCGGACGACTCATACCTTTTAGGCTCCATACTAAGTTTGAGAGAGTGACTATGAGTTAACTTTGGTGTTACTCAGTCGCCGTCACTCCTGCTTGAGTAATAAAGGTACCAGGCGGCGGAGGCCGACTGAACCTTTTGATTCGCCAATGTTTCGTTGGCTATTAACTCAAGAGGTACCCCCTGCATTTATCCCAAGTAATACAGGCGGTCATTTGACTCAGATGTCAACTGTTACCACTAGTTTGGTTAGTGATAGAGTTATCCTTGTCTCAAAAACGGCTACGTGGTTGCCCTTGGGGACAGTCGTATAGGTGCCGTGTAATTAGTTTATAGAGCAATGTTCCACCCAAAAGGGAGCTGCTCTCTGCGACGAATTTCATCCGGAGGGATGCCGCCGGACGCCTGCTATGATGTTGGGACAGGTCGTATTAGTTTTGAAGATTGGATCAGTTGGCTTGGCGCCTGGACTGATCATTTGGCCTGTGGCCTTGGTTAGTTCTTGGTGAACGTAGGTGCTAAGTAAAAGGAGGGTAGCCGCCTGTTTAGGCACAGGGTCGGCCAGGCCCTAATGATTTTTAGTTAAGTATAATGGGGGTGGCTGTGTGTTTGGAACCAGTCGGCCCTCTTCTATGGAGAGTAGCCGACTATATGTCCAGACGGCATGCCCCTATGGTGAGTAAAATACTCAATGGAGAGTAGCCGACTGTAAAGGTACAGGCGGCATGCCCCTCTGAAGATGAGAAATACTCAATGGAGAGTAGCCGAATGTAAAGTTACAGATGGCATGCCCCTCTGAAGATAGAGTAAAATACTCAATGGAGAGTAGCCGACTGTAAAGGTACAGACGGCATGCCCCTCTGAAGATAGAGTAAAATACTTAATGGAGAGTAGCCGACTGTAAAGGTACAGACGGCATGCCCCTCTGAAGATAGAGTAAAATACTCAATGGAGAGTAACCGACTGTAAATGTATAGGCAGCCCCTCTTAGTACAAAATTGAATATTATGCAAACTTTTATTAAGTAGCCCTTGACTATTTACATCATTCAAAAGAAATATTTCTTAAGATTATCTACATTCCAAGTTCGAGGCAACGGTTGGCCGTCTGGTGTTTCCAGACGGTAGGTACCGTCCCTGACCTCTTCACAGATTCGGTAGGGTCCTTCCCAGTTGGGAGTTAGTTTGCCAGACTCATTCGCCCTACCAACTGCTTCCATTTTTCTAAGTACAAAGTCCCCCACTTTGAGTGGACGCCTGTGTACTTTTTTGTTGTATGATCTAGTCATTCTCAAGCGGTAAATTTCATGGCGCAAGACAGCATTGCCCCTCCTTTCAGGAAGTGAGTCTAATGCCAGGCGCATGGCTTCCCAGTTTGCCTCTTCGTCATATAGCATTACTCGAAGAGTCGGCTTGTAGTGTTCTATTGGAAGAACAGCTTCCGCACCATAAGTTAGGAGGAATGGAGTTTCTCCAGTCGCCCCTTTTTCAGTCGTCCTAATGGCCCAGAGAACATGTGGTAATTCATCCGCCCATAGGCCGCCTGCACGTTCAATCTTTTTCTAGAGACCGTCTGAGATGATTTTATTAAAGGCTTCTACCTGGCCGTTTGCTTGTGGACGGCCGACAGATGCAAAGTAGTGTGCAATTCCTTGGTCACCCAACCAGCTTTTGAGAACAGGCGTCTCAAACTGGGGACCATTATCAAAAACCATAGACATGGGAACCCCGAACCGAGTGATGACATTTTTCCAAATGAATGAAATTACATCCTTCGTCTTGATTCCCTTTACAGCCTCCGCCTCTACCCATTTAGTGAAGTAGTCGACGGCAACAAGTATGTACCTCCTTCCGCCTGTAGCAGGCGTATATGGACCCAGAATATCCATGCCCCACTTAGCAAACGGTAGTGGGCTATGAATAGTAGTGAGGTCAGTAGCCGGACGGTGAATTAGCTTGCCAAACCTTTGGCACTTGTTACATTTTTTCACCATCTCCATTGCATCTGCTTCTAAAGTAGGCCTGAAGTAGCCCTGCCGCCTTGCCCGTTGAGCAAGCGTCCTAGGTCAGTCGATGACTTGGCTTTCAACTAATCTCTTTCTTTGCCACCTATATGAGAAGCACAGTAACCAGAGTGAAGATCGTCTAGTATCTCTCGTCCCTTTTCAGGAGTAACACACTTTTAAGAAGGATTGAAGGTACCCCTTTTTGTGAAGTTCTCCCTTTATCATTTCAAAACTGGTTGCTCGTTTTTTCAGTGCGGCCGCCTGTTGATGATCATCCGGCAGGATACCGTTTGTCAGATATGCCCTGATTGGATCCATCCAGGTTGAGCTTCTGTCTAGGATTGCAATAGGTTCTTCCTCAATGCTTCTCCTAACCATTACTTCCCAAAAAACAGTTCGAGGAGTATCACAGGAGGCGGATGATGCTAATTTCGAAAGTGCATCCGCCTGGTTGTTTTCTGATCTCGGCACTTGGACCAGATGGAAATCCTCAAGGGAGCCGACTGCTTGTCGGACCGCCTGTAAATACTTGATCATGGCCGGATGGGTTGCTTCGTATTCGCCATTGTACTGACTCACTATCAATTGTGAATCGGAACAGGCGTCTATTTTTCTTGCCCCTGCCGCCTTGCACATGCGGATTCCGGCTAGTAAAGCTTCATATTCTGCCTCATTGTTTGAGGCCTGAAAACTGAAGCGTAGAGCATACTCGTACCTGTCGCCCTCTGGCGACTGACATATGACGCCTGCTCCACAACCATTTGAAGTAGAGCTTCCATCCACATATACCTTCCAGACTTGGTCTGGAACTTGAGAGTCAGGAGGACGAGTCATCTCAACAATAAAGTCAGCAAAGGCTTGCCCCTTCACTGCTTTTCTAGGCTCGAAAGTAACTTCGAGGCTCTGTATTTCTATGGCCCATTTGATCATTCGGCCTGACGACTCCATGATGGTCAGTTGCCGCTTGATAGGTTGGTCTGTATACACGACGACTGCATGTGCCAAAAAGTAGGGCTTCAACTTTTTAACAGCCATGAAGAGTGCAAGACCAAATTTCTCCACTAAGGGATACCTCAACTCGGCATTTTTCAGTACGTGACTGACAAAGTAGACCGGGAGCTGACAGCCGTCTCTTTCAGCAAGGAGAACAGCGCTTAACGCATGATCAGAGACGGTCAGGTACATGTAGAGTACTTCTTTGGGCAAAGGGCTGACCAGCCTCGGCAAGGAATGCAAGTGAACTTTCAATTTCTGGAAGGCGGCCTCAGCATCCGGCCCCCATTCAAACCTTGCCTTTTTCTTAATTGCCTGGAAAAAGTATAGGCATTTGACGCCTGATCGGCTTAGAAATCTTCCCAAGGCCGCCAGACAACCTGTTAACTTCTGAACCTCTCGGATGGTACGAGGCGACTGCATGTCAATGATCGCCTGCACCTTCTCAGGGTTCGCCTCTATTCCTCTCTGATTGATAAGGAATCCGAGAAATTTCCTAGACTCAACTCCAAAGACACATTTCTTGGGATTGAGCATGACATGGTGCCGCCTGAGTGTGGCGAAAGTTTCTCGGAGGTCCGACAGATGATCTTTCTGATCTTTAGTCTTGATAATCATATCATCAATGTATGCCTCGACATTTCTCCCAATCTGATCAAAGAACACAGTGTTTATCATTCGCTGGAAGGTAGCCGGGGCATTCTTAAGACCAAACGGCATGACCGTGTAACAGTATAACCCCTGATCAGTGACGAAGGTCGTCTTCTCCTGATCTTTCTTCCATAAAGGAATTTGATGGAAACCAGAGTAGGCGTCCATAAAGCTCATCAAAGCATGGCCGGCTGTTGAGTCGACCAGGTTATCAATTTTAGGCAGAGGGTAACTGTCTTTGGGGCACGCCTTGTTTAAGTCTGTGTAGTCTACACACATTCGCCAGGTTCCATTCGGCTTTTTAACTAGCACCACATTTGCAACCCAGTCTGGGAAGTAACATTTCCGAATGAACCCTGCATCAAGTAATTTTTTAACTTCGGCGGCTGCCGCCTGACTTCTTTCTTCGCCATGGTTCCACTTCTTCTGCCGTACCGGCTTCTTTTTCGGATCCACGGCCAGTTTATGTACCGCCAGATCAGGACTAATGCCTGGCATTTCATGGACTTCGAATGCAAAGATGTCCTTGTATTCTTTCAATAGTTTGTGAAAGTCGTCACATAGGACTCTTAGAGCAGTCGTCCCAACTTTGACTGTTCGGTCAGGACGCGAGTCCTCTAGGATCAGGTCCGTATGCTCACCAGCCGGCTGAGGGCGGAATTCATCCGACCGCTCCTCTGCCAATGATTGCTATTTTCTGTCTTTTCTTGCGGCCCCTGTCTGGGATGCCTTTCTCTTCTTGCCGCCTTCTTCTTGAACAGGCGCACTCTCCTTGACATTGTCAAGGTCTATTTTTCCACCACTCGACCCAGTGGCCATAACAGTGGGCTTGACATCCGAGAGATAGCACTCTCGGGCCATCCTCTAATCTCCCCTTAGGGACCCAACTGTTCCATTATCCCTCTCAAACTTGAGCAACATAAGAGATGGGATTATAACAGCCTTGGAATTATTCAGGGTTGGTCGTCCCAGAATCATGTTGTAGGCCGAGAGTTCTTCTACTACCAGAAACCGGACTACCATGTGTCGTCCTTCCCCTTTTTCGCCCAGGCGAATGGGTAAATCCACTCGTCCCACTGGGTGGACGACTCCTCCTCCAAACCCTACTAAAGGGTGGGATGCCGGATGTATGCAATCAGTCTGATATTTTAGTTTCGACAGACATTTGCTACTGATGAGATCTGAGGAGCTTCCGGTATCTATGAGGATTCGGCCAACTCTCTGGTTGGCCACTTTACATTCAATAACGATAGGGTCGTCATGCGGCCCTCTTACCCCTCCTAGATCTTCTTCAGTGATGACAATCTCAGGAAATGAATATTTGGAGGGCTGTTCTTGGTGAACGGAATTTACATATAACCGTCTGATGTTGTCTTTGTTGCCCCTAATAGTGGGGCCGCCTCCTGAGAAGCCGCCTGCAATGGTGTAGACGACTGCATCATCTGTATCGGAGCTGTCGGCCTGTTGATTCTTTTTGGCCGACTGCTTTTTCGAGGAAGTGTTCCCCGTAGATTTCTTGACATAAGTGTCAAGATCACCTTGTTCAGCCAGGCGGTCCAGATACCGCATGAGACTGATGCATTCATTGGTGTGATGACCAACATCTTCATGATAAGCACAGAATTTATCTTGGTTCCGGTTGTTTGCAGAACCCTTCATGGGGACCGGCTTCTCAATTGAGATCCGTCCCTTGATTTCCTTTAGGATAAACTGGCTATCCTTGTTAAACGCATACTTTGGGGAGTATGGTTTGAATTCTTTTTTCTTTTTCTGGGCCGGCTGTTTAGAGGAATCAGCCGCCCAGACCTCTTTTCTCTTGTCTTTGTTTGACGAATGTTTCTGTCGTCCTTATCTTTTGTCGGACCTTTTCCCGTCTGACTGTTTTACCGTACCACAAAGATCAGTCGCCTGTATATAGGCTTCCGCTTCAATCAAGGCCTCTTGAAGAGTCGCCACCCTCTTTCGGACCAAATCAAATTTGAAGGTCGACCCGTCTTTGAGACCTCTGAAAAAGTCAGTATAGGCTACTTCATCCGGTAACCCTTGAATCTGTATTCTCATCAGGTTAAACCGCCTGATGTAAGAACGAAGCCCCTCCTTCTCGCCCTGCTGAATTGTTCCTAAATCAAGGGTCGTCTTCTTCGCAGGGATGTTCATGGCGAAGTTGGAGGTGAATAAGTAAGCAAGCGTCCTGAAGTTATTTACACAACCAGTCGGCAGGTTGCCGAACCATTGTTGTGCGATTCCTTTGAGATTCGCTGGGAAACACTTGCACCAAGTGGGATCATCCAACCCTTGAAGGTACATCAGGTTGGTGAATGCCATCAGATGGTCTTCGGGGTTAGTAGTGCCGTCATAGGCGCCTACTAATACATTTTTCACTTTGGCCGGCTGAGCGGCTTCAGTAATTTCCTTGGAGAAGGCCGACGGCTGTTCACCAAGTCTAAGCAACCGAAGCTGCCAGTCCATAGGTTGGACATTTTTTGCTGCATGACCACCAAACGGAGGTGGCTGTAAAAAATACTGTTGTTGCGGTACAAAGTTTGGTACCGCCTGGTCGCTATGAAAGCCGGACTGACGGGAGGTGCCGCCTGACTGACTCTCACGATACGACTAAGTATGCCTCATTGAGGTATTTCGCAGACTGTCTTCGAAGTTTGAAGTAGAGGCCGACTCTGACAATCGGTCACTCTTCTTCTGCTCTAGCAGTAGCCGAGCGTCTGTGTATGTTTGCTTCGACCCGTCCGCCTGAATATGACGAACAGGTTTCCTATTTCCTGGAGTAGGAAAACGGTATTTTGTGAAATCAAGGGCAGTCGGCTCCCGCTTCCTAGATTTAGGATGAGGAGTCGCCTCTCGCCCTTGAACTGGCTTCCTCTTCAGCGAAGTGGAGGGTTTCTTAGCCGACTGCTCCTTGCCCAGAGCAGGCGGCTTCTTGTTGATCAACTCTTGAATTTCTCCCTTGAAGTCCCTCATGAAGGTCATGAGTTCACTCCTTGTGATGGGAGCAGACCCATCAGTCGGCTGTTGCCGAACAGGCGGTGCGCTTGCTGGCTCGCTTCCTGTATGAAGATGTTTCTGTTCCCTCCTTTCGGTATGACGGGTACGTCGGGCCCTTAGGGTCCCGTCTGAAGCTGTGTGAGCTTCAACTTCAAATTCATTCTTAGTATCGTGGTCCGACTGAACTTGAGGGTCGTCTAGGGGACGCCTCTCTTCAGGAGTCGGTACAGACTTGGATGCCATCTCAGAAGTACTCTCCCCACAGACGGCGCCAAATGTTTCGGGTTTTTCTGATGTCCTGCGGGAGAGTTACAATTCCGAGACTGGAACCGGACGCCTGTACCTGCAAAACAACGGAGACTCCTGGTGGTGGGAGCTCCGCCTCCAACGATCAAGTTAGTACTAGATTAAGGAGTAATTAATGCGGAAATTAAAGTGATTGAGTCTCTCTAGGTGAGAGTGTTTAATGTAGGTAATCTGCTTTTTTAGCGTGATCAGCCTGTTATTCCTGTAATCTCCCTTAATGAGGATTAAGGGAGGTATTTATAACCTTGGGAAACGTGCTAATCCTAGGTTTAGGTTAACCTAGGGCTGATTGGGCTTCCCTCGGAAGTTGGGCCTGGGTGGCCGGTTTCTCCATTAGGCATGGAGTATGCCACGTGTCATGACATAATAGGTCCAAGGTGGACGAATAAGCGTGTGCCACGTGGCAAGCCCTGACAGTTCCAACTGGGGGACACTTGGCAGGACCTGATTGACCCACGTGGCGCATTCCGATTGGTGTGAGCAAAATCCCCTAATAACATATAGTTTCCATTCAATGAGGTTTGGGGTTCAAATCTCTTTGCTATACTGGTGTATGAAAGGATACACGTGGCACATACACAATTTTATGAACGTCTTTTAATATATAATATAGATTATTTTTATTATTTTAATACTTAGCTTCTTATGTGATAAATTACTCATCTTGATTTATATTGATTCTTGTAATTATAATCTTTTTGTGAAAAAAGTGATCAGATTAGTATGAACAATCTATTTTTTTTAACATAAAACAGAAGATATATTACTTTCTTAAAGATATATTGATCAGATTAGTGAGAACAATCTAAAAAGAAAGGAGTAAGAACATTCTACATAATAAGTGTAAGATATTAAGTCTACACTATAATTTTTTTTTTTGATGGGATTAAATTTCAATATGGACTATAGATTACGATTATAACTTTATCGTTGCACAATTATGAGGTACAAATGCAATTAAAGAAAACGTAGTAATTAAGAATATAAACATCAAAATAGACAAACAATTAGTACAAGCACAGTTAGATTGACAATGCGAAATGACATAGATTTTTTTCTTCTTTTTACTGTTTTGGTTTAAAGTTTTTATCTAAAAAATTGAACTTTATTTTTATTTTGTTATATGACATTTATAAGACGCGCACCAAAAACTCTCAAATTCTCTATCCCACACCATCTTCTTAAATACCCACCCAAACTGACCCTACTTACTTCTTCCCCGTCTCCTTCTCTTCCCTCTCTCTTTCTCTCTCTTAAATCTTTCTTTCTCCCTCATCCATGGAAGCAACTCTTAATCATCATTTTTCTCTTTTTCACGGAGGTTTCGCAAAGGACAGCTTTACAGAGAAATCTTTGGCATTCTGTCCACCTCCTGTAGAAAAGGGGAACTCTTGTATAACTTGGGAGGTGGGCATCCTGCCAATAGAGCTCTGTTTGGCTTTCCTTTGTAAAACCTTCTTGATCTTTATTTCTTCCTTATTTTGCTGCTTTGATTTCTCAACTAGGTAATCTTTTTTCTTAATTTTTTTTTAAATTATAAATTTGATGTCAAAAGTAAAACTGTTGGACTTTTTTCTACTGTTGTGTTAATCCAACTCCACTAATTTAGTGGTTGACTTTTTATTGCAAGTTTGGTTTCTTGTGAAATATCAGATTCCCTTCAGATTTCTCATAGTTATCATTATTTTTGCCGTGTGATTACTAACTCATACTTTGAAACCCTAATTATTTGTTTGTGTTTTATAAACTAAAATATATGTTAGGGTTACGAAGTATTCTATGTTTTTGTATTTTGTTTATCTATAACTACGTACTTACTGTTATTAATTTTCTGGTTATATGTAGAAGAAATTTGTTTTATTACACCTTTACATTTTTTTGGTTGATGTACACCTAACGAGTTCTTAAGAGTTCAAGTGAGCTAAATATTAAAGAGAATATTAAGTTATGATTAAATAAAAATCCCTTAATCTATTCTCGACGGAATTGATTTAGTTGTCACGTTACTAGTTATGTTGATTCATACTTTCAACACGACAGTTAATTTAGTACAGATCTAAGTTAGGGAGCGAAAGTAGTACTATGTTTCATAAAGTCAGCTATATTTATTTAGTGAGTTGTGAATTTTAATTATTTGGAGGGTATCCTCTTGAATGAGAAAATGATAATAAAAGCTGTATTATTGTTGTTGTGGCTGCCTCTTGAATATTCATGGTCCTGCTAATCCATGGATCTGCAGTTTGGTAGTAAGAGTATTGGAAAGAGGGTCCCAAGTCTGAAGTAAACAACTCTTCATGATTGCAATACCTGGGATTGTATGTTAAATTATATTGTGAATGGCATGATTCGTATCATAGTTTCATAGTCTATACTCCGTAACTGTTTAGCTAAAGTGGTTAGAGTTTTTTTCCCGATTTCAGGAGATTCTGGAATTAATTTTCATCACCCGTCCTTAAATCTCTTTAGATACCAAATAAAAAAAAATGAATATAATCATATGATTCAAACATAAATTTGGTATTACAAGTATCATTTTGGTCTCGTATTGTTTCATTTTCAACTGTCTGTCTTGGATTGATATGGACTATTGTTTTGTGGTTTATTGAGAGTCTTAGATATAAGTCATGTAAACGAGGTTTGATCTAGGTAAGTTTGAATTTTACTTGGCTAGACTATTGATGAAGTTGTTGACATCTTTGGTCTACCTTAAAATCATGATGAAATTAAACACAATTTGATGAAGGTATGAATATGACTTTTATACATATGTTTGAGTACACAATATATACTTTCTAATGTCAAAATTTTATTGTCTTCTCGTTAGCACCTTTACAACATCGGCATAGAATATGATGAAAGGTGAATACATTTTTCACTGACCTTTTTTTAAGGGAGATGATGAACAGTTTCAAAAAGTTATTGCTAGAGTTTTGAGTGTTCAAATAGTAATCTTGTAAATTTAACTCTTTTTTTTTCTTCTTTAATTAAAATTATTATTGCATTAAACTCTTGTAGAGTTGTAAACGTATACTCCTTCATTACTCCATTCATTTCGGTTATCGTTTGTGTATTCTATTTACATTTATTCTGTATTTGCGGCATGGGGTTTAATTTCATACTTTGTACTCCGTATTACTTTTCAAATAGTCTTCTGATCCGTGTAATGCACGGGTCACTCATTGGTATATAATGTAATTTTTTGTTTTATAATATGTTTTTAATTTAATGAAAAAATAAATACTCTCTTCGTCCCATAACCGTCCCATAATATTGTTTTCACGGTATTTAAAAAATAGAAGAATAAAGTGGATGAAGTACATTAATAAAAGTGAAAAGTATAATTATACACAAAAGTTAGAGAAAAAAAGTACAAAAAAGTACAAAAAAGTACAAGGTATGTGCAAAATTTAAGGGTAATTTAAGGAGTATAATAAATAAAGTTAAAAAAGTAACTATAATAGTCTTTACATATTATTTAAAAATCGAGACAGAAATAACATTTTGGATCTCCAAAGTAGGAAAATAGGAACTATATTATGAAACGGATGGAGTAGTGTATAAAGGAGAAGTAGGGTTGGAAATTGAATGAACTTGAAAGAGATAATAATTAGAGGAAAATGGACAAAACAACATTTATATACGTATTAAATTAAGGTTTATATTTATTTATTTATTTTATTAAATGTTAGGAGGGGGATAAAATGGATAGGGTAAATGAGATGACATGTGGTGATGTGACATTGTCTAAGAAAATGGTTTGTGTTTTTAAATATATAGATTTGTTGTATATGATTCAATTTGTAGTATAATTTATACTTCATATGTATGTTTTTAAATACGGTGCTTTATTTTATGTAATAAAAAATGAACTATTACGGAGTACGTATAATCTATGATATTCCGTAGCTTGTGTTAGCCTAAGCATTGTAGTCTTTAGTTGTAACACTTGTTATAGATAGAAATCTGTTTAATTTGTTTTATTTATGAAGAGGGTGGGCTTTACTGTGCTAGAAATTTCATGAAGTCTAATTAAATTAAAGATGAACCCACCATAAGAATAAGAATGAAAAATTCGAGTGTGTTTTATGATGATGTTTGTTGATAACAAGAAAAATATTTAGATGTGATTTGAAGTTTGTAAGAGAAAGATAGTGATTGAGAGAGAATATCAAGGGACCCTGCAAGGCTGCAAATGCATGCTGCTGGCAATTAAATAGGGTTGAAAGCGCTGCAAATATGTTTGTCTGCGCACTCTTTCCATCCCTTAATATTAATTTCATTACTTGACATTAATAAATAAGAAAAATATACATATATAATCATATGTAGGGTTTTCTTAAATTTGTTTAAAAGTTTGTTAATATATATATGTGTCATACTCCGTATTTGTTTTTTAATAAATTTACGCGTATAAACCTTTTACATAAATATAAATAACTACGATTTATAGTGGTAGATCCAGGATTTTATAGGTGCTTGGTCACAGCCAACCATCAACTGCTTAGTTTCTCCAAAATCCAAACCCCTAAAGCGAAGGTTAAATATTGCAAAGCAATCGACAATCTAAGATAATTAATTTGAGTAATTGCATATTTATTTATCACAACTAGTAAAATTGAACAAAGAGCATACTCAATTATAAGACTACTATCTGTCAAAAACATTACAAGACTACTAGTTGCATAATATTGCTTTGTAGCCTCCAAATTAACAGGAATCACGGTCACAACATTTCACCTGATTTGGTCAAAAGTTGACAAATTCCTACAAAATTTGATACTCCGCATACCCATATGAAATTTCTTGTTCTAACTGACAAAATACAACATTGAGATTAATGGGTGATCTAAATTGCAAAAAATCACAACCAAGTCTGACTAATGAAATTAGAAATACTCTGACTAGCTAGACTTGGTTAATCAAAGAACATCCCTTAGCACCCTTACAATACTACCCATACCAGTATTGTATAAGATAATTTTAATTAGTTAATTGATGTATATAATAAAATACATGTACAAAATAAAACGTGAGGAAAAAAAAACATAAAGTGTTTGGTCTAGGATTTGATCCCGCGCCAACATACTAAAAGCTTTCAACCACTGAACCATAGGGATGCATAAGTTCTACACATGCTTTCATTTAATTTTTAACCTTAAATTTTCCGTGACCCAACAAAAACAACGTTAGGTCCGCCACTGACGATTTAAGGCGTGAAATGAAAATTAAAAAGTCATATTGTGCAAGGGTTGTAAGAATATTATTAAGATCTTGCTAATAAGCGTTTTAAGGGCGTTAATAACTAATTACTCCCTCTGTATTTTAATAATTGTTACAGTTTGACTTTTTTTACCATTTACATAATGGTTTCGACTTGATTAATTTACTAATATATAAAAACAAATGTTATTATGTAATACATTGTTGGAATCGTTATAATGTATATTTTCATATTATAAAATTTCTTATGATTTTACTGACATATAATTAGATAAATTAATGGTCAAAATCGTGTCTCGACATACGTATTTGGTTAAATTATAATACTTATTAAAACACAGAGGAAGTAATATATTACCAAAAATGGTATAAAATTTGAAATGTATGTTAAAATCACGCGTCAATTGTCGTAATTATTGTTTATTTTACTTTAATATTTATAATTTTACACGTTTATTCGCTTCTGCCATATTACTAGCATTTGTTAAGAAAATTACAAAAATAAAAAATAAAAATAAAAAATAAAATAAATAAATAAATAAATAAATTACTATTACAACTTAGTTATAACTTATATAAGGTGGGGTTCATGATTGATTCACGGGTTTTGAGGTATTTTGGTCAATATTTATTGCTTCCACCTTTCCTTCCTTTTTAATTTCCTTTTCTCTATTTTCTTCACAAAGTTTGTGTTTTTACTCACTCATTATTACCTTCTCTTTGTTTCTAAAGTTATTGCCCATATTTTTACTACGGTCAATGAGTTTTTATGCTTTTTGTTATTTTTGTTTAGCTCTTTCTGCTACCTTTTTCCTTCTAAAGTTAAACCCTGGCTTAAAGTGTCCTATGTAATGGTGAATGGAGTATGATTTTAAAGGAATTGTTGTACTCTTTCCGTACTTTAATTTGAAATTTATTTCTCTTTATTATGTGAGTAATAAATATTAAAAATAGGATTTTGATAAAGGAACGAAGGGAGTAGAATTTATTATATTGAGATCAATAATAAACACCTACCCCTTCCTTTTGTAGAAGTGATTCTTTTTGTTAGAGGTTGTGAACGGATTGTTTAAATTGGGTTCACATTTGTTGAATTATTAAATGTTATGCATAATTTTGGACTTTTAGGCTTAGCTCAAAATATCGAGTATGGTCGAGGTCTTGTAATTACGGAATATTATATTTCTAACAAATATAGGTATTGTTGCACAACTTGCTACAATTAAGATTCATCATTCATGTAACATCTTTTTTCTTTTTGGTAGTTTTCAAGCATTTCTTAAACGGAAACTACAAATTATGACTATATCGGCTCATTTAATTATAAGCGATATAAATGGTGGTAATACCTTAATATGAATAAATATGTATGTGAATTTGTAACAAACAATATCCATTCACATGGTAATGAATTAATGATATGTCACCTCAAATTATTTTTATTTCTTCATTCACAAAATTGTATTATTACCTATATTATCAATTTGGAAGTTGAAATTTGGAGTTAAGATAGCATCACTGTGAACTTTAGGGATGTATAGAGTGCGGTTTAGACCGCACCAAACCAAACCAAACTGCGGTTTGTGATTTGGTGCGGTTTCAAAAAATATTTAGACCAAATCGCACCGCAATCCGCACTTTAATGCGATTTACGGTTTTTATACTATATTTTTATTAAAAAAATATAAAAGAACTAAAATATATGAGCTAATCTTTGACTATTAGTTAATTAGAGGTAAAAAAAAAGTATTTAATATTTGAATTAAAAATTAATAATTACAAAATAAAATAAAAGTTTGGTTAAAAAGAATAATTATAATTTTAAAAAAGTATGGTTAAACTGCAAACTGTACCGCACCAAATCGTATTTTTGCCAAACCGCATTTTTGGGTGCGGTTTGGTGCGCTTTTTTAGAAGTGCGGTTTGAAAAAATTGCAAACCGCAATTTTACGGTTTGGTGTAGTTTAAGATCCAAACCGCACCGCGAACACGCAAAATGAATTTAACGGTGTTACTTTGCTAGTGAAATTAAACTTCAATTCTTTTCGCTACTGACTACTTATACTCCCTCCGTCCCTTATTATTTGTACCATTTGACTCAAAAAATTCTCATAAAAAGTAGGCCATGATGCAACAAAAAAGGATTAAGGGAGTAATTGGTTATCAAATGGGTTGTACAAGAATAAGGTGAAGCATTTAATGCATTAGCATCTTTCAAATTTCTGATGGAGTTCAATCAATGGGATGTATGGAAAACCTTTCTGATATTCTACAAAGTGTCAGTGTGTAGAAGTCTATGTGTATTACAGTACATCTCAAGTTTGGGCATCTTTTTGGTGTGAAAGTAAATGCAAATCATACACTTTGGTTAGGTCGAGGATATGCTCAACAATGAGCTTTTTGCAACTTTTATTTTGTGAACGATGGGCCCTTGACTGGGCTTGCTTATGTTACATTCTTACAACCCAACTTATTTGAATATGGTATCTTGGCCCAATGATATGATCCTAAGTGAACTAATCTAAGATGGGTTTTGTTGAATTGAGATCTTGTTGGATTGGTTATTTTCACCTGATTTAGATAGTTCGACATTAGTTTTTGAGTAGCTTTTAACGGTTTGACCAGGTTAAACCACTACTCCCTCCGTATTTTTTTACTTGCTTCATTTCTCTATGCGCAGAGTTTTAAGTGGAATAGTAGAAAGTAATAAAATATGATGGAAGTGGGGTTAGTTGAAGAATAAAAAATTTAAAAAGCAAAAGTGAGTATAAGAACATGTTCTCTTCACCTAAAAAAAGGAGATCTGGTATGATTTTATTAAGGTCTGATCTGAATTTTTATTATTTGGTCTGGTCTGATCTGATTTAATAATTTGACTAAACTTTGATCACATTTTAATACTAATCTATAGAAAAACATTATCGAAATGGATCGATCTTGTTAGATTCGTCTCATTATGAACTTTCAAATATGTAATTTTCATAATTTATTTTAATACGCAATTAACGAGATTTAGCAATATGTAGGTGATAATTAAAAGTCCTAATCTAATCTGATCTAAATGTTTCTGTTCTGGCCTGATTTGATACAAATTTATTAAGGAATATATAATAAGTATCTGAAACAAGTTGAAGAGAACAAGTCCTAAGTTGGGAAGAGAGAGAATATGAAAATATTAAAGTATGATATGGGGGGACCACTAGTGGGGAGGGAAATAGTAAAACATTGTTAAAATTTTCCAAAAATGAAAATGGAACAAGTAATAAAATACGACCGCAAAAGAAAAGTGGACACAAGTAATAAAATACGGAGGGAATACTTAATACAGAGTAAAAAAAAATGAGTGTTTGTCACTATAGTGGTCCGGGTATCTTTTAGTATTAAAGTTTTTATCAAAACCTAAAATTATTACTCAACTTTTGAAAATTAATAGTTGTTGAGAATTTTTTTCTATACTTTTAGGAAGAATGTTAATTTATATATGTAACTAGATTAGTGCCCGTGCGATGCACGATAGTAATAATCTTTTTTCCATAATAAATTATGATATAATATAAAAATGAGGCAACTCATGTGGAATAAACAAATGCAATGCATATTGAAAAATAAAATAATAAGGCAAAAATTATTAAAATTACAATTGAGAAAAAAAAAATATTGTTGATTAGTTGTGTTGAAAGTATTTTAAAATAGTATATATTATATTACGTTAATGATTCATATTATTCTCAATAAAACTATACAATTTAGTGACTGTATGACTAAAGACTTATTTATAAATTCCTTTTGATAAACATCTAATTATTAATCAAACAACAGACTAAAATCTACAACAAAATTATTAGTACAACATTCATGTAAAATATATAAATTACAAATAATATATCACCTTTGTATCCAATAAAATAATTTCAATGGAAATAAATACTACTTGGATCATTAAAGGCAATAATAATCCATAATTAGAAAACACTAACTTATATTATTAGTAGTACATTTTCTGTTTAAGGATTGATGCTCTACATATGATCGTCTCTCTTTGTTATTATATAAAAATGTGTTTGAAGCTAACCAATAATTGTAGTTTGACATTGTTTGTTTATTGCCTTAAAAGTTTATTTGTAGTTGATAGCTATTTATCCAAAAAAATGGGATATTTAAGAAGATGTCACTTGTCACTACGTCCGACGTGTCATTTACTATGCAGCTTATTTATGAAAGTCGAATGTAATTAATTAATTCTCAATCAAATGTTTCAGCAAAACATGATAATTTTTTTTTGTATTTACTAAGATATTAATTATTTTAAATATGTAATAACAAAAAAATGATTGATATTTTACATTTTCCTAGAATTATATATATGATATAGTTTTTTAACACAATATATCATATCTAATACTCCTTTAGTCTAAGAAACAAAATATTAGAGGTACTTGGAAAAAAATTAAAGTGATGTTTTTAAGTAATTTCTTTAATATTTATCAATTATATCAATTTTATTATTATTTTTTTGACAAAATTCAATAATACTCCGTTCAAAAGATGTCTAGGCGGTAATGAAGTATCTTGTACTTGAATCAGTGGCTCACTTTTTCTAAAATTTAGAAAGAGTTAGAATAATATTTTAGGTAAATGTGTATGGGAGAATTAAGAACACGAAATAAGAAGAAATACATTTTAATTTATATAAAGATAATAAATATAAGATTTGAAATAATATTATTATAGTTGTATTATACAAATATTCCAAAAATAAAAGATTTTTTGTTATAGGGGAGAGGGAGCTTTAGAGGGGAAAAAAAGCACCAGAAAGTGACATGTATCATTTCTTATGTTTGTTTTAGTATTATGTTATTATTATTGATAGCTAGTTAACAATTACTTCACCTAATACTTATATTTAATTTTCAATTTTCAGAACTAATAGTTTATTGATATAACAATTACTCGCAGAGCTTATAACTACCTTTACAACTATATTTACTGAACATTGCCTATATGTTTTTTTTTTCCAAATATGAGGTAAGATTAATGGGACATTAGACCAAAGTGAAAATGAATAAAAAGAAAGTCAAGAAGAGAGAAATGGATAAGGCGATATTTAAACCCTTTGAACTTTGCTTTGTTGCTGATCACTCGTTACAAACTCTATCTCGTGCGCGGGAACCACCATTCTAATCCAACCATTACACTGCCCTGCTTTAAGGTATTTCCCTTTATTTATATTTTATTTTTAACAATTTGTAATTTATTTATTTTTAATTTCATTGATGTATGTAATGTTACTTGTATAAGTGATCGCAAATTGTATAGAATGAATTACTTGTTCAGGATTTAAAGTGTTTTATTTTATGAGAAAATCCAAATATAATATACATATGAAACATAATCAGACTATCTATTTTGAATTACTTGAATTTTTTTCTAATTTTGAATAGATTATAATTTATTAATAAAACATACCCATTTGAATATAATCTGAATTTCTGCTAAGATTTTCAATTTCGCCTATCAAAATTAAGTTGCATTTTATTTTAGTGATACATACTGAATATGTTTCTCAATTGTATGTAGCCTTTTAATTTCTAGTTTACGGACTATAGATGATTAATTTTTGGTTCATATAGCTGACCCCATTAGTGGGTTTGATATTATTATTTTGTTATGTATAAGTGTAAGGTTCCTCACTTCTGATTCACAGAACGAATGGCATCATTTTGCAGATCATAATTAAGTTGAAGGCCTTCTTTTGAAAGAATGCATTGGGCTATTCAATTGTAGCTCGGTTTCATGCTTCATAGTTGTTAAGATTTTAGGAACATATAATTAGAAATGTTATAATACTGTTATGTTATTGTAAACACATCTGTAATTTTACCAACTTATAATTGCCGATATTCTTAGATCATGCCAACAGTAGGATCCATATTGCGTCTGTGTTACAATTGCTGTACATATAGATCACCAATTCATTTGAGGAACTACTGTAACGAGCAATTTAATTTCAGAACTTACTCAATATTTGTGTCGAGGCCTAGAAATCCAGCTATTTTTAATGGGTTTGTAGGTGTGGTTTCCGTGATCAATGACTCGAGTGTTAAGCAGCAATCATTGAAGTCTGTTACGGATGAAAATCAAGATTTTATACTTGATGAAGAAGAAGAAGAAGATCTGTGCCCTGTCGAATGTGTCAGAGAATTCTATACTGATGAAGAGTTCTTGAGAATTTTAGAGAAGGCCAAGAAGAATAATACTTTGGTTGTGGTAGACTTTTATCGTACTTCTTGTGGCAGCTGCAAGTACATCGAGCAAGGGTTTTCTAAACTCTGCAAAGCTTCTGGTGATGATGATGTTCCTGTCATATTCTTAAAGCATAATGTGAGAACTCAATTCACTATTTTTGCCTTTGATCTTGCAATATTTTCTTATTTAGTTTCCTTGGTTTATCTTTCTGTTATTGCTTTCTGTCAAGGAGATTTTAGCAATTGATTTGAGTCTGTACCTATGCTTCCATGTATTCCAGGTGTTAGACGAATATGATGAGCAATCAGAGGTTGCTGAACGACTTAGAATCAAGGTAAATAACTGGCTCTGTGTACTCTATGCTTCAAATCTTTCAGTTTGATCACACATATATCTCATTCAGATCACCTTAAGTTTTCATTAAGGAATAGGTTCAGTAGAAAGTAAAGTAACTTTTTACATACAATGCATCTGTTACAGTAGAGCTCATAGAGTTGTACTACTGTTGTCCCTATCTCTGTCTATAGGGTGAGACTGCCTGCATCTGGAAGTTCTTGAATTGGACACGGCATGATTGCATAGTTGATAAACCTTTTTACAGATGTAGATAACAAATCCTCATGTCCCTCATTAGTTCAATCAATTGGCAGTCTATTTTATCAGGCAAACTCTCTAGTTTGCCACATGCTTAACAATGTGGTGGGATTTTCCCCGTATAAGCCTTACTGTTTTTACTGATACCAGTTTCATTAGTCCTCATTCAAACTTCTTTGAACTAAAGTTGTGAGTTGAACTCGAGTTGCCCCTTTGGAACTTATTGGCTCTTACCTGAGATTTATCATTCCTGAAACTTAACTCTATACGGTGAAGAGAACAAATTCTTACATGTACACCTAGCCTGTTACCAAGACATTTTCATTCTGATTATGATAGAATGGTTCTTTTCAAATGCAGACAGTGCCACTATTCCACTTCTACAAAAACGGGGTTCTGCTGGAAGCGTTTCCTACCAGAGACAAAGAGAGAATCACAGAGGCAATTTATAAGTATTCATCATCTCCTGCACCTCAAGAGAGTACAAACTAGTCCCTTCAAATGCTGTATTTCTGCTATACACATTATTGGTGATAAAGAGGGCCAGCCGTTGTTTGGAGTGAATGTATAAATTACCGATTTAGAAGTCTTTGCTTGGCAATATAGAGACACTCATAGCCTGGAACATTGAACTTCAGGGAAGCTGTCTTGACCCTTCCCCATCATTTTCTATTCCAAACTAATTATTCATACACTCATACTTAGGAGATGATGTTGTTTGATCAAACTCTATAATCCTAGCGAATGGTGTGATAGTTTGTTTGAATAATGTTGTTACCAGTGTTTGAATTTTTTTTTTTTTTTTTTTTCTATATATTTTGTCCAAAGAAGTTTCTAGAAAACTTTTGAAGCATGTACTGTTAAGGGAATTCTTAAACGAACGGAACTCTGCTTGTAATGCAGCTGTAACCAAACCTAGCTTGCTTGTGTAGCACTTGGTCTTGACTCAATCAAAACTCAGCGAGCCTATCAAATCTTTATAGTGTATAGATGCAAGTCCAAGCCCTGTTAATTTTGGCGTAGACAGGCTGACTGGCTGAGTGTACGAAGCATTGTTTTATTCGATGAATATGGCTCATTTTATTTTCAAAATAATTTGAAGGCACTTCAAGCTTGGGCCTTAAGCTCGGCAGCTTTGAGCCAACCTAGATTTCAATTCGACCTTGGAGGCTTGTGTCTTTACACCTTTATATAAGAGACCTTGAAAGGTAAGCTACTTTTTACATTCTGAATGGTGAAAAAGGTTTGGATCCCATAAATAAAAGGGTTAAAAATGGCAGGGTTTGGAGAGTAATGGACATTTTACAAGATCATTTGGTCATTTGAGCCTTTGAGGGTAGTGTATAATCCCTTGGTATGTAAGTTAGCGTTGTTATGCTTAATATAAGGTGGAAAATGAGTATATAATGTTGCCTTACTGTTATTAGCTTTTCGCGAAACAATACACATGTTTGGAATGGAGGGAGTTTATATGGTTACTGATTAGGGAGATACAAAATGCCAGAGCATTAAGTTACAGAAGTTATGTTATATACACATGTAAAATAAAAAGGCAAAATTCATCTGTTCTTCCTAGGCATAGAACTTCATTTGATAGGCTGCAAGACCGAAGTAATAGAGAGACAAGAAGCCGGCCAATGTGACATCCTTCAGAGCTCTGTATCAACATAAAATTTGCAACTGTACATCTCATTGAAATGGAAGATTATAACTTCAATGATGCTCGTTCAGGGAAATAGCTTCTTGTTTTTCAGATTCAGACCTTTACTGCTGATCCGAGGCCCTAGCATTACCGCTCTTCAATGTCCCAAGCTCTCTTTTTCTGTTAACGAGTAACATGGAATCAGTTGAATCCTCTGAGTAGAAATGATCAGAAATAATTTGTTAGGAAGATTAACCAATCATTATGAACATATGTACACTACACTGCTTGTCAAAGCAAATAAAAAAAATGTACCTTTTCTATCTAAGTTATTTAATTACATATAATTTGTGTGTATATACACTCGGATGCATAATAGACTTACCTAGGCGTGCCTTTTGCCGTGGAGAAGGACATGAACATGAAGCTTAAATAGAAAATGTCTTCTCCTTTGTTGCATCTATTTTAAGTTCCTTGTTCATACACTTCTCCACGGCAACTTAAGCCATGACTTCAGTAAAGGATCCTCTCTAGTGCATAGGAAGGTTAGATTACAAGAGGGTGGAGGAAAATATAGATCGGGTCGACCTCCCGTTATAATTTTCTCCTAACTCTTATAATCGAGTATGCAAGACCATCCCATATACTGGACAAGAACCAAAACCGATTTCTTTTTATAGATTATATCGACCAATCACCTTTATTATAAAAGAATAATAAAGACGGAATTTAATAAGAAAGAGATAGATTGTCGAAACTAAAAACTATTTTCCAAACTAATGTGTTTCCACTTTTCACAAAATAGTGCTCTTCATGAAAAAAAAAAATTGGCAAAATTTTTTAGGAAATTTTATAAAGTAATATTATTCCAAAACTTGGAATTTTACTTCTTGGATTGAATATTTGAAATGAATTAGAAGAATACGTTGAGGTTGAGTAATATATACCTCATAAAGAGGAAATATAAAGGATTAAAAGGTACCTACCCAAAAAAAATGGCAACATACTTTTCATAAAATGACCACATATTTACACCATTTTTAATGTACCTAGTAATTTACCACAAAAAACAGTCATCAAAGTATTCTTTATAATTATATGCGAAGATTCCTTGTACAAAATCTTGACATTTTCATATCATCGTTAGAACATCCTATTTTTTTCTAGTTAAAAAAAGTATTAGAGGTTGATTTTGAAAAATTTAGGTGTGTAATGAAAAATCTAGAATGGAGTAGAAAACTCAAGTGATGTATCTAAAAATATCTTGTAAAAAATCTAAGTTGAGTGATGTATTACGTATTAGAGGTTAATTTAGAAAAATTTAGGTGTGCAATGAAAAATGTTAAATGGAGTAGAAAACTCAAGTGATGTTGTATCTAAAAATATCTTGTAAAACATCTAAGTTAATCTAGATACGTGTAATATTAGACAAGTGTTGAAAAATCTAGAGAATAGGAGACTGATAAAATATATTCATAATATATTAGTTAAGTGTATATTTTGTGCATATCCTTTCCTAGTTCGTTAGCTTAATTATAGCCTAGGATTGCTATTGTAGCATAATTAGGGTTCATGACTTACACAATCATATTATTCCTCCTACGGAGACGAAGGAGAAAGCCACTTATCAGGCCACCAAAGATGCGGATCCGGCTCTATGGAAACGCCTCGACGCTGCGGTTTTACAGTGGATTTATGGGACTATTTCCACCGACCTCCTTCATGCTATTCTCCTCAAAGATGACACCGCTCAAGGGGCACGGGCTCGTCTCGAGTCAATGTTCCAGGACAACAGGGCCTCTCGTGCCACTCATCTTGAGGAAGAGCTCGCGGAGATCGATTTCGAGAATTTTTCTTCCATTGATGGCTATTGCGATCATATCAAATCTCTCGCTGATCGACTCGCTGAAGTTGACGCTCCTATTTCGAATAGCAGATTGGTTTTAAAGCTTATGGGTGTGTTTCGGGTGAAAACAATGGGACCTTGCCGAAGGTCCGCTGAAACGGAGAAGGCTGGATTCGGTCCAAGTTATGTTGGGCCGAAGGTTTCCTGCACAGTAAACACACGTAAACTAGCCTCGGGGGTGTTGCCGAGGAAGGCCCCTCCGATGCTAAAGTCAGTACAATGTGTAAGAAGAGGACACTATGCAAGAGAGTTTGTTGCTTGAGGCTTTAATGGAATATATCAGAATATATGAATGAATATATGAATGAACATATGAATGAACATATGAATGAATATATTGATGGCTTTTATACCTCATCATACATGGAGAGGTTGGGCCTTAGCCCAATTGGCTTGCTTTGTGGGCTGACCTTTGACTTTAGCACAATTGGAGAGTTGAACCTTGACCTTGGGCTTTTAATTGGATCATTTAGTGCCTAGGCCCAATTGGACTAAATTGGACCCAAACAACTTGCCCCCCAGACCCGATTTGGAAGGATGACGGGTCGGGTTTGATTTAATTCAGAAAAGGAGGGAAGTAAATGATTTAATTAATCCAAAAATTTGAATTTAAACCGTAATTAATGAGATAACAACGGTTAAGGCGGATGATTGTGGAAGTTGGACGGATAATGGGCAGTTTAATCACAAGATCATGTGTTTAACGGTTACTTAGTGGAGTATTTAAGAGAAATTAAAACGCAGACTCCTCGTATCCCATTCCTGGAGATATAAACAGAGGCGCGTCATCTCTCCTCACTTATTCACCAACACAAACCCAGAATTCTCGAGAGAGAAACCAAGAACCCGCATCAAAACTTCGCAAATTCCCCGAGCATTAAGCTTAGAAACTGAGACTTGCCACTACGAACTCGTAAATCGGCAACTTTCGCTTCAGATTAAGGTAAATTCCTTTGATTTCAGTAGAGCTGATAGATACCCTACAAGATAGGGTAGACGCTGCTGTGCACGACAAGAAGGTAGCTGAAGAGGAATTAAAGCTTGCTAAGCTGAAGCAAGCAGCAGCTGAAGAGAAGCAGCAGAAGGGTGAGGAGTACGAGAAAAGAGCTGCTGAAGCCCTTTAAACCTTCTGCGACGCTATGGAAGGGGAAAAATTCCTCCAGGAGCATATGGGAGTGGACGTCTCCAAATTCAAGGCTGCTGTTGAGAGCCGTATTCAGGAAGGAGCTGCTGCACAAGCTGAAGTGCAGCAACGTCTAGAAGCTCTTGAAGCCAGCCGAATGGCTGCTGAAGAGCTGCTCCAGGCCAAAGATGTCCAACTCTCAGAGGTTGCTGCTGCTGCCGAAGCTCAGAGAGCTAAACTCCATGAGGCTGAGGATCAACTGATGACCAAAAAAGTTGAAGTGGCCCAGGCTCAGACAAAGGCTTCCCAAGTTCAGCAGGAGCTGAATGAGCTGAAAGGTTCCTCCTCCAAGCTCGCTGATGAGCTGAAGAAATCCAAGGAAGACTTGGAGGAGACCCAGAAGAAGCTGGCTGATGCTGAGGCTGTACTCAAAGTCCGTGTCTATACCCAAGAGGAATATGAGATGGGTTTCAGAAACGGGTTCAGAGTATGCCGAAGAGTCTGCCTTCATGCTGAACCGAAGCTGGACTGGTCTAAATGTGCTGAATGGGTCCAGAATCCCGAAGACCCTCATATGAAGTATGCAACTCCAGTCGAAGCTGAAATTCTTAAGGCTGAGGAAGCCGAAGAGGAAGCTGAGAGAATGGAGTTGGAAGCTGAACAGAGGGAAAGGGAGGCTCGGCAGAGTGCAAAGCCCGCTTCTTCTGCTGCTGGGGCTGAGGCCACCATGGGGCTCAACGCTGATCAATCTGATCCTCAGGCTGAAGCATAGGAACTCGGGCAGTCGTCTTCAGAATCTTGCTGTTCATCATGCGCTTAACTTTAGACTTGCCGCTTTCTGAATTTTTTGCCTTGTTTTTTTGCTTCAGCTTGCCTTGTCGTACAACAGTTTATTTATTTTTGCTTATGTACGTATTTCGGCAGCTGTTATTTTCCGCTTGTGGGCGGCTGCCGATACAGTTTAATTGAACTTGTAGCTCAATTTCTGAGCATGAATTATTAATCTGATGCTCTTTTCTTCAGTTGCTTTGTTTTTGAATGCTTTACTGTTTCTGTTTCTTCAATTCTGCCGAACATACTTCAATTCTGCCGTACATACTTGCACTGAGAGTGCTTCTTGCCCCCCCCAGAAATTGAAGTATGACTTCAGCTGAATAAGCAATTTCTTCACTTCTTCAAAATGGGTATCCGAAACACAGGGCCAACTGAAGGCAATGCTTCTGGGATACAAGTCTTACTGAAGATTGACTTCATCTGAAAGTTGGATATCCGAAACACAGGGCCAACTGAAGGCAATGCTTCGGATATTAGCTTTCTGGGATACAAGGCTCAGTTAAGGCAATATCCCAGAATTGTCCATGGACTCATGTCTTTGGAGAACAAGTCTTACTGAAGTTTGACTTCAGCTGAAAGACCAGCGTTCTTTAAAAAGACGCATATCCGAAACACAGGGCCAACTGAAGGCAATGTTTCGAAAAATGGCTTTCTGGGATACAAGGCTCAGTTAAGGCAATATCCCAGAATTGTCCATGGACTAATGTCTTTGGAGAACAAGTCTTACTGAAGTTTGACTTCAGCTGAAAGACCAGTGTTCTTTAAAAAGACGAATTTTGTCAGCCATCTGAAACCCAGTTACCCGAAGGCGAAGGTTTCAGACGAGGCTGATTTAAAAATTTTCAACTGTTGCTGTTATCCTTGATTTTCTGTCTATCTTTGAAAATGGATACCCGAAACACAGGGCCAACTTAAGGCAATGTTTCGGATAATGGCTCTCTGGGATACAAGGCTCAGTTAAGGCAATATCCCAGAATTGTCCATGGACTCATGTCTTTGGAGAACAAGTCTTACTGAAGTTTGACTTCAGCTGAAAGACCAGTGTTCTTTAAAAAGACGAGTTTTGTCAGCAATCTGAAACCCAGTTACCCGAAGGCGAAGGTTTCAGACGAGGCTGAATAAAAAACCCTTAAAGAGTAGACAGAACAAAGAAAATTTTGAAAGGATAAAAAGTTGTAAACATTTATATAAATGGCGGCTCCAAGGCCTTTCATTAATTCAAAATGTACTTACAAAGATTGTTCTGCCCCGAAGGGTTTACACATGGTATTTTTTCAATACATCAGCGTTCCAGTGATTTTTCAACTCAGTTCCATCCAACTGCCGAAGTCGGTATGTCCCTGGCTGAAGCTCATCATAAATTTCATAAGGTCCTTCCCATGCAGCTGAGAGTTTCCCATGGATTCGGCCTTTCTGAACTGCAGCAGCATTCCGAAGGACAAGGTCTCCAATTTTGGGAGGCCTTGCATGGACCCTTCGGTTATAAAATTTGCTGATTCTCTGCTTATAGGCGGCCATTCCGTCTCGGGCTGAGTCTCTTACTTCGTCGAGGAAATCGAGAGATTCCCTCATCAGTCGCTCATTCTCAGCCGAGAAGTGGTGCACTCGAAGGCTCTCAGAGCCAATTTCCACTGGAAGGACGGCTTCGGCACCATACACCAGTTCAAAAGGTGAGTGGCCCGTTGCCTCTTTTTCAGTTGTCCGAAGGGACCAAAGGGTTCCAGGGAGCTCCTCTAGCCATTTGGACTTTTGATCTTCCACCCTCTTCTTGAGGGCATTTAAGATCTGTTTATTTGCAGCTTCGGCTTGTCCGTTACTTTGCGGGTGGCATACCGCTGAATATGCCAGTTTGATGCCGAACTGATCTGTATACCGCTTCAGCGGCAAGTTATCGAATTGCCTCCCATGATCGAAGACAAATACTCTCGGGATGCCAAATCGAGTGATGATATTCTGCCAGATAAATTTTCTGACAGTTTGCTCTGTAATGTTCGAGGCTGCTTCGGCCTCGATCCATTTACTGAAGTAGTCGACACCAACTATCAGCCATTTTTTCTGGTACACAGCCTCCGGAAATGGTCCCAGTATATCCAGTCCCCATTGGGCAAACGGGAGTGGATTAAGGATCGGCTGAAGATCCCTTGCTGGCTGATGGATAACTGGAGCGTATTTTTGACATTTTTCGCATTTCCGAACCAGCTCCTTAGCATCTGCGATCATGGTGGGCCAGTAATATCCAGCCCTCAATGCCTTGTGGGCTAAGGTTCTTCCCCCAATGTGGTTCCCACAGATGCCGAGGTGAATCTCCCGTAGGATATAATCTGCATCTGTTGGTCCCACGCATTTCAGCAATGGGGCTGAGAAGGACTTTTTCAGAAGTTCCCCCCTGAAGACAATGAACCTAGAGCTGGTTCTCTTCATCTTGGAGGCCAAAGCTTTATCTTCAGGAGTTTCTCCCCGAAGCTTGAAAGCTAGGATGGGGTCCATCCAACTAGGCTCTGGGTCAGCGCAGCACACTTCAGGTGCTTCGTCGACACTTCTCTCTCGACGCACTTCTACATATACAGATCTGTTCAGCTCGGTAAAAGATGAACTAGCAAGTTTGGAGAGTGCATCGGCTTGAGTATTCTGGCCCCTTGGGATCAGCTGAACCTCAAAAGTTTTCAGCTCTGCAATGACTGATTTGATCTTGGCAAGATAAGCTATCATGGAGGGCTCTTTGGCCTCGTAGCTGCCACTGATCTGATATGCAACTAGCTGAGAGTCTGTTTTTAAGCAGACATGATCGGCTTCCAGGGAGATGCACAATTCTAGGCCGGCGATTGCGGCCTCATACTCGGCTTCATTGTTCGAGGCCTTAAAAGAAAACTTTAGTGCATACTCAAAGGATTTGCCTTCGGGAGAAGTTATCACTACTCCTGCCCCTGAACCGTTTTCGGTGGAAGATCCATCCGTAAACACGGTCCCAACTTTCTTTTCACTGTCTAGCGCTTCTTGGTATGAGCATTCGGCCAGGAAATCTGCTAGAGCTTGAGCCTTAATGGAAGCCCTCGGACGGTAGCTGATGCTGAATTCGGTGAGCTCAAAAGCCCACTTGGCTAGCCTACCAGATTTTTCAACCTTGCCGAGAACTTTTTCCAACGGCTGATCAGTTAAGACCACTATCTGATGACAATCAAAATAGGGCCTCAGCTTCTGAGCAGCTACTACTACTGCGAAAGCAACTTTCTCGAGTAGTGGATAGCGAGTCTCAGCATCCGTCAGTGTATGACTGACGAAGTAGATCGGTTGCTGACTTTTACTCTCTTCCTTCAGCAATACTGCGCTGATAGTGGAAGGGCTAACGGCCACATATAGGTATAAAGTTTCTCCTTCAGCTGGGCTAGCCAGCGTTGGGAGTTCAGCCAGATGCTCCCGAAGCTGTTTAAAGGCGTCTTTTTTCTCTTCCTCCCAAACGAGCTCTTTTGTTTTCGGGAGTTTCAGGGCTTTGAAGAAAGGTAACCCCTTATCCGAAGCTCTGGAAATGAACCTCGAGAGGGCTGCCATTCTTCCGGTGAGCCGCTGAACATCCCGCTTCGTTTTCGGCTCAGGAAGGTCGAGTGCCGCTTTGACTTTAGAGGGATTGGCATCAATCCCCCTTTTGCTGACCATGAACCCAAGGAATTTCCCTGACTTCACGCCGAAGACACACTTCTTCGGATTCAGCTTCATTTGATGCTTTCTCAAGGTGGCGAAAGTTTCAGCCAGGTCCTTTACATGGTCCTCTAGTTTTTTGCTTTTGACGATCGAATCGTCAACATAGACTTCCATGTTTCGGCCCTTTTGATCGGCGAAAACTTGATCCACCAGCCTTTGATAGATTGCCCCCGCATTTTTCAATCCGAAGGGCATCATTTTGTAATTGTACACCCCAACGTTCGTGACGAATGCTGTCTTTGCTCGATCGTCGGGGTGCATAAAGATCTGATGATACCCCGAGAATGCGTCCATGAAACTAAGCAAGGCATGGCCACTTGTCGAATCGACTAGCTGATCGATCCTCGGCAAGGGATAGAAATCCTTTGGACAAGCCTTATTTAGGTCCGTGAAGTCAACGCACATCCTCCAGGTACCATTGGGCTTCTGAACCATCACCACATTTGCCAGCCATTCTGGATATTGGCAAGGTTCGATGAATCCTGCCTCCAATAATTTTTTGACCTCGGCTGCGATGTCTCGGTTCTTATTGGCGGAGTAATTCCGCTTCTTTTGCTTAACTGGTCGACACGTCGGGTCAACATTAAGCTTATGGGAGATGAGGTCTGAACTTATCCCGGGCATATCAGCTGCGGAGAAAGCAAACACATCTCTGTTGTCCCGAAGGAGCTGAATAAGTTCACAACGGGTGTTCGGATCAAGGTCCATCCCGATTGTTACACATTTCTCACCGTCTCCTTCGGCCAACTCAACTGTTTCAGTCTGTTGGTCCATGTCCATTGCCGATGGACTGGACTCTTCAGAATCTGGCCTGCTGCCAATGTCAGCAGGTGTCCCAGTCCTTTTGTTCTTCGGCTGGCTCTCTGAGTCTTGCGGCTCAGCTGAAGAGCTAGCCTTTTCCCTTTCAGGCCCTTTTTCTCTGGGCACAGATCCTTGGGCCGAAGCACTTAGGCCTTTTGGCTTTTTTGTGCTTGGCTCTCTTTCTTTTTCTTTCTCCTCCTCATCCTTGTCGTCATCTGGGCGACTACTGGATGGCTTGAGGTAGTTGCACCTTCGGGCGTCCTTTTGGTTGCCCTGTATCCTTTCGGGGAAGCCGGCGTCTGAGACGTAAATCATCAGCTGATGATAAGTTGAGACGACCCCTTGGATCTCGTGAATTATGGGTCTCCCCAAAATCACGTTGTACATTTAAGGAGCGTCGATGACCAAAAATTCAATCATGACGTTCCGGGCTGGCTCATCGCAACCGATGGTGACAGGAAGTGTCACCTTCCCATCTGGATAAGTTGAAGCCCCATTGAACCCGGATACCGGGTAGGGTATTGGCGTAAGGTGCTTGGGCTTCAGCTTAATTTGATTGTAGGCCTTTCGGAACAGAATGTTTGCTCCACTGCCACCGTCAACAAGGACCTTACTGACGTCGTGGTTGGCCACCGTGGCGATGATCACCAACGGATCCTCGTGAGGGAACGTAATCCCCCGGCAGTCGGCGGCTGTGAACGTCATGTTCGGCACCGGCGACTGGGGAGATTGAATGTCAGCGTTGTTCACCTGGTGAGTCAAAGATCTAAGGTGGCGCTTGTGCTCCCTCCGAGAGTATATTCCTCCCGAGATAACATTGATCGGAGGGAATTTCCCCTCTGGCTTTTTACTGTTTTTCCGGGGGAAGTCGAGGTCCTGCCGAGGGTCCTTTGCTGACCTCTCGGATTCTTTTTTCTCGCGGTGATCCGCGATGTACTTTTTCAAGTATCCCTTCCGGACCATGTCCTCTATCTGGTCCTTCAGTTGGATACACTCCTCAGTGTTGTGTCCCGAGGACTCGTGGAACTCGCACCACTGATTTTTATTTTTTCGCTGATACCACTCTGGGAGTGGTCTCGGCTTTCGGTAACTCTGCTCCTCCTTCGTCACGCTGTAAATTTTGGCGCGTGAAAGAGAGAGCGGAGTGTAGGACTCGTATCTGCCTGTGTATGAGGAAGATCTTTCCTTCTTTGGGTCGATGGCCAAAGATTGCTCCGGGGCCTTTGACTTTCCCTTTGCCTTATGGCCTTAACCTTCAGACAAGGGTATTTGTCTCTGTTTCCCTCCCCCAAATTGAGGTTGGGTTTTCTCTTTGTTCCATTCTTCGGCTCGGATGAACTTATCCGAAGCATTAAGAGCTTCCTCCAAGGTCTGCGGGGTATGCATGACCATGAAGTCTAGGAACTTTCCGGGCTAAAGGCCATTCTGCATTGCGAAAACGGCTAGCCCCTGGTCCAGCTGGGAGACGCTTGATGACTCGTTACTGAAACGGGTCAGGTAGTCTCGGAGGCTTTCGGTTTCCCCCTGTTGCAGACTCATGAGCTCTGCGGTAGTCTTCTCTCGGCGGTTTGCCGTGGAAAACTTGCTCCTGAACTTGGAGGACAGATCATCCCACCCTGTTATGGAGCCTTGCCTTACTCCCTTGGAGATCCACGCTTGCGCGACCCCCTTGAGAGTGGTTGGGAAATATTTGCACCAAGTCGCCTCGGATCTGGGGCAAAGATGCATATGAGTCTCATACGAGGCCACGTGATCCTTCAGATCCGTGGTCCCGTCATATGTGATGTGCGACGGTATTTTAACCGTGGGTACGCGCTCTTCCAGTATCCATTGCTCGAATGGTGAACTGGCGAGTAGCATAACGGCCTTGCCCTTGTTCCTGGCCGAAGGGACCGCGCTCCGCCCTCTTAGAGAGGTAGGAGTGGTTTTCGTCCCTGGCTGGGAAGTTTGGGCCTCGGCTGCAGGGAACGAGAGGCGACTGTGCACGCTCGGTTCCTTGCCGCCGAGTCGGTCAAGGACACTTCTGCGAACAGTCTCAGGTTCTCGGTGAGTAGATTCTGGCCGAGAAGCTGAGCTACTGCTCTTATGCGCTTCTGGTCTTGAGGATGAGGATCCTTTTAAAAGTTGAGGGTTCTTTTTCCTCTGTTTTTCATTTTTCCAGGAATCCTTCTCCCACTCTTCCAGTTCCCGGAAGGAAGGAAGCTTCCCACCATCATGGTCTAACTTCCTCCGCTGATGCCGGGTATGCGGAGGAGTTCGATCACGAGGTGGTGGCATATTTTGTGCCCTCATCGCCTCCATGAGTACTGCCAGCGCTCTTGCCACCTCTTCCGAGCTGGGCCCCGTCAAAGGGGTCCTCGGCCGAGTGTGGGAATGAGGGCGCGCAGCCGATGGTTGGCTTTGGGACACTGAATGTGTCCTATGATCGGACTCACCCCTGCTAGACCGAGAGTGACCCGGCCTATAATGAGAGTCATGAATTACGGGAGATAGGGAATCCTCCTTGTATGATCCTCCCCCCGAGCCGGCACCCTTAGGAGAGTTCCGGTCCGGCGAGGGTGATGGTGTAGGGGTTTTAGGCTTTTCGCCCGCTCCTTGACGGAGGCTTTTGCTCTTGCGGTTCTTAGCCATTGCTGCTAAGATAATTGCAAGATGATCTTGGTTAGGAATTTGGCTTAAATATTTTTGAAAGTCTTCCCCACAGACGGCGCCTAATTGTTTCGGGTGAAAACAATGGGACCTTGCCGAAGGTCCGCTGAAACGGAGAAGGCTGGATTCGGTCCAAGTTATGTTGGGCCGAAGGTTTCCTGCACAGTAAACACACGTAAACTAGCCTCGGGGGTGTTGCCGAGGAAGGCCCCTCCGATGCTAAAGTCAGTACAATGTGTAAGAAGAGGACACTATGCAAGAGAGTTTGTTGCTTGAGGCTTTAATGGAATATATCAGAATATATGAATGAATATATGAATGAACATATGAATGAACATATGAATGAACATATGAATGAATATATTGATGGCTTTTATACCTCATCATACATGGAGAGGTTGGGCCTTAGCCCAATTGGCTTGCTTTGTGGGCTGACCTTTGACTTTAGCACAATTGGAGAGTTGAACCTTGACCTTGGGCTTTTAATTGGATCATTTAGTGCCTAGGCCCAATTGGACTAAATTGGACCCAAACAGGGTGGTTTACCAGAAGCATATGTCGGCACCGTGGATTTCATACAAAATCAGGAACCACTTTCCATCATTTGAAAGTTGTCGTTCTCGATTGAAACTTGCCGAACGTACTATCAAAAATCGTTTGGCTACGGAAAATGGCTCCGGCAGCCGCACCACCTCTAGCTCCACTACCCTCCTTGCCTCTACTGGCCGTATTGACTCGGGCTCCTCTTCCTCCTCCTCTCGCCAGAGTTCAAAGAGCAACAAGCAGAAGAAATCCTCTTAACAAAATTCTGGAAAAGGCCGCAATTCTTTAACTGGGAACTCGACCCAACAGCAAGCCGGTTTAGCAGCAGTAACCGTGGGCTGCTTGGGCTCCATGGCTAGCACAATGGCCCAATCCTCCTCCTTGCCTATATCTTGCTTCCTCTTGGGCATCGACGGCTGCTTCCGCTCCAAACAGTGGGCCTCGGCCTGCTGGGCTTGGTATTCTAGGCTCTAGACCTCAGGCATACAGTGCTATGGGGCCTTCTAGCTACACTCCGACGAATGTTGAAGCAGCTATGAGTGCTCTCGCCTTTCCCCCACCGGAAAGTATCTATTAATTGGACACCAGCGCCACATCTCATATGACTTCGGACTAAGGTATTCTTTCTTCCTATGTCAATTCGAGCATTCCTCATAATAACAATTGTTGTTGGTAATGGTCATTTAATTCTAATAGTTGGTCACCGTAGTACTACTTTGCCTTACCCTTACCCACCCCTCACCTTAAACAATGTTGTCCATAAATTCACCTCTGACAATAATGTTTCCATTGGATTTGACCCGTATGGATTTTCTGTGAATGATTTACAGACGGGAACCAAACTTCTGAGATGTGACAGTTCGGGGTGATCTAAACCCTCTTTTCTCCAACTCACAAGCCAGTCCTCAAGTCAATCACTCCGCTCTTACTGCTATTTCTTCCGATCATCGGCACAGTCGCTTGGATCATCTTCGTGATGCCGTTCTTAGATCTCTAAGTAGTAAAAAGTTTATTGATTGTAATAAGTCTTGTACTTCCTTTTGTTCTTCTTGTCCTTTCGGGAAACATTCTAAATTACCCTTTTATGATTCTATGTCACATACTGTTTTTCCGATTGTTATAAATCATAGTGATCTTTGGACATCTCCTATATTAAGTTCTTCCGGCTATTGTGTTTTATTTGTATGGACATTCCCTATTTCTAACAAGTCTCAAGTTAAACACTTGTTCAAATCTTTTCACTTGATTGTCCAAACTCAATTTGAACGTAACATTAAGACTTTTCGATGTGACAATGGCACTGAGTATATTAATGGAACTTTAAAGGAATTTTTTATCACCATGGTATGTTGTTCCGGCTTTCTTGTCCTCACACCTCTCCTCAAAACGAAAAAGTAGAACATCACATAAAATCAGTAAATAACATCATTCGGACCTTACTTGCTCATGCCTCTTAAACTCTCACATTTTGGCATCATGCTTTAGAAGTGGCTACTTACTTGTTAAAACATTCTTCCCACCAAAGTTCTAGGATTTAAGTCACCCACTCAAATTCTATATCAAAGTGATCCCATCTACTTGGTATTACGTGTCTTTGGTTGTCTTTGCTTTCCTTTATTTCCATCCACGTCTTTACATAAATTGCAACAAAGGTCCACTCCATGTGTCTATCTTGGTCACGCTTCTAATCATCGTGGCTCTAAGTGTTACAATATCTCAAATGGTAAAATTCTAATTTGTCGTCATGTGAAATTTGTTGAAACCGAGTTCCCTTTCTCCACACTTCACACACCTCAAAAAGAGGATTATAATGTTATTGATTATAATCTGACCCTCCTCCATTTGCAATCACAACATGCCACAGTTACCCCTCCTACTCCACCCGTCATAAGTGAAGCAAAAGCAGCAGGGGCATCACCCGTAGCTCGGCCTTCGGGCGCTGGGTTGCTGCGTGACACCCCCCACCCTCGCAGCTACTGCTTGACGCTATGGATATCTAGTGCCTGCTAGCTCGGCATCCACGCCATCCTCCCCCAGAAGGCCTCACCCCCCCGACTGTCACACTCTCCCCTACTGCCTCCTCCCAACCTACCCTGCGCACTCATACACCTGAGTTGCGAATTGGCCAACCACTTTCACACACAAACCAATCCCCACAAAATCCCGATACACAAAGCAACCAACCCCAGCCCGTACCTATCACCCACGGTATGACTATAAGAGCAAAAAATGGCATCTACAAGCCAAATTCCAAATACTTTCACAACTTAAACACCGTGACTACCCCTAACATATCTCCTATACCCAATGACCCTGTTAGTGCTATTCATGACCCGAATTGGAAAAATGCAATGTTAGATAAATACAATGCTCTTATTGCTAATAATACATGGGAATTGGTACCTAAGCCACCGGGTGTTAATGTTATCAGGTCCGTGTGGATTTTTTGCCATAAACGTCTCTCTGATGGGTCGTTTGAAAGGCATAAAGCCTGGCTTGTAGGTGACGGGAAAACTCATAGGCAAGGTATTGATTGTGATGAAACTTTCAGTCCGGTTGTCAAACCGGCGACTATTCGTACTGTTCTAAGTCCTGGCCTATTCATTAGTTAGATGTCAAGAATGCTTTCTTGCATGGTTATCTCAATGAAGCAGTTTATATGCATTAACCCATGGGATTTCGTGACAAGAGTCGTCCTAATCATGTTTGTTTACTTAAGAAATTCCTCTATGGCCTCAAATAGGCTCCACAAGCCTGGTATCAGCGTTTCGCAGATTATGTTGCTACTATTGGTTTTTATAATTGTAAATCCGACCACTCTATTTTCATTTATAGACAAGGTTTCGATATGGCTTATATTTTGTTATATATTGATGATATAATTCTTACAGCATCTTCTGATCATCTCCGACAGCAGTTTATGACTCTTTTGGGTAATGAATTTGCTATGAAAGATTTAGGTTCCCTAAGTTTCTTCTTAGGGATTGTTGTGACTCGAAGTGCATCTGGTATGTTCTTGCCTTAGAAACATTACGCTACAGAAATCATAGACAGGGTAGGCATGGCTAACTGTAATAGTTGCTCCACACCGGTTGATACTAAACCGAAACTCAGTGCTTCCAAGGACATTCCATACGAAGATCCCACTAAGTATTGAAATTTGGCTGGGGCATTGTCGTATCTCACTTTCACCAGACCTGACATCTCTATGCAGTTCAGCAAATTTGTCTCCACATGCACGATCCCCAGAACGAGCATATGAGTGCTCTCAAGCGTGTTATACACTATCTGCAAGGTACTTTGTCATATGGTCTTCATCTTTATAAATCTTCCTTCGATAAGCTTATTTCTTATACTGATGCTGATTGGGGTGGATGCCCTGACACCTGACGTTCTACTTTGGGTTACTGTGTTTATCTTGGTGACAACTTAATTTCTTGGTCGTCTAAGCGACAACCTACTTTGTCACGCTCTAGTGCTGAAGCTGAGTATCGTGGAGTTGCTAATGTTGTCTCTGATTCTTGTTGGATCAGAAATTTACTACTTGAGCTACATTATCCGATTAATAAAGCAACTCTGGTATATTGTGACAACGTGATTGCCATTTGTCTCTCGGGTAATCCGGTGCAACATCAACGCACCAAACATATTGAAATGGACATTCATTTTATACGTGAGAAAGTTGCTAAAGGCGAAGTATGGGTTCTCCATGTTCCCTCTCGTTTCCAGATCGCATACATTTTTACAAAAGGACTCCCACTGGTTCTATTTGATGATTTCGGGACAGCCTTAGCATTCGTGAACTACCCGCTACGACTGTGGGGGTGTGTTAGAATATATTCATAATATATTCTGAGTTTGTATATATCACTAAGTTAGTTAAGTGTATATTTTGTGCATATCCTTTCCTAGTTTGTTAGCTTAATTATAGCCTAGGATTGCTATTGTATTTTGTATAAAATCGCAACACTGCTAATGAGAATCCTCAAGCAATTAATCTCTTGAAGAGAAAAATAGGTTGTATGTGCATGGGTAAGGAAGTGAGCTAAACAAGAGAGCTCCAACAATGGTTGATAGAAACTAAGGGTTCTATCAAGAGAGTGAGAGACATGAACTCACACAAACATGTTTGTACAATATAATTTATGAAATTTTAAAAATTATTATATGATATTCGGGTCTAACAATCTTCGCGTGCGCCCAAATTCTATCATGGTATTAGAGTCGGAACGTGATTACGAAGAATTTGAAGAGCGAAGGACTGAGATATGAAGGATCTTAAGATCAACATTGAAGATGTATATATGGAGGAAGAAAGCAAGGGCAAGTTTTTTGAAGATTAATGTTTTTGAAAAAATATCAAAAGAAAAAATTTAACTTGAAGAGATATTTTATAGAAAAATCAAAGATTGAAGTTAAAATAAATAAATATTATTGGAGTTGCTAATGACAAGAGTATTAGCGCGGTGGTTGGTGACATGAGCAACAACAAAGTAAAATTGTTGGTAACATGAGTACCAACAAGAAAGTTGAAAAGTTATAATTACGGCCTTACAGGGAACAAGTTGGTAACACGAGTGACAACACAAATAAAAACATTGGACAACAACAAGATGTGACGAAGAAGCAAAATTGGGATAGTTGGTAAAATGGGTACCAACACAAAAGATCAATGGTTGGTGACATAAGCACCAACGTGCATAACAAGAAAACCTATATATATACATATATATATAATTTGGAGATTATTGATTAAAGAAGCATCAACAAAGTTATTTTTCAATGAAGATTTTTCAAGATTAGGGGGAGTATTAGAGGTTAATCTAGAAAAATCTAGATGTACAATGAAAAACATTGAATGGACTAGAAAACTCAATTGATATTGTATCTAGAAATATCTTATAAAAAATCTAAGATGAGTGATGTAGAAATATCTAGGTACATGTAATATTAGACAAGTGTAGAAAAATCTAGAGAATAGGAGACAACAACTATAACTAGGTTGTATGTGCATAGGTTAGGAAGTGAGCTAAACAAGAGAGCTCCACTAATAGTTGATAGAAACTAAAGGTTCTATCAAGAGAGTGAGAGACATGAGCTATCACAAACATGTTTGTATAATTTATGATGTAATTTATGAAATTATAAAATTGTTATATGATATTCGAGTCTATCAATCTTCCGCGTGCGCCCAAATTCTATCAAAAAGTTGCTTAATTAATAATCTATCTGCCTACCTTTTTTTTTTATTCTGGCAACATCATAGGGGTGAAACTAATTCGGTTTAAAATCGAACCAAACCGCAAACCGAACCGAATTAGAAATACGGTGTAGTTTTTTTCGAAAGTGGTTCGGTTTGGTTTTTTTAAAAAAAATAAATTTTGATTTTCGGTTTGATTGAAAAATCGAAAAAAACAAAAGCAAACCGAAATTTCGACCCAAACCCCAAATATCCCTAATCTAACATTCCTCCTCTGAGCCTCACACTCTCTTATTCGGCTACTTCTACTCCATCTCACTAAGACACTGACTCACTTCATCAGTTGGTCACTCCACTGTCCACCGTCGTCCGACCACCGTCCCACTGCACTCACACTCGGAGGCCATCGCATGTCCGCATATCTTCTTCGCGAGTCTTTTCTCCTCCGAAATTCTGAATTTGTTTGTTTAATTTTTTAAAATTAAACATAATTGCTGATCTAATTAATTGCTGAATAATTGAATGTGAATTGTGATGTTACTCAGTTATAATTTTACTTGGTTTTTAAATTGATAATTAAAAGTTCTTTTTGTCAGATTTGTGTTTATTGGAATTTTGTTTTATGTGTAATATCGTTTTTTTGCAATAGAATTATCATTTAAAGAATAATTCGGATGCGGTTCGATTTTTTTTTTTGAAAACCGAAATTCATATGGTTTGGTTTGGTTTGTTTCAAGAGTAAAATGGTGCGGTGTGGTTTGTAAAATCCAAAAACCGAATTAGAGTGGTTCGATTTCGGTTTGGGCTATAAACCAAACCGATAACCGAACTTTCACCCCTACAACATCCTACATTATTTTTAATTCTTCTTAACATTGTAATGTTTGTTAATAATTTTTATGGGTTTCCTCAAACTCTCCTTTTTTTTTTCCTTCTTTTGACCGGTTCCTAAGATTCTCCTTACTATTTATACATATCTAAATTTAATTTCATCAATTTACTAAATTCCTTTCCTAAGAGAAAAAATGGGGTCGTTTCTACTATAGATACACCGTTGAAGTATCCAAATGCATGTTGTGTGAATCTGTTGTAGACTACTACCATAGTTTTCCAGTCTCTGACCCGTATTGTTGGTACATCTTTATTGAATTTAGGCCCTATTTAGTTCACCTTATTTTTGCTTATTTGAACTTATCTGATCTAGTCTGATCTGATTTTATTGTCTGATTTGACAAAACTTTGACCTTAAGTGTACGATATCTGTAAGGAAAAAATATATTAATTGGGATCTTGTTAGATTTGTAATAATGTGTATTTTAGTAATATGTAATTTTCATAATTTTTTTATTACGAAATTAAAGATATCTAGCGATAAAAAAAATTGCACATAAAACGATAATCTGATATGAACTTATTATTTCTTATCTGACCTGATCTAAGCTTATTTTTTCTGATCTGATCAGATCTGAACTTATTTCTTCTGAAATAAGTATAAATATTTTTTACGGAAAATAAGTAAAAATAAGTTGAACTAAACAACACCTTAATTCCGTTTATCGTATACCAGTGTGTATCTACTGTCTAGAAATTACGTAGTACTTTGCATGTTGGAAGGACCAATTTCAAATTTACTCTTTTCATATATTTGTACATATTTACTATTATGTCTACAAGTAGTACATTTACAATCTGGCTTGTTGTCAATATCAGCAGGCTTCCCTGACTTCAGCTAGTGCTCTGAGTCTTTCGGCTCAGATGAGGAACCAGCCTTTGCTTTCCCCAAAGATTTTTCTTTTTGCGTTGGGGTACCTTGGGCCGAAGCACTTAAACCTTTAGGCTTCTTTGTGCATCGGTCCTTTTCTCTTTCTTCCTCATCATCCTTGTCGCCGCGACGACTTTTGGATGGCTTGAGGTAGTTACATCTTCAAGCCTCCTTTTGGCTGCCCTGGATTGTTTCGGAGCGTCCCTCGTCCGAGACATATATCATCATCTGATGGTACGTCGAGTTGACTCCTTGGATCTCGTGAATTATGGGTCTCCCCATAATCACGTTGTACACAAACGGAATGTCCACGACCCAAAATTCGGCCATGATATTCCGGGCTGCTCAGTCTTTGCTGATGATGACAGGAAGCAAAATTTTCCCATTAGAATATGTTGAAGAACCATTAAATCCAGATACCGGGTAGGGTATTGGAGTCAGGTGCTTGGTTTCCAATTTCAGCTGGTCGAATGCCTCCTGAAAGAGGATATTTGCACCACTTCCACCGTCGACGAGTGTTCGCCAGACGTTGTGGTTCGCGATGTCCGTAACAATTACCAGCGAGTCATCATGGGGGTATGCCACCCCCCGGCAATCTTCGGTTGTGAACGTGATGTTCGGCACGCGAGATTAGGGTGCTCGGATGTCGGCATGATTTACTTGATGAATCAAGCCCCTCAAGTGGCGTTTTAATGCTTTCCGAGAGTATATTCCTCCGGAAATGACAAGGATATCAGGATTGTCTTTGCCTTGCGGCTTGTCCTTTTTCCGGGGAAAATCCAGTTCTTGGCGAGAATCTTTCTCGGCTCTCTTCTCTTCGCGGCGGTCCGCGAGATATTTTTTCAAGTAACCCTTTCGGACCATATCCTTGATCTGATCCTTCCGCTGGATACAATCCTCAGTGTTATGCTCAGGAAATTCGTGGAATTCACACCATCGATCCTTGTTTTTCTGCTGATGCCACGATGGTAGTGGCCTCGGCTTTTTGTATCTCCCCTCGTCCTTAGTTATGTTGTATATTTTAGCATGTGGAAGGGTGAGAGGAGTGTACGATTCATATCTCCCCATGAATGGGGTTTTTTCCTTTCTTCGGCTCAGGAGTCGAGGACGGTTTTGAGGCTTTTGCCTTCTCTTTCCTCTGGCCCTGGCGTTCGGACTGTTGTCCTTTTCCCTTCCTAGCCCCGGATTGGATTGGGATTTGGTTTTGTTCCATTCTTCGGCTCGGATGTATTTATTCGAGGCATCCAAAACTTCCTCCAAGGTCTGCGGTGGATGCACGACCATGAAGTCAAGGAACTTTCCAGCCTGCAGGCCGTTCCATAGTGCGAAAACGGCTAGCCCTTGGTCCAGACTTGTGATTGTGGACGACTCGTTGCTGAAGCGAGTTAGATAGTCTCGGAGGCTCTCGTCCTCCCCTTGTTGCAGACCCATCAGTTCTGCAGTCGTTTTCTCTCGGTGGTTCGCCATAAAAAACTTGCTCTTGAATTTGTTGGAAAGGTTTTTCCAACCAGTTATTGAGCCTTCCTTTACTCCCTTGGTGATCCACGCTTGTGCAACACCCTTAAGAGTGGTTGGGAAGTATTTGCACCGGGTTGCTTCGGACCTGGGGTTAAGGTACATGTGCCCCTTGTAAAAGGCAATAAGGTCCTTCGGGTCCGAAGTACCATCATAAGTGATGTGCGTTGGGATTTTCGCCGTTGACACATGCTCCTCCAGAATCCAGCTTTGGGAGGGTGAGCTGGTAGGAACCATTACAACCTTTCCTTTATGTCTAGCTGACGCAACCTCGCTTCTCCCTCTCAGAGAGGTGGAAGTAGTTTTTGTCCCTGGCTGTGACAACTCGGGATAGGGCTTAGTTCCCTTTGGGTAGGTGAGGCGACTATGCACGCTCACCTCCCTTGAGCCAAGATGTTCGTGAACGTTTAGGCGAGTAGGCTCTTGCCATGCGGAGGTGGTATTGCTGCTTTTATAGCTTCGGGAGTCTCGGGTTTCGGAATTTTCAAAGAACCGAGGGTTATTTTTCCTCTCCCGCTCGGTCCTCCAAGCGTCCTCCTCCCATTTATCCCCGAGCTCCTTGAAGGATGGGGCTCGTCCAGTTTCCTCTTGGCCGGTCCTCCTTCTCAGGTTTCTTGGAGAAAGAGGTGAGTGATCACGGGGCGTTAGCGGAAAATTGCCTCCTTGGGCCTTCATGAGGTCCATGAGTACTGCGACGGCTCTCGCCACTTCCTCCGTAGAGGGCCCCGTTTGAGGAGTTGTTCTCGGTTGACATCGAGAACGGAAGCTTCGAGGGGGACTCTTTGCGTTGGATTGACTCAGCTGATGTGAGCTAGTCGGCTGGTGAGTATGATGGGACGGTGACCTCTCCGGCGCTACCCTTTCGAGGGAAGAGGGAGCTTTCGAAGAAGAAGAAGAAAGTTCCAGTGATGGTGGAATAGGTGGATTCCTTCTCCCCGTAATTAGACCTTTCCTCGAAGAGGAAGGATCATTCTTCTTAGTACACTTTTCACTCTTAGTCATTTTTGCTAAGGTTAATCGATTTTTGGCTTGTTATTTTTATGTATATCCTCATAGACGGCGCCAAATTGTTTCGGTTGAAAACAATAGGACCTTCGGATCGGCCCTTTTCTTGGGTTGAAGACTAAACTCGCTCCAAGTTATGACTGGGCCGAGGATTTCCTGCACAGTAAACACACGTAAAATTGGCCTTGGGGGTTGTGCTGAGGAAAGCCCCTCCGATGCCGAAATCAGTACAGAGTTAGAGAGAGAAAGCTATGCAAGAGAATAAATGCTTGAGGCTTAATGTGGATGGTTGTAAGAAGAGACAATTGAAGGCTTTTATACCTTGCTCAAATAGGTAAACTGAGCCATGAACCAAAGTGGGCTTGCCACAGTGACTGGGCCTTGACTGACTTTGCATTTGGACCGAAGAGTTGAACCTTGCTTTTGGGCTTTTGATTAAAACATTTGGACCGGCCCAATTGGATTGAATTGGACCCAAACAGGTTCAAATCATAAATTTTAGATTATATAAAGAGTTGTAATTTTCAAATTTAATAAATTATAAGGTTAGGGTTTTAAGTTATTTAAAAACATGGTTTTTAGGGTTCTTATACAAATTGATTTGGGGCTCTTGTATATCTAATGATTTTATTGATTAATTGGGCATAAAAGTATGTTTTAATAAAGTATTTAAGGGTTTTTAATCAAGGAATATTGCTGGAATTTTATTTAAAGTAGTAGTGTTGTGATTTTAATGAAAGGGTTTAATTACCCATTAAAAGGGATGTTAATTAGGGGTTTTTAAATAATTTTCAGATTATTTTAAGTAGTCTAAAGTGAATTTAAGTTGCTGAAAAATTGTGTATACAAGGAGAAGTAATATAGTGTTATTGTCCCTTTATGTAGGAGACTTGGTTCGGGAATTGTTGTAGTGTATTCGGCTACTTTAAGGGCTTATTTGAGATACATACGCGTACTCGGAAATTTATTAAGCGTGTAGAAACATGCTAGGATTTATTTAATTGATTTCAAGTTAGTATCATGCTAGGAATTGTTGAATTGAAATGAGATTGGTGATTTGATTGGATTGATTAAATTGGAATGGTTTTGTATAATATTTGTGAAGCATGATTGGTTAAATAAATTATTTATTGGAATTGGTGATATTGGAATATTGTTATTGAACCATACTTTTATTGGCATGTTTGAAGGTTTGCTTAATTAAACTAAATGTTTAATTTGGTTTGGAATATTGAAAGAGAATTTTATTATGGTTCATATAATTTTTATTGGTGCTTTTAAGCATGAGAATTGAGCTATTAAGTGTCTTAGTACACATGGATAAATTATATTGCGGTGCCTACATGCACTTCAGATGTTTATACACTGAGGGATAGGATTTGCGGTGTTTTATGCACTTAAGGTGTTTTTACACCGAGGTAGTTTTAAAAAGGGTTCAACATTAAATTAAATGTAATCACTAATTATTCAAGAATTGAATTGGAATGTTTGATTACTTGAATGATTTATGTTGATTGATTGTGTTGTGGTTGAGAGTCATCACCAAATATAAAATATGTAAAATCACGTAAAGTGAAAGAGATTACGCACTAAAACTCTTGGAATGTATATACCTCGAGTATGAACTTATGGGGGGAGTTATGCGTCTTTATATTTAACCATAACTTCTACTAGGAGTACAAGATGCTGTATTTTCCTTTTTATTATTTTATGCGCAGGACGTCCGTCACTCTCATGTGACATTTGCCTACTCGGTTAGCTCCGGTGTAGTTTACCTCAATTTATTTGGGGCAAGGATTTGGTAAGGAACCCGTTCGATGCGTAATTAAATTAAATAAATAATTTATTTATTTAATTATTGGTTAAGTTGTATGTTGTATGCTTGTAAACAGGTACAACAAGGTAAGTTGTGTAATGCTAGGATGTAAGCATGTTAGTGTGACTCGTTTACGCTTATGTACTCAGCATTGCTGATTGTGTGTTTGTTTGGTCTGGTCCTTATCTTGACCCTACGACGACCCATTTCTTATGGTGAGTAGTAGGGACAGTTAAAGAGAAGCTTTTCAAGTGATGCGGCATATTCATATTGGGGTTTGAGTGAAGAGCGAATCTTATATTCAAATTTTATCTTGAATATGTGTTTATTATTGATTATTGGTTTATTATTGTTGTTTACTGAGACTAACACATTAGCTTTAAACATTCATTTGGTTTTGAAAGGGCCTACAATGGTTCCAAGTTGTAAGTTTGACTTCATTCGACTTTGGTTTGACTTTACTTTTGTTTGGTGGACTGTTGGACTTTGACTTTGTTTTGAAAGGTTTTGAAAATGTCTTCCGCTGTGTATCTTTGATAAATGTCTTAGTCATTATCTCGGTGGCGGTAATACCTTTGCTATTTCCTATTTTGTATTTTAAAAGGGTAAAACAAGTATTTTAAAAGGGGAAAATTTCCAAGGTGTTACAGTACCCATGAAAAATGCACGGGATATATATTATATTAGAAAGATATTAAATATATAATAAAAGAAAAAATATATTTCAAATACGGGAAGTTGATTGTGATGTGGTAACTTATGCCTAATTCTTTTGAGCTGCTGTGGTCTGCCTTATTCTGCTAAAATTTGCTTAGCTCTACTCTATTGAAATCTAATGTGCCTTGCTCTGCTCAAAAAGTCAAAAGAACAGGCCTTACTCTTATACGTGGGTGGCCACGCAATTAGCCAGCTATGATGGGGTTACTTTGTGAAAGGTATAAAGGTTACCCATTTAGTGTTATAGGAGTTACTCGGTTAGTGTCATAGGGGTTGTTCCATCAGTGCTGTTGGGGTTACTTTTTTGTTTCTCAAGCAGCTATTCGGTGAGGTTAATCGTGCAAAAAGCATGTTGTACATTTTTTGTTTTTGTTTTGATGATTAGAGAAGTGGAAGTTGTTTGGAGGATGTCTCCAAAAAAATGCATATAATTGAAGGGTTGGGAATTTTGAGTGCTATGGTGATTGTTGATAGCGGAATTGTATACCCGTGCTGAAGCACGACATATATTATACGCGAAAGTGAAATGCTAGTAGTGTTTCAAAAGAGAAATGTTATTAGTAGTTATTGTAGTCTCTTGAAAAAATACAAATAAGAAAATAAAATAAAATGGGATGGGTAGTTATTGATTTTTTTTTTTTAAGTTAAAAAAAAAGTAGTGGGATGGGTAGTTATTGGTATTAAAAAAAAATAGTTCCAAAAAAAATGACACAAGGTGAAATTTTGAGTGCTATGGTGAATTGTTGATAAAGGAACTGTATATTATACGCGAAAGAAAATGACACAAGGTGAAATTTTAGTAGTGTTTTCAAAAAAAAAAAAAAAAAAAAAAAAAAAAAAACAAGTTATAAATGCAGTACAAAATAACCTAAATGCAGAAAAAGATTAAAAATATGTAAATAAAAAAAGACAAAAATATCCTATTCTAAATTAATTCCTTTATTTCACTAATTGTTTCTTCACTCTTCCCCTAATGTAATCCTTTAAACCACTTCTACATTGACTTCATCTCTTAAACATTTTTGGTTGCTTAATCGATTAATTTAACAAATTGTTGTTATTGTTTCATAATTAGGTTGCTTAATTCTTCTATATACATGTCTAGTTGGTAAAAAAAATGCCATATAGTTACTGTAATCAATCTATGGGCATCATAATATAAATATCTTGTGGCTCGAATATTGACAAAGGTATTTGCCATGACCATCGGTAACACCAACCGGTAGGTAGCTTAGATCCCTGGAAACATCATCCGATAGGCAGCTTAGAGCCCTGGAAACTTTATCCAGTAGGTAGCTTAGAGCCCCGGAAATATCATCCGGTAGGTAGCTTAGAGCCCCGGAAATTTCATCCAGTAGGTAGATACAACTTTTGAAAATATTGTCATAATGCAATTCATTACTTCTGTCAATCTTTTAGAGCGAATCTTCCATCAATCTCACAAAGAGGGAGTTTGGTGCGTTAAAGAGGATGACTTGGAGACTGGTGACTGATTTTTACAGGGATCTCTTTACATCTTTGATGCCTTCTCAAGCGAGTTGTTCGAGGGTGCTTGAGTCTGTGAATGAAGTCATTTCCCAGGAGCAAAATGATTTGCTTCTCCGGCCTTTTTCTAAAGATGAAATTTTTGCTGCTATTGGTGATATGCACCCCTGCAAGGCCCTAGGACCGGATGGTATCTATGCCATATTTTACCAGAAATTTTGGCACATAGTTGGGGATGATGTGACTGCTCAACTATGTGGGATTTTGCATGGTTCTTGCTCTCCGGAGCTAATCCAACAAAACTTACATTGCCCTCATTCGGAAAATCCCTTCCCCCACCTCTATGTCCCAATTTTGGCCTATTGCATTGTGTAATGTTCTCTACAAACTTGTGTCAAAGGCAATTGTGCACCGGTTGAAAAATATTATTCCTGGTATTATTTCAGACAATCAGAGTGCTTTTGTTCCAGGAAGCCTAATCAAAAATTATGCTCTTATCGCCCTGGAAATTTTTCATACTATGAAAAAGTGGAGTTCCAGTCGAAAGGGCTCGATCTCTTTGAAATTGGATATGAGCAAGGCATATGAAAGAGTTGAGTGGGATTTTTTAGAAAAATTGCTTTTGAAGATGGTTTTTTCCTGGGACTGGGTAAGAGTTGCCATGAGATGTGTAACTATAGTGTCGTACTCTTACATCATCAATGGAGTGGTGTATGGTGATTTGTCCCCGTCTAGGGGTCTCAGACAGGGAGATCCACTTTCTCCATATCTTTTTATTCTGATTGCTGACGCTCTTTCAGGGATGATCGGGAGGGCGGTGGAGGATAGATCTTTACATGGTATCTGGGCTATCAGGAATGGGCCAGAAGTTTCTCATCTCTTCTTTGCAGACCACAGTTTACTCTTTGCTAGAGCCAACCGAGTGGAATGCTAAAAAATAGTTGAAATTCTCAACCTTTATGAAGCAGCTTTCGGGCAGAAAATTAATTATGAGAAGTTGGAGGTATCTTTTAACAAAGGGGTTTGTGAGTCGAAGCAAAATGAGTTAATTGAATTACTGGGAATGAGACTTGTTGATGAGCATGAAAAATATTTGGGAAGTCCTACAATTATTGGAAGATCCAAAAAATCAATTTTTGCAGCTTTAAAAGATCGAATTTGGAAAAAACTTCAAGGGTGGAAGGAGAAGTTGTTGTCTAGAGCCGGAAAGAGGTCCTCATAAAATCCGTGATCCAAGCCATTCCAACTTATTTAATGAGTGTATACCGAATTCCTTTCGGGATTTTAGATGATATTCGGTCTCTTACGGCCAAGTTTTGGTGGGGTAGTTCGGAAGGTAGACATCAAGTCCACTGGCAAAATTGGGACTCCATGTGCACACCTAAATGTCTCGGGGGACTCAGATTTCGAGACATGGATGTGTTTAATCAAGCTTTGCTGCACTTGGACGACAGGTGTGGCGCCTTGTCCAAGCTCCCTCCTCTCTTTTTGCTCAGGTTATGAAATGTAAGTATTTCCCAAATTCGTCGTTCCTGGACTCTTCCTTGGGTCTGGCTGGCAGCTACTCGTGAAAAAGCATTTGGGGGTCAAAATCTTTGCTTAAGAAGGGTTTAATATGGAGAGTGGATGATGGTGCTAGCATTGACATTTGGAGCGACCCTTGGGTTGTAGACGATCAAGGGTGGTTCATTACCAGTGATAGAATAGGGTATGTTTCTAATGTCAGAGATCTTATTGATACTCAACGGAAGGAGTGGAATTATGAGCTCGTGACATCCCTGTTCAACGAGAGAGATACAAACTGTATCATGGCTATTCTGCTTGTGTCTTGCGATGACTTGGGCATTCACATTAAATGGACTATACTATGTCAAAACGGCTTATTTGCTGGGAAAATTGTGCAACCTCGACAATTTTCACCGTGCCTAGGTCTGAATCTGGAAGTTAGAATCCACTCAAAAAGTGCGACATTTTTTGTGGCGATTATGCACTAAGACACTACATGTTCGCACCCTGCTTAAGAGGAGGCATATGATTGAAAGTGATTGCTGCCCTTGGTGTGATAGTTCATAATCAGTGTGTCATGCACTATTTGATTGTCATACGGTTAGGAAACACTAGGAGGAAATTGGCTACGAGGACATAAGGTCAAACGCGGGAGGATTAAGCATTGTTGATCTGGTAGCTTCGTGGGAGCAGGTGGACAGCAAGAAACGCCAACTTGGGGCTGCTTTGATGTGGAAAATCTGGTGCAGGAGGAACGAGAAGGTCTTCAATAACAAAGATACTCCTCACTTGCTCATCCTTGACAGAGTCCATAGACTTGTTGCTAACTACAACAAGTACGCTACCAGAATTTACAGTTGTGGCTCCAAGGCTCCCAAGCACAGTCTTAAGAGATGGATGGCTCCACGTGGTGAGGTATTTAAAATTAACTGTGATGCTTCTCTTAGCGACGAGGAGTAGGTTGGTCTTGGGGATGTTGCTAAGAACGAAAAGGGTGAGGTTCTTTTTGCTGGTAGCAGGCATATGAGGGGCAGGTGGCCTCCTGAGGTGGCTGAAGGTATGGCCATCAGGTTCGCAGTGACTCTTGGGCGTAGATATGGGATCAAGAAAGTCGTTGTGGAATCGGATTGCAAGGGTCTTGTTTCAAGATTGAATGCTGCTGCCACTTACTTCTCAGATCTAGACAAGATTTTGCATAATATTTTAGTGTTAAGTTTGCATTTTGATTTCATTAGTTGGTCTCATGTAAATCGCGAGGGCAATTTCGTTGCACACCACCTCGCTAAGTTAGTGCCATTTGGGGTAGAGCAAGTTTGGGAGAATCATTGTCCAAACGAAATATCCCTGTATGTACTCACGGACCCTTTGTCTTTGAACATTGATTAATAAAAGCATTAACTTGATTTCAAATAAAAAAATAATTAAAGGGTAAGATTGGAAATCTATTTTTTCATAAAAATTCTTTTGTTATGCATTTAGGTGATTTAGTACTTGCATTTAGTACCTCCCAAAAAAAAAAGTGAAATGTTATTAGTAGTTAGTTCAATCCCTTGAAAAAATACAAAAAATAAAGAAAATAGTGGGATGGGTAGTTATTGATGTTTTTTTTTTTAAAAGTTAAAAAAATAAGTAAATAAAATAGTGAGATGGATAGTTATTGATATTTAAAAAAAAAATTAAAATGCATGAGATTTGAGTATTGGGGATTTGGAGGGCTGTGGTGAAAGAAAAACAATAGAAGTTGTGGAAGTTATAAAAAATTAAAAAAAAATAGAAAAATGGAAGTTATTTATTTGGATGTTCTAAAAAAAAAAAAAAAAAAAAAAACCTAAAATGCATAAGATTTGAGAATTGGACTTTTGGAGGGATGCGGTTAAGTGGATCTTGAATTATACAAGTATATAAGATAAGAACAAAGAAACCTGATCTCTGTTACAACCGGTCTCTTTGTATTTTATTTTTTTTAAAAATAAAAAACCGATAATATCGTTAGCGGTTTTATTAATAAAATCGTTAATGACATTAGCAGTTCTAAGCTGAATCAAGCATCGATCCTACTTGAACGGTATCTTGAGAATTTATTTTTAAACCAATGTATAATGGAAATTAATTTTTGATTCAACTATATCGAGGGAAATCATTTGCTAATTATAAGACTCTCCTAACTACTTATCTAAAATTCATTTCATCAGGAAATTACTAAATTCGATTCTTCTAGGAGGAAAAATGGGGTTGTTGTCTACTATAGATACACCGTTGAAGTATCCAAACACCGTTGAAGTATCCAAATGCACGTTGTAGTGATGAATCTATTGTAGACTACTACCATAATTTTCCAGTCTATGATCCTTTTAGATGTTTCGTTTTTATATACCAGTGTGTATCTAGCAATTACGTAGTATTTCGGAAGGACTAATTTCAAATTTGCTCTTAACTTTGTATGATGCACGAGTGTTTATTTGGTTGTTATTCTTGTAATTGACTTAATTATTAGTGTAGGTTGAAAAACTGTAAAATCAGAAATAAAGATTGAATGTGGGCCGAATTTCTTAATGTATGTAAAACGCTATGACGTGTTAGAAACACTGTCATAGAAGCAAAATTCGCCCCCGACTACGGTGCAATCAGAAATGGCGTTGCCCCCCAAGATTTAACATAGCGATCTCTCTTAATGTGCACTCAAAAAGAGAGATTAGGAACTCACAAAATGACCAGAACAACTGTAGAGGAGAACCGAAAACAAAAGAGGAAGAAGATGAAAGAATTTCTGGGTTCTCTAAAAGCCACAAAAGTACCAATTTTTAAAGAAAAAGAAAACTGTAACTGCTGGAGATAATCAAGCCACGTAAATAATCGTGGAGGAAAATCAGCGAACATTTACAACGTTTAAAAGATCGAGTCAAACGTTGTTGTGGACTTCGTAACTGAACAATCTCATAAAAGCTGGAATGTCAGCTACGACTTAGCCCAAAAAAAGGTAGACACACCACACCGCGCACGTGCCACGAACACGAACCAACCGGACGACAGTAGCAGCGCGAAATCACACCCCCTTCTAGCCCACAAGATTAGGGAAAGCACTTCAAAGTATGAACACACATATTTAAACCAAGTAAAATATACTTCTCCCACCAATATGGGACAAAAACCCTTTTTCTCCCAATATATAAAACAAGTAAAACTTCCCTATCCCACCAATGTGGGATAAAGGATTTTCCTTCAAAACAACATAAAACCTTCCTTAGCATTTATTTCCAACAATTAGTACCAATATTGTCAAAATTTACTCATATAACATGCTATTATCTTTTTTAATTGAGTGTCTTATGATGAAAAAAGTCAATTTTTGAATTTTAGTTAAACATGAGTTATCGTATTTCCATAATTTTTTTTTTTTTTTTTGAATAATGGGCAATTGACTAATTGCATATGGGGTTAGCATTGCTCATTGCTTTAGCCATTCCAATTTTATTTTATTATAAATATGCTAGTATGAAGAGGGAATTAAACATGGGTATATATGCATTTAGTAAACTAAGAAGACATCTTTCCTTAAAAAAAAAAAAAATAAAATAAAAAAAAAAAAAAACCAAACTAAGAAGACAATAATAACACAGGACCGTCAAAAAAAGTGGGATTGCTAAACATCGCCCGCAAATCTCCACATAAAGCCCGCAAACTTATATTGAAGTTACAATATTGCCCTTGACCTTAAAAAAAACACAACCTCAATAAAAATCAAAGTACGGGGATGTCGAGGCTCGTGGCGGCAAGGTGGTGGTGGCGCCAGGTCCGGCAGCCACGTCCACCGGCCTGGCGTCTGGGCAGGACGCCCAGCCACGGTGAGTGGCGTTTGGGACAGGCGCCAATCACTGTGGCTGGGCGTCCTGCCCAGACGCCAGGCCGGTGGACGTGGCTGTCGGACCTGGCGCCACCACCAGCCATCGGCCGTCCTGGCCAGGCGCCCCACCACCTTGCCGTGGTTGTTTTTTATTTTATTTTTATTTTTTTGTTTTTTTGTATAATATTTTTTTTTGTTGGAAATTGAGATTTTTTTTTCTATTTTTGTGTAATATCATGTTTTTTTTTTTGTTTTTTTTTGTTGGTAACTGAGAAAATTTTTTATTTTGAATTTTAAGCAAGTCAAATGTGAAAAAAAAAAAAGTGGCCGGACCACCACCCTGGAACCGGCGCCTGGCCGGGACGCTGCCACCATGGTGGTGGCGCCTAGCCGGGACGCCAGTACCATGGTCATGGCGCCTGCCCTGGAAGCCTCAACCATGGTACAGGCGTCTTGGCTAGCGCCACCGCCATGGTGGCGGCGTCCCGGCCAGGCGCCGGTGCCACGGTGGTGGCGGCTCCTCCGGACGCCAGCCGTCTTTTCCGATGACATTCGTCCCCCGGATCTCCGGCCTCCCCTGGCGTCCCCGTACGACTCCACATTTTTCGGTGAGTGAAATTTTCGTTTTCAGAGAAAATTGACAAAGGGGCAAAACTGTCAAATCATATTAATTTTGTGGGCTTTATGTAGTAATTTGTGGGCGATGTTTAACAAATCCCCAAAAAAATTGGACAACCTTTTGAAGTGAATTGAAGTAGAAATTATTAGTTCATGTTGATAACTTAAGCTATCATCATCTTGTGAGTTACACTTTTACTTATTTTGTGAGGATAAAAGGCCAAAGTGATCAAAGAAAGACATACAAAATTCATGAGCCTTTAGGGCTTTTTCCTTATTCATATACGGAGTTATTCTCTATACCAACTTAAGTAGTTCCTTTTGGTAAAGAACCCTCTTTGGTGCATACAAAGAAAGGTTGGATTACAAAAGAGATAGATGAGGAAATTATAGATGTGGATCATCGATCTCCCTTACAATATCCTCCTACATCTCATATTCAAGTATGCAAGACAACATCGTCCCATGCCTACCATGCATACGTCTGATGAATTATTTCACTTCTCAAGTGAAGGTTGTCTTAATTTTTAGGTCCAAGTTATGAGTTTTGACCAACACTTCTCCAACTTGTCTAGACGCTATTTGCTGTTAGATTCTTATTGACAAGTGCTACTAGTGTGTCTTCTCCTACAAATACTAACTATTGTCATGTTATCACCCAAATTGCTGTCTAAAATAGTTCAGTTTAAAGGAGTTGACTTAACTTAATCATCCTACTTATGGTTGGTTTGTTGAAACTCTTAAAATTGACATGTTCTCTTTAGAGTGTATAGTATTTTCTTCGCCTTGTTGGACATAAATCTATCTGAAATTTAACTTATCTGAACTGAACTTGACTGAACTTATCTAGCCTTATTAAACTTATTAGACTTTATTGAATTTATTAGACCGATTGAACTTATTAGACATAATTAGAACTTATTGGACCTGATTATTATTAGACTTGATTAGAATTTATTGTAACGTATTAGAGCTTATTTAACTTATTTAACTTATGTAACTTATCTGAATTTAAATTGATCTGAATATTTGAACTAATTAGACCTTAAACTTAATTTTATTATAAGTTAAAAAGAATATGGCATGGTGCTAACATGTTTAGCTGCATGTCATTGATATACTTCCACGGTTGTAGTTCCACATGATTTTATCCTTACAAACATTGTTATAGTTGTGGACTTGTGTTGTGGCAAAATTTACCCCCCAAAAAAATCCCTTCAAAGAATCAATTAATCAATCAATCAAATTCTTAATCCCATAAATAGGATCGGCTACATGAATCAAAATGATTATTTCGTGTGGTTGTCTGCAAAAATCTTCCTCCTCCATCCCTTACGATCCAATACCTCACCCTCATGCAAGTCCATAAACTTCATATCCTTCCTAATTCCTTCCAACCAAGTCATTTTCGTTCTCCCTCTCCCTCGTTTAACCCCTCCATGGTCCCACCCTTCCACTCTTCGTACCGGTGCACCCTCTGGTCTCGTCTTACATGCCCAAACCAACGCAAACGATTCTCCCTTAGTTTGTCTGCAATGTCTGCCACACCTACTTTCTTGCGGATAACCTCATTTCTGATTCTATCTCTTAGAGTGTTCTCACACATCCACCTTAACATGCGCATTTTTGTAACCTCCATCTTTTTTAATGTGCTTCTTCTTAGAAGCCCAACAATTTGTAGCATAGAGCAACACTGGTCTAATGGCAGTCCTGTAGAATCAAAGGGGAAAAAAAATGTATTTCATATATATTGAAAAATCTTGAATTTGTTATATACACCCGGGTGCACCATACACCCAACTAATTCAAAGTTAGTTTTTAAAAGAAAAACAATCATCAAAATGAGAACAAAATACTCATAGGTGTATGATGCACCCGGATGTATATAACAATCTCTCGAAAAATCAAGTTATTCGATTTCGTTTAAACCGAAACTAATTTAACACGTTGAGTATTGAGTAATATGTACTCCATAATTCAAAAATGGAAAGCCAAAGTAGTTAATTTCTACCAATAAAAATGGCAACAGTATACAATAAAATGACAACATCCTTACACCATTATTTAATGCTCCCAATGACTTAAGCCACTAAAACTTCTAATTTTCCTTCTTTAAAATGCCAGGAACTAGGAATCATAGGAAGATACCTAGAATAAAATCGTAACATTTTCATAACATTGTTACAACATCATATTCTAAAGTTTTATTTATTTAAATAAAGTTGCCTAACTAATACTCCAAGTTTCCAACTGTTCCACCTGTTAATTCTTTTAAGTCATTCTGGCGACATCCTATATTCTATATCCTCCTTTTAATCTATTTTTAAGGGCTGCAAAATTGCACTAAAATTTCATTTCTTCTAAGACAATATAATTTCTGGGTTATAACATTGCAACAAGAAATGGGATCGTTATCTATCATTGATGCACCATTGAAGTATCCAAAAGCACGACGCGATGAGTCTCTTGTAGATTACTACCATGGTACTCCTGTTTCCGATCCTTATAGATGGTACGTAATACTTTTATTCAATACGTATATGTAGTCCTTAAAAGAAATACCAGTTTTCGTTTTGTCGCGTGACATATTATAAGTAGTAGTAAGTACTAGCCCTACTAGGTAACACCACATCAATCCTATTTTTTTAATAGTATACGAAAAAAATTTGGATATTAATGTTTATTTATATTTAAAAATTCGATACATCCGTTTACATTTCTTAAATATTCATTTGTTGGTTTATTTTATGTTTTGGTTGAATGGTATATGTTCGTTTAATTAATTGTTCGTTAGATTATGAAGTTGTAAAAGATGATGTCGTGGTCAACCAACTAGGGTGTGGACTTGTGGTTCCGTAGTTGGAAAAATAAGTTATCATTAAGGTGAGAATACTTTAGCAAACTCAATCAAGACTCAATCTCTAGTTGATTAGGGATTTTAGGGTCATATTCAACTAGTCTATATATTATTATGTACTTCTTAATTTCGTATAAGATATGGTATATAGGGCCCTTCTCCTTAATGTGTAAGATGGATGGATACATGGTGTAGTCGTGTAGATATAAATAAAACAATTTTGAAGGTCCAATTATCGACTTAAGATTTCGGTTGAGTTATCTCTACATAGTACAAGCGGATACAAACAACTTTTCTTAGCCTAATATCTAGGAGAATAATTGACTAATCATATAAAAATAAATAAATATATAAAAGAAGTTGTGAATACCTTTAAAATAGTGGGAAAATAACTTAATGTGGGTACTTATTTGATTTATTATTGTTGTAACTCTTTGACAACTTTGTTTTTCACATAGTTACACTTACACAGTGATTTATTTTATGGGGTGAAAAATCCTAAAGTACAAAATTAAGTGAATAAAGCAAATATTAGTGTTTTCCTAACATACTATCTAGCTTTTTATACGTTAACTATGACTAATGTGCTTGGTTTAACAACTATAATCAAGGTTGGAAGATCCGGATTCAGAAGAAACTAAAGAATTTGTGAAGAGTCAAGTGGAACTCACAGAATCTCTGCTTAAACCTTGTGTAATAAGGGAGAAGATTAAGGGAAGGTTGAAGGAGGTTTTCGAGTTTGAGAGGTTTCAAGTGCCTTTCAAACGCGGTGACAAATACTTTTTCTTCCACAACAAAGGTCTTCAGCCCCAAGATGTGCTCTATGTTCAGGTTTAAGGAATCATATTTTTTAACCCCATTTAAAATTAATAGTCACGTACACTATTATTAATGATATGCATTCGTCTTTTCATATGTACTAATTCTAAATTGATTGACAGGATAGTTTGGACGGTGAGCCAAGAGTGTTGCTTGATCCAAATGAGCTTAGTAAGGATGGAACCGCGTCTCTCCACATTTGTGCAGTAAGCGAGAATGCTCAGTACTTGGCATACGGCCTAAGCACTTGTGGAAGTGATTGGATTACCATAAAGGTTATGAGTGTCGCGGATCAGGCTTCCCTACCTGATACTATAAGATGGGTTAGTATTTATCTAGCTACATGTAACATGTTCGTGAATTACTGTATTAAATTTCAGACAAATCAAATTCAAGTTACATTACTGAATCACTGAATTTTCTTGCAAAAAATCTTATTACTATGTTTTTCATAATGTTATTCTTGGCAGGTCAAGTTCAGTGGTCTCGCTTGGACTCATGATAATAAAGGATTTTTCTACAGTCGATATCCTGCCCCTAAGTAAGCCATTTAGTTCATCATGAACAAGCATCAAATCTGATGATGTTAAACTTGAATTATCAATAATTTGCTCCATTAGTCATTATTATGTACTTCTTCTGCAGAGGAGAGTGCACAGGTTGTGGCACTGAAACGAATATAAATCTGAATCACGAACTATATTATCATGTTCTTGGTACGGATCAGTCTGAAGATATTCTATGCTGGAAAGACCTTGAGCATCCTAGATACAGATTTTACCCTCGTGTAACTGATGATGGAAAGGTAACAGCAGATTACTACATATTAATTGGGACTATAATCAAAACTTTGTGTGCCCGCCAAAATATTAGTAGAATGTCTGTAATATAGATATGTCAACCTCCTAGAATTGTTCTGTATGTAACTATTACATATGTTTCGGGATCTTTCCTCTGAGTTTATTTACTTGTGACAATCTTGGTTTGTAAGCTAATAATCTAATGTGTTTTGCAGTATCTTCTTCTGCAAATTGAGGAAAACTGTGAAGAAGTGAACAAACTCTACTATCTAAATCTTTCTTCCCTTCTACATGATGGCCTAAGAAGTGCCCAAGATGCCAATGGTTTGCTTCCTTTTACAAGACTCGTTGATGACTTAGATGCACTTTATCACTATGTTGCTAATGATGATACCAAGTTTACTTTCAAAACAAACAAGAATGCTCCGAGATGCAAGCTAGTATGTGTTGATCTAAATGAACCGGATGTTTGGATTGATGTCCTTCCAGAATCTGAAAAGGATGTACTTGTATCAACTGAGGTTGCTAATAAAACCCAACTTATTGTGTGTTATCTGAGAGATGTGAAGCATGTGCTAGAGATCAGAGACCTTCAGACAGGGGCTTTCCTGCATCATTTACCTATAGACATTGGCACAGTTAGAATTAGTGCTAGGCGGAATGATAGTACCGTGTTTATATCTTTTACTAGCTTCCTTACCTTCAACATAACATACCATTGTGACTTAGCAACAGAAGTTCCAGAAATGAAGATATTTCGAGAAATTTCTGTTCCCAATTTTGATCGCGCTGACTATAAGATTGATCAGGTAAGTAGATGTGACACCAACTTAATTATATACACTATTGTGAAATTTGTTTGTTTTTCTTTTAGTTATATCACTTTTATGCCTTGATGATAATGCCGTCAATCTGCTACTGAATTATCTGTCTGCAATTGTTTTTCAGATATTTGTACCCAGCAAGGATGGCACAAAGATACCAATGTTCGTAGTGGCTAGAAAGGATGTAGTTTTAGATAAATCGAATCCATGTTTACTATATGCCTATGGTGGATTTAACGTTAGTGTAACACCGGGTTTTAGTGTCATCCGTACCGTTCTTCTGAAACACTTAGGTGCCATCTTCTGCATTGCAAATGTTCGTGGTGGTGGGGAGTATGGTGAAGAGTGGCATAGAGAAGGCACCTTAGAAAGAAAACAAAACTGCTTCGATGACTTCATCTCTGCAGCAGAGTTTCTTGTCTCGAATGGTTATACACAACCTTCAAAGTTGTGCATCGAAGGTAGAAGCAATGGCGGTCTCTTAATTGGTGCTTGCATAAATCAGGTACTCAGTTTTATCTAATAGTCTATCTCTTTCCTATAATATGATACATGAAACTATGATTTATAAGACTAATAACCATTTTTCTTTATTATGAATGTGGCAGAGGCCAGATCTTTTTGGTTGTGCTTTGGCTCATGTCGGTGTCATGGACATGCTTCGATTTCACAAATTTACTATTGGTTAGTTGTCAATCCACCATTGTTAGTTAGGAAGTCAATACACTTGATCTCCTTAGATATGTTAATGCTGATCAGTTTTCCATGTTTACAGGTCATGCATGGACTGCGGATTTTGGTTGTTCAGAAAAAGAGGAAGAGTTTAATTCATTAATTAAGTGAGTTATCAATCATCATAATTCTAGTAGCTTAGTAATAACTAGCTAGAAATGAATTGATTAACCATCTTTATTTTAGTATTGTAATAACTTAGAAACTATTAATATAAGTAGGATGATAATTGTATATTTTTGACACTTCTGGTTGAAATGAATATGCCACAGATATTCACCACTTCATAATGTTAGAAGGCCATGGGAAAATTCTTCTGGCCGGTACATACAGTATCCAGCAACAATGCTACTGACTGCTGATCATGATGACCGTGTTGTCCCGTTGCACTCACTTAAGTTGTTAGCAGTAAGTATGCTTACTTATATTAGCTTGTAGGATACCTTCTGCTTCAATTAATACCTCTGCTTTAAAGAATTTCTCGATACTGGCAATTTTTTTGTTGTTTATGTTTGGTGATTTTCTTGTTAGCATGCACTTTCACATAGATCAGTATTTTAGAAATTTCGGCTTTTTCTAAACTGTGGTTATTGCTTTGAACTTTATATTCGTATTCGTTCTCTTGTTGATATTGCAGACTATGCAATATACACTATGTACAAGCTTGACAAGAAGTCCGCAGATTAATCCAATAGTAGGGCGGATCGAATGCAAGGCTGGTCATGGATGTGGACGTCCAATACATAAAGAGGTATGAAATCTCCTCTTAAAACCCATAAAACATTAACATTATCTGTATTCGTGTTTTATGGATGTGGACTAATTCATATGCATTGCAGATTGATGAAGCTGCTGATAGGTACAGTTTTATGGCTAAGATGGTGGATGCTTCATGGAATGACTATTAATATGGTCCTCAACATCATCATTAATGGATCGATTTTATTTATTTTTTTCTTTTCTTTTATGATGTATTATAATGATATTAATATATGCTATCTATATATTAAGGACATCATTTTGTCCTAAGCTACTTGGGATCTCAATATCTCATATATATGGAGGCGTGGATCAAATTTAAACATGATTCATAGAATTTTGTACACAATTAACATGCACAAGAATATGAATGAAGAGTTATTTCAATATGTGTTATACTTTTCATTCCACGTTCTTCATTGTGTAATTTCAATTACTTATACCTTTAATTATCAATATGTAAAATTATAAATTTAGACGAATATAACTTGTCCCACATGACTCAGAGTCAAAGTATAGGGTGCCAATAATACAAAATCGTTACAACTAAATAAAATAAGATGATTTACTCGGCATCTCCGTATGCGTTAGGAATTAGGGATGTCAATGGGGCAGGTTAAATAAGAAACCCGCTTCATCTTCGCCCAAGTGGAGCGGGGATGGAGGGTGGTTTAGCGGGTGATCTGATGGGGCAGGATTAGGGATAAAAATTGTACCCAACATGAGTGATGGATCGGATATAGATTTTAGACTATACTCGGCCCACCCATCCCCGCAATAATGTCTTATATAAATCCAATCTAAGTTCATTACTATAATTAAGGAAATTATGAATATTGTATAAATTTATGGCAATGGCATGTCTCATTGTTGTTAGGTACTTAAGTAGTATGTGATACTTTAATAATTTTTTTGTTTTAAAAATGTAGACATTAGCGAGTGTGGGGCAGGTATGGAGCGAGTGTAAGGCTATCCAAATGGGTGGTGGGGTAGAGATGGATTTTAGGTTGTACTCGATGGGATAGGGATGGATGTAGATACTGTATCTGCCATGGCGGTGGGACGGGGATGCGTATGTGGAGGTACTATCCCTTACCTTCAACCCACCCTGTTGACATCCCTATAAGGAAATTCCTTCGGTTGTAGCTTCGATCAAGATTGTGCTGAAAATTCCAAAAACATACTATGCTCTCTAAACCCTCACTTTCTCTCTATTTTTTGTGTGTGTTTTCTAATCTGAAAATGCTGAATGTTTTATAGCAAGAACAAACCTCATAAAGTCTCTTTTGGAAGCCATAAGACCCATGCCTAAAATGGACCCAAGAATAAGACATAATAAGTCCATCATAAAAACCCACAATACGTGTGTCCAAAAGTAATACAAGTATAAGGTTTGCAAATTGGGTTCGATACCACAATAGGATATAATATTGTACCCGTCATTAGTGGTGGGTCGAAAATGAGTATGAGATTTTTAGGCAAAGATGGGTGTGGAGGTACTATCCCCGCCTTCAACCCACCCAATTGTGATCCCTATTAGGAACTCTTATCCATGGACAAGATGACACGAACACACGTTGTCACCTTCAAAAAAGGGTCGTTAAATTGGTATCCATAGTACCTAAACTAATCACTTTCCAACGTCAAAAATGTTGGCTAAGAGGCCCATATTCGGATATTCCAAATTTCAATTGTGCGGAAAATTCCTCCTCTTCCCTCGCTCCTCCTCCACCTTTCCACTTCATCCATCTTCTTCCTCAGTTTCAGTACCCAATCACAAATTCAACTCTAACCATTTCACTTCTCTTCCTCGAAAACTCCATCCTACTCATTTTCTCTCTCCTATTACCTCTTCATCCTCCTCAACCTTCTCTTCAATGGCGTCCGCTTTCCAGAAACCCTTGCATTATCCACTCTCTCGCCGTGATGATTCCGTTGTCGAAGATTACTTCGGCGTCAAAATCGCCGATCCTTATCGATGGTTAGCATTTCGATTTTCTTCTGCAATTCTATTTTATCTCTAGTTCGTTTCGGTGTTGAATTTGGTTGAGTTTGCGGGGAATTTTAGGTTTTTGTATTGGATGATTATTGTTGATGACATTTTTAATTCAAGTAATATTTGGATGATAAAGTGTTTGATTTTGATTTGTTTTGGATGATTTAGGCTTGAAGATCCGGATTCTGAAGAGACGAAAGAGTTTGTTGAGAATCAAGTGAAGCTAACTGATTCTGTGCTTAAAGAATGTGAGACCAGAGATAAGCTTAAGGAGAAGATGACCGAGCTTTTCGATTATCCGCGGTTTTATCCGCCATTTAAGCGTTGTGATAAGTTTTTCTACTTCCATAACTCTGGTCTTCAACCGCAAAGTGTGCTTTATGTTCAGGTTTGTTGTGTTAGAGTTCAATATCTTTTTCCTCGAGGTTTGCATGTGATGATATATAATTATGTTATATAGTGTAAGATGTGGTGTTTATATTTACCGAATTGATGATCGAGTGTTGCAGTTGCTACTTCAGTTGTGTTGCTTTTTATCAAAATCGGATTAGTAAATTTGGTTATCCTCTCGAGATTTTAGGTGAACGATTTCTGTTTCGATTTTATAACAGAAGGATTTGGAACAACAGGCATATCAGTGAGATTACCATTGCAAAGATGATGGTGGACAATGTCGGTGGCGTGAAGAATTCTTATAAATAGGCTGAAATAGTTCAAGCTAGATTCAAATGATGAGGTGAGACGTGTGTGTATGGCGTAGTAATAAGATGAAATCAGTAAGGATAACATAATTAGAGATGAATTCACTCTAAGGAAGAAGTACAAGTGATTCTAGAATAATATTGGAAAGAACTTAAACGTGCTATATATTTGGGGAGAGGAGAGGGAGAAACCTGTGTTTTTATTACTTGAAAAAATTTCTGAGAGCCAAGGTCTTTTGATAGCGACACGAGTACATATTTGTTATGAATTCTCAGCTCGTCAGCTCGGTGTAAATAGAATAATGTTTGCTGAATTTGTACCAAGTTTTCTGAATGATATGCTTTTCTAGTTGGTGGACCAATATCGTGCGTTGTTAATTAAGGAAAGTATGCTATGATATGCTATTCTAGTCGGTTGAACAATTCCTTGCATAGTTTACAAGTACTAGAACTTATTGCTTGTAAAGTGCATGTTGTGTACAAAGAACTTCCTTACAACAATTTACTTATTTAAGCTACTTTAGGTAGCTACATAAAGCAAGCTGTTGATTTTTATTATGCCCTAAGCTGATTTGGTCTCTGCATTTTGGAAATGATTTTAACACAGATGTAATTGATAGTTTAGATTGAATTATTGCTTGCTTGTTAGTGCAGTGGTTCTGAACTGAGTCTCTCTTCTATCTAGCTAGCTAATGTTACATAATTTTTTTATCATTTCTACCAGGATAGTCTAGATGGAAAGCCAGAGGTGCTGCTTGATCCTAATCAGCTTAGTGATGATGGAACAGTGGCTTTGAACACTTATTCTGTGAGCGAGGATGCCAAATATTTTGCATATGGTTTGAGTGCAAGTGGAAGTGATTGGGTAACAATCAAAGTAATGAAAATTGAAGATAAAAGGGTTGAACCTGACACTCTATCCTGGGTCAGTATATATCAAATTTTTCTGATTTATTGATAAGAATGTCTTTCTCTACAAGCAATCGTTATGCTTACTTAGCTTGATTTTTATGTACTACAGGTTAAGTTTAGTGGTATTACTTGGACACATGACAATAAAGGATTCTTCTATAGTCGCTACCCACCGCCCAAGTAAGTTGTCATTTCTTTTGAAAGTTTGATATTGATTACATCTGACACCTACACAATTCCTGATTTTGTGTCTAAACTCTAGAGTATAACGTCTGATGATTATCAGTTTGAAACAAGATTTTTTTTTGGCCTGTTTGTTAAATTATGTTAATTTAATCGTAAAATTCTTTTTAAGAATTCCGTTGATCCTATTGTAAGAGAATTTCAAGGAGTTTAATCTTCCACACATGTAAATTTACTATACTAATTTGGATGTTCAAAAAAAGTTGCTGAATTTCCTTTACATTTAAATTTCTCAAAATGCCCCTTCCTAGTTTAAGTGATGGTCTATGTTACAGTAATGCTTTATTTCATCTCAAGTACCCATGTGTCCTCAAAAACTTCAGCATTGGTAAGGTTGTTTGAACAATTGGCACAATGGCACTTCATTTTGAACCTAAATATATGGGAATTTCCTTGCTGGGAAATTTCTTAAGGTGGCCCAATGGTTTTGCAAAACACTGAAATTAACCTTTTGATTTGTTGTAGAATATGGTTTTTTTTTTTTTTTTTATATATATATATATATATATATATATATATATATATATACCTAGTGACCTTAAAAGTCTTTATTGATGACATAATTGCAACTTTCAATAACTATATTTGCTTAAATTGTAAGTTCATAAAGAGTTTCAAAATCCTACATTGAAAATAACCCAAAGAGAAACATCCTATTTCTAGAACATTCCTAATCTCTTCTAATGGAGGGTTCTACATACTAGCTTGCGAGATGGTTCCCACCTCTAATAGAACCATCTATAGAAGGAGGATTTTACGTACTTCCATCCTAGCATGTACACGATTGTTCTAGACATACACAAGAACACTTTAGGGCTTCAAAAGCACTAACTGCCATGTTGTCCACAAACTTGTATTTCAGGACCTTGTCATGGAAATTCAGCATCACAATCGTATTCCTTGACCCAAAATGTGGTGGACCTCCAATCTTGAGTCCGTTTGGCTCACTTAATGTCTTATTATTATTTTACCATCAAATGGGGGTTCATTGGGAATAGAAAGCTAAACCAAAATAAAGCTTTTTAGGGGGAGTGCTGCTCCAGTGCTCCTAGCAGCTCATGGGACCCCCCTAGACCATGATACTGCCCTCATGACCAACAACTTATCTGATGCCCCATGTATTATGGGAGATGACCCGTGAGTCCGTGACATCTTGCTTCCTTACCACCTGCAATTATCATTATTAACCCTGTCACAATTGGCTGGTGCCTAAGCGTGCATATCTCTATCTCACTTTCCTTTAAACCCTTTCTTTGCACCCTTCTCCTAGCCTGTAACGGTGTAACCCCTTGAACCACCACTTCCTCTCTCCTCTACGTGACCCCTTCATGCCTCTCCATTCAGCTCACTGCTCACTTTGGTAAAAATTTTTGTATTAGAACTGCAAACTGACTGTCACACATGCGACACAGCCACACAGCATTACATTAATGTTATGAAATTTTCTTTGTTTGGTTAGGATATATTGGAATTCTATTCTATAGTAAAATTTAGAAACAACACTAACAGAACTGGAAAGGAAAAAAGAAAAATAGATCTTAGAAATTAAAGGGAAAATAATACTAGTATGATTCAGAGGAGATGATGTAAATGGGATAGGGTAAAGGAGAAATGATAAATGCTAAGTTCTGGGTATTTGGAGTTAGAGACTGAAAAATGAGGAGAAAGGGCTTGTCTAATTAGCTGTGAGGGATTGGTGATTGCTAGTTGCAAAAGGATCGTGATGGTGGTACAAGGGTCTAAAAAATAAGAGATTGAAAGGGGAGATTGCGAGAGTAAGAGAGTTGAGCGTGGTTGCTCTCCTAGTGGGAACGAGAGAATCAAAACAGGATATGGAGTCAAGAGAGTTCAAACGACCTTCTTAAGGAATCCCTGTCTCTGGTCCTACTCCAATTCGTGGGCAGTATATTAGATAAGGTTGACTAAAGTTTCTTATATAAGAAGCACACCCTATCTAACGGTGTAAGCATTCAGGTCATTTTAGTAAAAAATTTTAACCTTCAGGATAGTCCAGGCAGTCGCAAAACACAAGGTCAATTTGAACTTTTTGCTACACTCGATAAGGATGTGTAACAGTTGGACACTACCTATGTTTGACAAAACTACCTTGGTAACATAGCTTATGTGGGAATGATCCAATTATTACAGAGGATCTTCTAGTAATATTTTGGCATGTTCTTCATTAAGAGAGGTTGGACTATGCTATTGTTGTCTCCCTAAAGCTATCGAGATTGTTGCCACCTATAAAGGAACCATCTATACAAGGAGGTATTTTCATACTTCCATCCTAGCATGTAAAAGATTATTCTAGACATACACTAGAACACCTTAGGGCTTCCAAAGCACTAACTTCCATGTGGTCCACAAACTTGTTTTCAGGACCTTGTCTCGGAAATCCAACATCACCATCGTATTCCTTGACCCAATGTACGGTGGACCTCCAATTTTGAGTCCAATTGGAGCTCTTTTGGCCCACTAAATGGCCCATTATTATGTTATCATCAAATGGAGATTCATTGGAATTAGAAAGCTAAACCAAAATAAAGCTTTTTAGGGGGGAGTGTTGCTCCTAGCCTAGGCCATGATACTGCTGTCATGAACAATGACCCATTTGACACCCCATGTATTATCGGAGATGACCCATGACATCCTGCTTCCTTACCACCTGCTATTGCCATTGTTAACCCTGTCATAATTGGCTGCTGCCCTAGCGTGCATATCTATGATTCACTTTCCTTTGAAACCTTTTGCGTCTCTTCTCCTAGCTTGTAACCCCCTAGAACCACCTCTTCCTCTCTCCTCAACCTAACCCCTTCACACCTCTCCATTCAGCTCAATGCCCACTTTGGTAAATTTTTTTTGCTTAACTTCAAATTTTTTACTGTCACGCTATCATAGGCACATCCGCGCTGTATAACAATAAATACATTGTGTTAATGTAGTTCAAATTCCTTTGTTTGGTTAGGATACATTGGATTTCTATTCTACATCGAAATTTAAAAACAACACTAAAATAATGCAAAGGAAAAAAGAAAAAGAGAATTTGGAAATTAAAGGGAAAATAAAATAATACTAGTATTGTTTAGAGAAGATGATGAGATTGAGATAGGGTAAAGGAGAAATGCTAAATGCTAATTTTTGGGTATTTGGAGTTAGAGACTGAAAAATGAGGGGAATGAGTTTGTCTTAGGTGGGGGGGGGGGGGGGGATTGGTTATTGCTAGTTGCAAGGATGGTGATGGTGGTACAAGGGTTTAGAAAATAGAATAGTGAAAGGTGACATTGCAAGACTAAGAGTGTTGAGTGTGGCTGCTTTCAGTTGGAACGAGAGAGAATCAAAACCTTCTCCTAAGGAATCCCTGTCTATGGTCCTATTCTAATTTGTGGGCAGTCCGTTAGATAAGATTGACTAAAGTTTCTTATTTTTGAAACACACTATTTAACGGCGTAATCATTAGGGTCATTGTAGCAAAACTTTGTGACCTTGAGGATAGCCCAGGCAGTCGCAAGAATACAAGGTCAATTCAAACATTTAGCTACACTCATGGATTAGGATTAGGTCCCTAGAAAATTTCCCATCTTTAATATTCTTGTAACATAGGTTATGTGGGAATGATCCCATTATTACAGAGGATATTCTAGTAGTATTTTGGCATGCTCTTCATTAGGAGAGGTTGGACTATGCTACTGTTGTATTCCCAAAGTCTGAAGCTGTATATTATAATTTGTTTGTTCGTAAAGATTCTAAAGAATGAAGATGACCGTGATTTTCCGATGACCTTTTATGCTCATGTAGCTAGGAGCCTTGGAAATATCTGAAACTTGTATTTCTGGTGCAGTGAAGGAAAAACATCAGATGCTGGAACTGAAACAAATTCTAACCTTAACCAAGAGCTGTATTATCATGTTCTTGGCACTGATCAGTCTGAGGATATTTTGTGTTGGAGAGACCCTGAAAACCCAAAACACTCATTTGGGGCCGAGGTAACAGATGATGGAAAGGTAATTGCTGTTCTGTGCCAACTTAACACTACCTTTATAATTATTATTAGTGCTGCAGTTTGCTAAAAAGTTGAAAGGATAGGTATTTTCTCATTTATATACCATTATTGCATTTTTTTTTTTTTTTGAGATCTCCAGCTTTTGACCATGATCCTTTTTTGTCTGTATATTTCAGTATCTTCTTTTATATACTTCAGAGAGCTGTGAAGTGGTGAATAAAGTGTACTACTTAGATTTGACAACACTCCCTAATGGGATTGAAGGTTTTCGTGGGGGAAAAGAGTTGCTTCCTTTCACAAAGCTTATTGATACATTTGATGCGGCTTATGACGCTGTTGCTAACGATGATACTGCATTTATTTTTCGAACTAATAAGGATGCTCCAAGATATAAGTTAGTTCGTGTTGATTTGAAAGCCCCAGGAATATGGACTGATGTTATTCCGCAGTCTGAGAAGGATGTGCTTGAATCAGCCTATGCTGTCAATGGAAACCATCTTCTTGTCTGTTACTTGAATGACGTGAAACATGTTCTTGAGGTTAGAGACCTTGAAACAGGCTCTCTGTTGCATCACTTACCCCTTGATATTGGATCAGTTGATGATATCTCTGCAAGGAGAAAAGACAGTGTGGTGTTTTTTAGGTTTACAAGCTTCTTGTCTCCAGGCATAATTTACCAGTGTGACTTAAAATCAGATGTACCAGAATTGAAGATCTTTAGAGAAATTGTTGTCCCCAAATTTGATCGTGATGAGTTTCAGGTTGATCAGGTATATGCTTTTACTTCTATCTTCTTTGCATAAATATCTTCATTCATGTGATGTGAAGTAATGTTTGCTATTATCTGTATCTTCTTTTCCTGTGCTTGCTTTGGCTCATGAGTCATGACTTTGACATTTAGACTTAGTTTTGATGTGAACCTTTTAATTTTGGTGTTTATGTTCATGCTTTGTATGTTTTAATGACAATAGGTATGTATACCTTGATGCTAAATTCTCGATTTATGTCTGTCTAAATCCATTGAGATGTATGATCGAAGAGTTCCGGGAATCATAGCTCGAAACATATTATATCTTAACACTTTTGAAATGACTCTAGTCATTAGGTCTCTAATATGTGTAATGCAATTGCTAAATCTATTGCTGTTTGTTTTACTTTGTAAAACTTCCTCCATATCTTTTTGTTTGACACATTTCTTTAGTCACGTTTGCCAATGCACAAATTTAATCATTAATCTATAAAGATTGATAAGCAAAATTTATCAAAAGTTGATATTTTTAAACTACATATTGAGATGAATCTTACAAGACTCCACATGACTATATTTTCCATTATTATAAATGACAAGATACAATCAAAAGGGAGTTTGTGAATAGTGCTAAATTCAAAACGTATCAACTATGTGTAAATCACAAAATATTATTGATCGTTTGTACCAATATGTCCTTGTTCTGTAAACAGATTTTTTCAAATTGAACGTCAATTTTATTAGATATACAGAATGTCTAATCTCTGTACGTAGTTTGTTAAATATTTTTGAAGTATACTTAAAATCTTACCTGTTCAAATAATTGCTCCATTATGTCATTGTTTCTGTCTGTTTAGTGGTTTGTCTTGTTTTCTGTCAACTTAAATCCTCTCTTAACTCAAGCTTCTTGCTCCTGCCAGTCTTCCACCCTCCCTCTTTTTGGGCGTGAGTCATTTGTCTAGGCGCACATATTTCTATTTTACTCTTATCAGCTTCTTTCTCATCTGCTTTCAGGTTTTTGTTACCAGTAAAGATGGCACTAAGATACCAATGTTCATAGTTTCAAGAAAGGGAATTGTTTTGGATGGTTCACACCCATGCTTATTATATGGTTACGGTGGGTTTAACATAAGTATCACACCATCTTTTGGTGTCAGTCGCATTGTTCTCTTAAAAAATCTTGGTGCTATTTTTTGCATTGCTAATATCCGGGGTGGTGGTGAATATGGAGAAGAATGGCACAAGGCAGGATCCCTTGCAAAGAAGCAGAACTGCTTTGATGATTTTATTTCTGCTGCTGAGTTTCTTGTTTCTAATGGTTATACCCAGCCAAAAAAGTTGTGTATAGAAGGTGGAAGTAATGGTGGGCTTCTTGTCGGTGCATGTATTAATCAGGTATCTGCTAGCATCCCCCCACTCCACAACACACACCTTTTTTTTTTTTGGTATTATTATTAATAATATTTTCAACTTCTCCCATGCTGTTGTTAACCCATTGTATTCTACTATAATAATTGTGAATGTAGAGACCTGACATCTTTGGCTGTGCTCTGGCTCATGTTGGTGTCATGGACATGCTCCGATTTCACAAATTTACCATTGGTGAGTGAATATTGCTGTACTCCAAAATAAAAGTGGTTCTTTGTTACTATTGATACACTTTGCTGATACCTGAGCTATTTCCAGGTCATGCTTGGACATCAGATTATGGTTGCTCTGATAAGGAAGAGGAATTCCACTGGCTAATAAAGTAAGTAGTATCATGCGTTCAAGAGTGGGCGTTGAGCGAATAGATATAGTGCTGTGGTTTTGAAACTTTTCAAATATACACAATACAGAATTTAATTGAATAAAATTTTACATGAACTTTTAGGCTTTTCATGTGATACATTTACTGAAAAATATGTAAAGATCTGTCTGACATAGCAAGCATGCAAGGTGATTCTGAGTGTAATACTGTATTAGGCATTGCTTTTATTGGCAGAGTACTTAATCTGAAGTATATTAATTCATTAGGTGAGACTCAACGTGTTTTTTGGCATAGTACTTTGATTTCACTTTGATAGATCTGCCATTTGTTAGTCCATGCAGTCTGTTAATGACCATGAGGAGAAAACGATTTATAATAGAAGCAGATGAGTGAGATGACATTTAGACTTTGGTGGTTCAGCCCATACATGTCCTATTACAACTCAAATCCCATTCATTCATCTTTTGTTTCCTACACTGAGCAGAGCTCATTCTTGCTTACAGGTACTCGCCTCTACACAATGTTAGGAGACCATGGGAACAATCATCTGATAGAACTGCACAGTACCCCTCTACCATGTTATTGACAGCTGACCATGATGATCGTGTGGTGCCTTTGCACTCCCTGAAGTTACTGGCTGTAAGTTCTCTTGAACTATTACTTGCAACTACTGTTACATGAAAGTGAACATTAGTGCATTAACTCATTCACATTAGCACTCTGCAATGTCTGCATCCTTTTTCTTATGGCCAAGTAAATGCACAGCGCCTTTCCTATCCTTGAAAGATTTTATTGTATGTATATGTACTTGCAGACAATGCAGCATGTTCTTTGCACAAGCTTGGATGATAGCCCTCAGAAGAACCCAATTATTGGTAGAATTGAGTGCAAGGCTGGTCATGGAGCAGGACGCCCAACACAAAAAATGGTTGGTACCATATAGAATGTTTTCATGTCAAAATTATTGGGTATGACTTTGTCGGCTAACCTATAATTTGCTACCTTTTGTAGATTGATGAGGCAGCAGATCGTTATGGCTTTATGGCTAAGATGGTAAATGCATCGTGGATTGATTAAAGAATTGCTACATAAAAATGGAGTGATTCCGGGTTGAATCTTTTACTTTTTGATTCGTCTATCATGGATAGGAGGAAGACCTCTATTATTTTGCGATGACACATTTATCTCATTTTCTATAGTCATTCTTGGGGTCTTGGGTAGATCATTTTATTCAATGATTAGCGTCATTTTGACTTGAGTTGGAATGTAGTTGCTTGTAAGGTAGTGATTGAAGTTGAATAGCTTTGGAAGAAGTAAGTTTTTTTTTTGGTTTTTTTTTTTTTTAATTGCAAACTAAAGATCTGGACTTACTTTCTTTGAACTTATTGACATTTACGGAGGAATTTAGATTTAAATCGGGAGCGAGGTAAATCAAGAGCTGGTGGTAAATCAAAAGTTTGACATTTTTCTACCTTATTTTTTTTTCCTTTCTAATAGAGAAAGAGGGAGTGAGGAAGACAAATGCAATTAATTCAAAAAAATATGCTGTACCTCTTTTGCTTCCAAGATTACCATCAATCAATATTAAAGGTAAATAATAAAACGTAAAATTGATTGATAATATAATATGCAATCATGCATATGATTTAGATACGGTATTATCAATTATGCATATGTGATCAAAAAGAGGTCTCTTAAATCGATACATTTCATACGAACTGTGCCTTTGAATCAGACACGTTTATCAATTGCAGAATCTATTCTCCACTCCATATCGTCAATAACTAATTAAAAAAAGAGAGAAAAAACATTATAGCCACTAAACCCTGAGTCACCCTAAACCCCAAAATTTTTCTCTTGCCAACTAAAAATTATAAATCGGTCTGACTGGTCACCATTGGTTGTGGAAGTACTTAAGATGATGAGTTTGTTCAGAATATTGAAAACCGTATCTTCATTCAGTCAGGAAACAGTCCATCTTCACATCTGTTACATCAAGCTGGAGGATCTCTGCTCTACAACCCAGAATCGAGCCAAGGCTGGAGAAAAGAGAAAAACACATTGTAACACAAATCTGAGGCATTGAGGCAAAGGTCTAACTCAAGAGTAAGAAAACGAATATGACTGTTTCTGTCAGGTTATCCAGTTTGGAAGTAAATAATACTCCATTGTATTGGATGGGCACATGAAAAAAGGTTGATAAAGTAAGAGAGAGGAACTAAAATGGTGAAGGTGTAAGAAAAGGTGAATAAAGTTATAGGAGGAGAAAGGTGGATGAAGTAAATAATGGAGTAAAGAAGATGGCAAAAAGTGTTTTACCAAAATTGGCATAAGTGGGTTAAAAAAACGATATAAGGAAGAACAAAAACATGGAGGGAGTATCTAGATTTGGAAACTATAACCCATAGGCACCTCCTCGCATGGTGCTAGGAATTAGGATTTCCCCTAAACTCGGCTCTACCGAGCAAAAATTTTTTTAAACTGAACTGAAAAGGAATCCGACATTTGACATATTCATCCAAACGAAGACAAGGAAACTATACATAGAAAAATTAAGTTCAAAAATGAGAAGACAATTATAAGCATACCTTGGATAAGTGCGTCCAAGATCTCCATGGACAAATTCCTTGATGTATGTTCCTGCCTACAATGAAGATTTTGTATTACTATTATCCAAATAATGGTTAAAAAGGCTTTTGTTTGGGCAGCAATTTTTAGACATAGTCATATTTGTTTACACTTGCACCATAACCTAGCATGCTAAATCCATAAACAATCCAAAAGAAGAGGGCAAAACATGTGCTAAAGAGAGATTGAATTTTTTTTTTTTTTTTTTTTTTTTTTTTTTTTACCAAGGCACTTAAACCCTTACATCCCTGAAGACCCTGACAACAAAGTTTGAAGATGTGCAAAAGTGATCCACCATTCTTTGAAAACGAATTTGGAAAGGAAAGGATTTACTCTTTATGAATCCCAGATCAAATAATCAAATAATCGATAGTTCAAATAGGTCAATGATTAGCCACGGGAAGTACCTGTGTGCAGAGATGGAGGAGGAAAAACTGGGTACTTCCAGACATCTTCTCAATATTCATCCTGTTATTAAGAAGATTAATATGAAAAGAGGAGAAGATATTCAGGATGAGAAAAACACCAAGCATCCTAAATGAATAAATGGAAAGAAATCAAGTCTAGTCAGGAGTCTTAGAAATGAATTATCTTTTCACGTTCTAGAGGACTTCGACGATGAAGTACCCTCACCGGGGTTCTCTGTGATAATTTCTATTCAATAAGAAAATAGAGAAATTATGATTAGTTGCACAGTTACCACCAAGGACCAGCAACAATGTTCAGGCAAATTAAGAATGTACATAGCTGGAGACTAACTCCCAAAATAATGACCTACAGATAATAGGCATTTCCATCCACAATACCCATAGAAAGTAAGCCACTTATATATTACAGTACTAAAGGCAAGATGAAAATACATTATCTGCATCATAGATCAGTTATATGCATACACAAGTGTAGAACATTGTATGAGAGCATGAAAGTTTCCCCGATGCCCGACACAGCAAGTCCCAAATGAGGCGACCTCCTTATGCATGTGCGCCTTACCGCTACATGTCTTTGTGGTGTAGCTTAGTATCATTGTGTGTTGTTTCCTCTATTTATTAGCTTGTTGCGCTTATGGGGAAGGCTGGCCTGGATTGAGCCTTGGGGATTCAAGCACCACAAGGGCGATCTGCGCTCTTCCCGTGCTTGTCCTGTGATATCAAAGCCTTCTCAACATCGTTTAAATAGGGAGGTTCTATTCACCATCAAGGAGATCCACCATTTTCAACTATGGCACAGGGATAGTTGATCTATTTTCTCGTGTATGAATATGGGATGAGGAAGAAGGGAATTGAATTGGAAATATTCATTTCCATGCTCTAAAAAAACCAAAATCCTTTTACTATTAGATGGGAAGGAGAACATACGCCCACTCATTCCCTCCCATCACCTCCCCTCCTCTCCATTATTGCCAACCAAAGACACTGTAATTGACATTTTAATGAATTATAAGCTCACTTATACACAGAAATATGAGAGAGTAAAGGATAGCTCAAGTGGTTAAAGCTCCTCTCCCGGTTCTAGGAAATCCTGATATCGATTCTCATCACTTGCCCTTGTGGCTCTCCAAACACCAAAATAATGCACAGAGAATATGACGATAAAATTATGAGGATTTCCACAATCAATAGAATTCCCCCTTCCCCAAATGTTGGAGCCTATGTAAAGGAAATGCAGTCGTGTTTAAGTGATGTATGCGTAAGTAAATAAAATTGTGAAGCAATTGTAAACAATGTAATATATCGTAGAACAACCAACTTTGTCAAAATATAAATCTAAAGTGAAGTGATAATAAATTCATCAGAAACTCACCAAATCTTTAAGTAAAGATAAAGTCATCAAATCTTTATCCTCAAGCTGACGAGAAATCCACACTAGGGCTGTATATTGCTTCTGCATAAAAGAATAGTATCGAACATTTTTTATAGAGTCAAAGCAAAATAGGGAAATGACAAAGATTATAGAAAGTGACAAATAAAAACACAGAAAATTCGGGTATGTGGGAGGGAGCCCCAACTTTAGGGAAAAAATAGAGACAAAACTTGCCCAAGATATACATAATATGTTGCAATAAATAGGGACATCACAAAGAAAAATATATTGCAATTTACTCCCTAGTCCCTACGTCTCTACATGTTGTTCCTACTTTGACTTTTTTTGTAAGACAATCACCATCAAAGTGGGAACAACAAAAAGAGATGGAGGGAGTATAAGGGATGGAAGGAGTAACAAAAACTTTTATTCAAATAATATAATTGGTTTCACCGAGGATAACCTGCTTCTCTGCTTCACCTTCACGCATTAGGGTCCAAACTTGTTCATCAACAACTTTAAGGTTTTTCACCTTCACCTAAGTAATAAATGAGATCTACTCAAAAAGAACCGAAAGAAGTCTATACCAAAATGATATAAAAGAAATGACAGCATTACAAGATACTTGGTCCTCTCTTACCAATTTTCCTTCCAAACTATTAATTTTCATTTCCATCTCTTTTAGTGACAATTCTGATGGCAACATTCGGGGATTTTGAATTTCAAGTAAAAAAGGACGTCCAGAGCCCAACATTCGGACCTGAAATTTACAAGAGTAAATAAAAATAATAATTCATAAAATTACATCAAACACGAGAACTCACATGCTTAGTACATCTATGTCTTCTCTGCCAGCAGCATGAAACTTGTAATTATCACCCCTACACAACGGAAGAATGCTATTTCCCACAATCTCCTGTAAATTACAGCAAAAGGTTTCATAAATCAGTTGTCACGCTTCACGGGGGAAAATAGTTAACACTTCATATAGCCAAACAGTTATCCAGGTAGTACCTCAACAGATGCTTCTCCCATTCTTTCATCATCAATAATCCATCGTGACTGGCTCACATTTCTAGAGTACTGCAATACAATGTATAAAGCATGAATCCCACACCAATCTAAGGAAGTCAAGGTATCTAAGCTGCTTCTTCAACATAACTATGAGCTCAGAGATAGACTTTAAAAACCTATGATACATAATAAATTATAACCAATGATTGGATGCCATAGCTTTCACGATTATATATTGGACACCATAATTTTATGAGCACACGAGAGCTGAAGCAAAAAGTAGGCATGGCAGATTCCGCTTAAAAAAAGATTAGGATCTAGTAGTAAGAAAGGTGAGAAGCAATTAGATACATCAAGTACTGTAATTACTGCAAATACATTGAAGCAATATTGAAACTACATCAAATACCCATTACAAATACATTAAATACACGATTTAGGTACATCAAGATTGTGAATAGATATTTCAACCAAAACTGAACAATATATAATAGAAAACAGATGTCAAATAAAGCTTGCTGCACCGTACATAATCCAATTCCTAGACTCAACGAATAAATGACTAGTTTAATGTGTGAAAGACCATTTGACATAAAAATTAAAGAGTTTATGGGAAAAAATCAAAGCTAGGGATATGTTGTGCCAATTATCATTAATGCCAAGAAAAATGAGATTCATTAATGGCGGAGGGGTAAGAGCTGAGGGATCCACGACCAATTTACCGGCAGTAGAAGTGTGGTTGTCAAGTTCATTGCAGCTGTCGAGTTGATGGTGGTTGTGAGAACTTTAAGTTAATGTCGGAAAAAAAAAAATAACGAGGAGGTTAAGAGGATGGCCAAAGGAATAAATGAGGGAAATAAAAAAAACAAGGAGATGCTTTAAATCTTGACGATAAGATCTAAGGTATAAGTACAAGGTTGGGATCCAATGAGAAGGATTAATGTGCAAAAAAAAAGATCTAAGGTATATCTAATATATGTGCAAAATATATCCATATATATTTTATCTCTCTCTCTCTCTCTCTCTCTCTCTCTCTCTATCTATCTATCTATCTATCTATCTATATATATATATATCCCCCTCTCTCCCTCTCTCTCCGCCTGTCTCACTCTCTCCAAAAAAACATGCATAAAAGTAATATGAATCATAGAATGGATTAGAAATATTTGATGTGTGCTTTCAATGTTACCTTCAACCTCTTGCTTGGAAATTAGAGACTCAAACATCGCTACTCTATTGTTAGTCCACAAGCGCAGATTGCATTTCCACGAATGCTTATTCACAAGGATATACGTAATTACCTTGCTTTTAGGGAGGGGAGGGGGTGGATTTTGGGACAAAAATATTATGTTCAATTTGTTGTGGAATAATTTTACTAGAAATCTCACTCTTATCCCTAAATATATAATCTTATTATCTATTTTAGGAGTGGTGTGTTTGCTTCAATCCTTCAGTTCACGTGTGACCTCATAGGATTCAATTTATTGATAGTGGATCTAATCCTATAAGTCCACGGATTATAATTATTCTGGTCTCTAATAAGACGTTATGAGTTATGACCACCTAAATAACCATACTAATTATCTCCTGAACCTTGTTATATTTAATAATTGCACTAATGCTTGAGGATACCCACTTGTCTAAGAACAAGTGCGTAATCTTCAAATATATCAAGCATCATTAAAAAGATAACAAGTTTAACTCTTTCGGAGGTCATAATGTCTAGCTGGAGACTAATTATGGTATGTAGACTAATAAGATTAGGTCAATTGCTAATTAATCGGATCCTATGAGGTCACACAATAAGCGACAAATCGAAGAAAACACGCCATGAGTTTAGTAGATAAAAAATGGAGGAGCAACGTTTGAGGCTCTAATCTCCAAGTACAGGTCGAAGGTAGCATTAGAATCATGCATCAAATATCTTACTTCTAATCCATTCTATGGCTCATATAATTTATATGCACGTGATCTGTTTAGGTGTTAAGAATATGATTCTAGAAATTCCACTAAACGCACCTAAAACCCTACGGTTGCACATTTAGTTCAAAATAATATGCATATAAAATTTCATCATCCTTCTCATTTTATGGATCTTTTCATAATGAAGCAAGCAAAAAAGGGCCTTGGTGGATTGCATAAAAAATAATTCATTAAGACAATAGCATTGAAATTATCATATTCACACAAAAATTTCATTAGGCTAATGAGTGCCATCTGCTATGCCTAATTGGGTGATCTTGTAGCCCTAATATTAAATGTAGAAATATTTGGTAATGAGACTGACTAATCTCAAAATAATTAAATGATTAACACAGATTATCTAGCTGGTGAAGAATCCAAGTAATGCTGTTTTCCTTTGTTTTGGTTTAGGCTTTATTTTTTAAGCCAAATAAACAAGGCATTATGTATATGAAGAAACAAAACCAAAGAAACCAAAATAAAATATTTCAGATGCTAAATTTTTAACGATACCAAAGTAAGAGTTTTAAGAATATGCAAATTAGTATTATACCTTCAAGTATCTACCCCCAATATAGATAGGTGTACTGGAACAAAGAACCTCCAAGCTGCAAGCTGGTATCTAAGGTTAAAAAGAAAACAAGTTAATTTCCTAAATTCTGAAAATAAACTAGGCCATTAAAATAATTATCTATGATACACATACACCAGATCTAACAAGAAACAGGTACACCCAAGCACAAGTTTTCAATGTCTCATGCACCTTCTAGAACAGTCATAATTTCCCCTTCTATAAGAAATTGGGTATGAGTTTACCTATTTCTAGGTACCACCAGAGCCTGGCAACCCAGGTATATGAAAGAAATTGTAAGCATAACAGCTCATACAGTAAGACAATGTTAACCTTAAAGGTAATGCATGATGTCAACTCCAGTATTTAAGTCCTAGAAAAACATTGTTTTCAGTTGTGCGTCCAATAAAAGCTGGCAGCAATTTTGTATTAATGCTTTTCGTTCTGAATCTGCTACATTGATTGGATATTGGTCATATGACAAAAGGAAATGAAAGGATGAGCTCAAGTCATTAAGTGTGTTATGCCTCGAGTGAGACACGTGCTACAACAAGTAGGAAAAGTAACATAAAACAAGGTCATTCTGGAAGAGACTGATTACAAGCACTCTGACCATCTTCTTGATTGAATACTAAGCAACATACACGTATACCATCAAGTGTGAATACGAAAGGAAAAAAAAATCACCTTCTCCAATGGGGTCTGAAGGGTTTTGCTTCTAGCAAATTGTTTGCACATTGCTTCAAATTGAAATCATTCTCAGTAATTTCAGACCTTCCTGTTCCAACAAATAGACTACTTCAATATTGAAAGGCACAAGTGATCACTAGGTATTCCATGAAAACAATAGCAATGATATTAAAAATTTGGTTCACATGCAGCTAATGATGCCATCAGCAAGTTTTAATGTAATCTTCAGTGTTCGATCTTCAAAGGCCTACCAGTACTAATTTAGAACGATTCATCATCAGTACAGAACAACAACGCCTAGGAGACGACGACGACAACAACAACAACAACACACACATACACACACACACAAAAAAAAAAATTCCAAGCTTCATCCTCATCTTGACAGCTCGAAAGTTAGCCACATCAAGAGGCAACGACAAAATGCAAACAGATGTATAGAAGCAATGAGTAGAAAAGTATGAACTTGCCTATTTTCAGCTTCCTGCTGCCTTGGTTATTTTCTTTTCCATTATCAGTCTTCAGTGGCGTTTCAGAAGATGTATAAGTCAACCGAACACGGAAAGAGCTTGAACCAGATTTGACACCCTGTAAAACCTCACAACTTGATCATGGCAACCTTGGTAGAGAAATATATATTTCTTTTTATGTTATTTTATTAAACAAGCATGAACATCAAATCACAATTTTGGCTACAAAGATACGAATTTTAAAGACATAACTAAGTACACAATGCTTTGAATTATATATGTTCACCTAACAGAGCAGTCCTACTTACCAACAACGTTTCAAGAGGCTCTATTATAGATAGCTTCAGTGAATCCTTGACTGAAATGGCTTCAGACTGGAGCGTTTCTTGAAACCATTCCTCAGAACTGTACTTCTGTTTCATAGATAGCCTACACATCAATAAAAACAATTATATACACACAATCTGAAAGGTTTATGCATAAAATCATAATAACCAGTTTTATTAGAAACCATATAATGATAAAATATCAACTGGATAACTAAGCCACTTAGACTGATAACCTGACAGCATTTTCGTTCTCCACGATAATTGGTGGTATAGAGACTTCAAGAGAAAAGCTATCTGCTAGATGACCTTCCTTTTTCACCAGTTCATAGATCAATGCAGCAAAGTCATTGGCACAACCCCTGTTCACCAATGCTTGTTTCTCATCCACACAAACATACTGCAGAATCCCAAAACAAACACTGCAAATACCATCCTCATTGGCAGACTCTTTCAGCACAGGATCATCGTAGCTAGGCTGATGCGCAACGAATTCCGACAATATAGTACAGATTCGGGAATAGTGGGTGTAAATTGGTCCGTATTTCCCAAATAATCGAAGGATACACTGAGGACAGACCTAACATCACACCATTCACTTCATCAATGCAATACTCTTGTATAACGTATACTAATGTCCAAACAAATTTTATCATATTGAAATTAAATAGAAGTAGAATAATTCTAAAATAAAACAATGTGAAAACATTAATGCAATCACTTCATTAATGCAATACTCTTGTATGAAAAAAAATGTCCAAACAAATTTCATCAAATTGAAATTAAATAGACTACTTTTACAATGAAATAGTCAGAAAATGAAATCAATTGCACTATGAAGTATTTTCTAAAATCAATGTTTTTCTATAAACTCCTCAAAAATATAGTTTTTCACCTCAAAATATAATTGCAGTGATACAACTAAATCAATTCAAGGAATTAATATTTAAGAGAGAGAAATTTTCGTACTCGGAGGGTTAGGAGATAATTCACTGCTGCCTCCGGTAGAGACCGTAAAACATCGTCGAGCAGGCGGAGCTCCTCGTCAGCGTTGTTCGCCGCCATTGTTAGAGAAAATCAGTTGAATTGCTATGGCGACCTTATTTAAGTACTCGTCACTTAGGTTGCACAAGATCGGGTACTAACACGGATACTGGTATGAAATGGAAACGGAAACGGGAAAATGTCTATGTCTAAATAAGGGACACGGATACCGGAGGTTAAAATTCATATAATATATTTTTTTTTAAAAAAAATTGACCATATAGTTGTCATTCCTTCCTCTCGTTAGATCATATTATATCATATTAACAATGAACTGTATATGAAGGCACACATATTATTTAACAATTACCTTATTTATCTTACTTTACTCGGGTTGGGTTTAGCGAGGCGGGTCTATTTTTTAGTTGAGTTATGTTAAATTATTTTATGCGACCGATTTAATCTAAATCGATTTGAAAAACATTCTAATTAACCATCTCAACCAACTTTTATTAGTGTTTTAAATTTCACATTAATTACATTATATATTCTTTCAAATTAGAGGTTATTTAATTTATTTATTGTTCAAGAGATTAGAAAATAAATACATATGAGGTACAAAATACCGTAACATCTTAGGCAACGCTCGCATCACATACTAGGGACAGGTGTACAAGAACTCTTTTTTCGAAGTCGTGATTACTGAGGAAGACTTGGACAAAATCAGGAGACCGCATAATGACCCCATAGTTATGGAATGCAAAGTTACCAACCAAAGAGTTGGTCGAATCCTCATTGACACTAGGAGTTCATCTGACCTCATCAGTCACAAGTGCTCGGCCAAGCTCAGTTACAAGCCTGAGAGTATGCACCTAGTCTTCCATTTCTTGGTGGAATTTGGGGGAGGTGTTGTGCATCCGGTAGGACCTGTAGACCTACCCATTTAGCTGGGCAAAAAAGGGGAGGGACGCCACATGTACTGTGGATCCGGTTCATAGTTGTTGAAGAAGTAACGACCTATAACATGATTTTGGGGCGTCCACCCTCAATGAATCAAAAGTTGTTATCATTCCTTCTCTTATGCTTCTTAAGTTTGAGAAGGATGATGGAATAGTCGGCTTCCTTAGGGGAGATCAAAACATGGCAAGGGAGTGTTATCTCTCTAATGTCAAACCCACTATGGTCGCATCCGGCCCCAGTGGAGAAACTACTGACCTTGACCAAGTCAAGGAAGTCGTGCTTGATGCCACAGCAGCCAGCAAGGAAAGAAAGGCCAACCAAATGGTGGCCGAGAAAAGAGACAAACAATAGTAATCATTGACCGGTAAAAGGCCTAATGAACACCGTCCCCAACTGACTGGTGAGCATATGGACATCGTTCTAGATGACTCTCGTCCTGAACAAACTGTTAAGGTTGGGACGACTGCTTTTGCTAAACTAGGTGCAGACTTGCACCACTTGTTAAGAGAGTTCAAAGACATCTTTGCCTTTAAAGTTGACGAGATGACATGCATCAGCACGGATCTAGCCGTCAACAAACTTGTTGTGGATCTTAAAAAGAAGCCAGTAAGGCAAAAGAAGAGGAACCATGGTGAAGACAGAAGCCAGGCGGCAGCCGCCGAGGTGAAGAAATTGTTAGATGCTGGGTTCATTCGGCAGTGCTACTTCCCTGATTGGGTTGCCAATGTTGTTCTTGTAAAAATGCCAAATGCTACCTGGCGCATGTGTGTAGACTACACAGACTTGAAAAAGGCATTTCCAAAGGACAGTTATCCCCTCCCAAAGATTGATAGTCTAGCCGACTCTACAGCTGGCCATGCCTTGATGAGCTTCATGGACGGGAGCTCCACAATGAATGGCTGTGGTGCAGGCGTCATATGTCAGTTCCCTGAAAGGGACAGGTACGAATATGCACTACGATTTAAGTTCCAGGCCTCAAACAACGAGGTAGAATATGAAGCCCTACTAGCTGGCAACCGCATGTGTAAGGCGGCCGGGGCAAAGAAAGTAGACGCCTTTTCTGATTAACAATTGATCGTTAGCCAATATCATGGTGACTATGAAGCCACACATCCGGCTATGATCAAGTACTTAGAGGCAGTAAAGGAAGAAGCTGCAACACTTTAGGAATTCCACCTAATCTCCATGGCTACTTCTAGCCTACTCTGGAAGCAGACGCCATGGAGATGGTGAAAAATGTGACAAGTGCCAAAGGTTTGGCACTCATCCATCGTCCGACTACTGACTTGATAGCTATCCACAGCCTAGTACTATTCGCCAAATGGGGCATGTACATTCTAGGTCCATATACGCCTGCTACAGGTGGACGAAGATACATATTGGTAGCAGTCAACTACTTCACCAAGTGGGTAGAGGCAGATGCAGTCAAAGACATTAAAACAAAAGATGTTATCTCCTTCATCAAGAGAAATGTCATCACTCGATTTGGGGTGCCTATGTCTACGGTCTTTGTTAACGACCCTCAATTTGAGACGCTGGCTCTTAAGAATAGGTTGGAAGACCAAGGGATTTCCCATTGCTTTGCACTAGTCGGTTGACCTCAAGCAAACGGCCAGGTTGAAGCTTTTAACAAATTAATCTCTGATGGCATCAAGCAGAAAATAGAAAAAGCCGGAAGCCTATGGGCAGACGAACTGTCGTATGTTCTTTGGGCCATCAGGACGACTAAAAAAGGGGCGACTGGTGAAAACCCATTCCTCATGACTTATGGTGCTGAAGCTGTTTTGCCTATTGAGCATTATGAGCCGACTCTTCGAGTCATCCTTTATGACGAAGAGGCCAACTGGGAAGTCATGCGGCTAGCATTGGACTCACTCCTAGAACGCAGGGGCAATGCAGCCATGCGTCATGAAATCTACCATCTGAGAATGACAAGAGCTTATAATAAAAGAGTACACAAGCGGCCCCTGAAAGTGGGGGACTTTGTGTTACGAAAAATGGAAGCAATCGGTAAGGCCAACGAGCTGGGAAAGTTAACTCATAATTGGGATGACCCCTACCGAATCTATGAAGAAGTAAGAGGCGGCACCTACCGCCTGGAGACACTAGACGGCAGGAAGCTAAATTGAAAAAGTACTACTTCTAAGATATGTAAACTATTTGTACATAAGTTATCAATAAAACTTGCAATTTATTTCAATACTTTGTACATATCCTAACAATAGGGCAAGCCGCTTGTACTATTCACAGTCGACCACCTTTTAACTCTAACACGAATAAAAAGCTAAGTCTAGATAACTTAGCGCCTGTGTGTTCTTTTCGAACCTAATGAGGCCTATGGCCGGATGATCAATTTAAGGCCTTTGACCGGATGAACAATTTGAGGCCCGTGGCCGGATGATCAATTTGAGGCCCATGGATGGATGATCTTGTATATTAAACTAATACGTCTTTCCCAAAATTAGAGAAGGCGTCCGGTGACATCCATCTGGGTGAATTCGTCATAGAGAGCATCTCCCATTCGGGTGGCACATTGCTCTATAAACCTAAAACAAACGGCCCTACCGAGTGTCTCTACAGACAACCTCATAGTTGTTTGGCTTGAGACGAAGATAAATGTACCATTTCTCACAAACAAGCGGAAAACAGTTAAAATCTAAGTCAGAAACCACCTGGTATTACTTGGGATAAATACAGTCGGCACAATTTGAGTAAATAGCTAAGCAAAACTTGGCGAATAAAGGTTAATTCATAGTGACTCAACCAACCTAGTACAAAACCTAAACGGTGCGAGCAAGACCGACTTTATTTAGCAAACGGAGGCACTCGACCACTATTCTTACTAGTTTAGCTAAACAACAAAAGCTACCGCCTGTATTCCAACTGGAGTAACTACTTCGGTTGGACATCCCGTTTAACGCCTGCTTTTATGTAGGTACCATAGATGATGGACAGTTAACATCTAATAAAAATAAACTAAGTATAAACTTAATATGTTGTGATTTATATTAAGTTCTATGAGGCCAATGGCCGGATGATATAAAATTAAAACAATACGTCATCCCTTAACATGAGCAGGCGTCCAGCGACATTCATTCGGGTGAATTCGTCGCAGAAAGCATCTCCCATTTGGGTGGCACACTACTCTATAAACAAAAACAAACGGCCCTACCGGCTATCCATATAGACAAGCTCGTAGTCGTTTGCAATGATAAAATGAGAAAAGGATAACAAAGACTACCGACTTTTCTACAAAATAAGCGGTAATCTATAATATTTGAGTCGGATAACCGTCTGCTGTTGTTCACGAGCAACTCAGTCGGCTAAAAGTTTGAGGACTCAAGCTAAGTTAAAAAATTAGCAGCTGATGAGCATGCGAAGCAATCAAGCGGCCTACGCCGTCTGCTCCCTCTATATGCTTACATCTAAGAGGCATAGACTGATTAATCCAAGGGGATAATTCACAGTCACTCGACCTGAAAAACTCAAAAAGGAATATAAAAGGCAAGAGCGAAACCGCCTGTCTTAGTAGCACTAGACGGCACCCAACCACTGTGCCTACTACGGTTGTAAAACTAAGATAGTCGAAGCTACCGCCTATAAAATAATAGGCGGTTGCTATCTTAGTTGTTTGTACCATTTGGCGCCTGTCATTTGTCAAACCATCGTACAAACGACATATTTTGAATACACAAATTAAGCTAAGTATAAGAGTCTGGCACTCTGGCAGTTAAGAAATTTAGTGATGCTTTGGACACTACCCAGACAGTCATCTGGAATGGTCCCATGGGAGTCTTTGAATTTGACAAGTTCGCTGTTGGCACAGAGGTAAGACATTGGTTGCTTATGCCTTTAGTAATTTTGAGGTACTCTGCTGAATCATGCTTGATCTGTAGTTTCAATTAATTACATGTATCCGATAAATTATTTCACTAATAGATGTGCTTTTAAGATCTGTAAGTCATGATCCCAATCATTTTTTTGTTTTCATTTGCTGCAATTTGGCACTTAGTCATTTGTTTATCACCAGGGTAAAACCCATTTGAAACTTTGTCCTTATATGCTGATTGGTTCTTGCTTTGCTAACTCACCCACACAAACAACTCTTTTTGCTATATTGATAATTATTGAACATCATGATCTTAAATATTGTTCATTAACGTTCTGAAGTTTGCTTCTCGTTTGATTCTGCTTCTTGTTTGCAGGCTATTGCCAAGAAGCTAGAGGAGATTAGTAAGAAGGGTGCAACCACAATTATTGGTGGTGGTGACTCTGTTGCTGCAGTAGAGAAGGTAGGAGTCGCAGAGGCAATGAGCCACATATCAACTGGTGGTGGTGCTAGTTTGGAGCTGTTAGAAGGCAAAGAACTTCTTGGAGTGCTTGCTCTTGATGAAGCCGAGCCAGTTCCGTTTTAAGACAAGTTCATCACGGAATACAAATTCTATTTTTTCTCATCTTCCCTTTCCCAGGTTCAGCCTCTTAACATGAGTTTGTAACCGAGAAACAGATATAAAATGAGCCTCTTTGTAGATTACCATTATTTGCAATAAATGTGTTTGATGTTGATCATATGAAGATGTTGCGCAAATTTTGTGGAAATACGTATTCCATACAGAAGAATCATGATGTTGACGTGTTGTTTGGAGTGTATCTATAGTATTTATAACTCATACATGCGCACAAGTGTTGAAATATATGGCATTGAAATTTACAATAGTTTAATAGGGAAAATATTTGAGTAATTAGAATATACAGTACAAGCTTTGAAACAGACAAATCATGTGTGTGCAAATGTGTAATATAATTCTCCTCGTTCAAATAATAAAAAATATAAACAATAAATATTAGTGGGAGTATATTTTATAACAACGTATTTTCTATGTGATTATGTGGTCACCTGCAAATAAAATGAAGTAGCCTCTTTAACACTAATGTAGTAATTCATATTATACTAATAGAGTAACTCTTATTATACTTTCGCAGTAACCTTTATTATAATAATAGAGAAACCCTTACAACATTGAAAGATCAACACCTATATTACTAATAGAGTAACCCCTATAACACTAATAGAGTTACTCCATGGTGGCTCTAAAAGTTTGTGATACATGCTATCTCTATATGCATGCGATGCGTGAGTGATTGATATGTGAAAGCATATAAGTATTCATGTGCTTTAGAAATTAAAACATCTATTAACCTTAATGTAACACGTGTCCTTCCTCAACCTTAATATCATTTCAAAAATTAAAATAAATATTTTAAAATGAAAAAAAAAATCTATACATCATATAAAAAGTTAAGTATTTAAAAAATTAATATCATTTGCAAAAAATACATATATCTTGATTAAAATAAAAAAATTCAAACCAATCTTAATCTATTATGTGTCCTTCCTCAACCTATAAAACAGGTTACTGGTTTTATAAAGTTATTTATAAAAGATGTGTCAAAGGTCATTTTATTCCAAAATAAAAAAAAATGTCGATTTATTTTTAAAATACATGTAAAGGTCATATTAGTTTCATAACTTATAACTCCGTATTTTTTTTATAATTTTTTGGATATTTTGGATTTTAACACCTGATAAAAATTCGAAAATGGTTTTTAACACCAAAAAAAAAAAACTTTTATTTTAACACCTGACAAAAAATATAAAAATGGTTTTTACCACCATTTAACTGATTCCGTTTAGGATTCCGTTAAGTGGGTTCATGAGCCACGTGTCGCTTTATTATTGGCCGAAAAATTAAAAATAAATAAATAAATAAATAAATAAATAAAACCTAAAACTACCCAGCCACCTAGCCCCATCGCCGCCCCACCACTGCCACCTTCTTCTTCAGCTTGACCCACAACCGGTGACGTAACGACCGGCGCACCACCTCTCCCTCCCTCACCGGCCGACCTAAACCCATCCCCACCCTTTTCCCGCGGCCCTAAACCACCCTAGCCCGACCACTGTCATCACCAAGCCCGAATATTTTGGCGTTGATTCGGCCACGAATTCGGCCATTGATGGCCGAAATCGGCCGGTTAAGGCCACTTAGCCCCAAAACCGGTCGATTTCAGCCATTAATTGGAAAATTCGCCAGATTTTTTTGGGGAAGGAAGGCTGCTACCACCACCCCTGAAAATTCGTCGCTGTTTTCTAGGCACGATTTTCGGTGGGGGTTCTCGAATTTCGGCTGCGGGAAGCGGGGGTACGTCGAGTTCCGGTGTCAAGAAAGGTTCGGTGGCGAAACCCGGTGACGAGGGGCTTGGAGAGGGTGGTTCGAGGGTTGGCCGGGGAGAAGGGCCACCGTTGGTGGCTGCCTTCTGGTTGTTTGAGCTTTTTAAAAAAAAATCTATTTTTTTTTGTTTTTTATTTTTATTTTTTAAAAACAAGTAAAATGGTGACACGTGTCATTGTAGACCCCACTTAATGGAATTTTTGGACGGAAACCGTTAAGTGGTGGTAAAAACCATTTTCGTAACATTTGTCTAATGTTAAAATAAAACTTTGTTTTTGGAGGTGTTAAAACCCATTTTCGGGTTTTTGTCAGGTGTTAAAATCCAAAATATCCTAATTTTTTTAAACATATTCAACTATAAAAACATATATAAAGTACACCAATAACCCTTAAAAATTGTTAAACATAACAAAATTGCACATGTGAAATATTCTAGACTTTTAACTGTTTATTAAATGAGTTTTTTTTTTCTTTCTTAATAATTATTTTTACAATTGGTTAGGATATTCCTCTATCTGGATCACCCCCACATGTGAAATATTCTAGACTTTTAACTGTTTATTACATGAGTTTTTTTTTTTCTTTCTTAATAATCATTCTGAATTGCTAAATCGCTACCGGTATTTACCCGGTAACGCCCGTATTTTAACATGAAATTACAGTTATGCCCTCTTTTTAATTGTATCCTAATTTACTCTTACCCTAATTTACTTTTATACCTTATAAATTTACCCTATTTTATTTTTACCCCACTAGCCACCGCCACCAGACAACCACCAGCCACCATTATTCATCATCCCCCCAAAAAAAAACCTTTATTCAAAAACGATTTACACAAGCGGTGAATGGACGAGTTTGCAGAATTGTCGACGCCACCGGAGAGGTCGCATGTGAGTACGAAGATTTTTTGTCGTTTTTTTTTTATTTCGTAATTGCCAGAGAAATGTCTGATAATTTAGAATCTACCACGGCAGGAACGCCAAAAAATTTAGAATGTCCTCGGTAGATTCAAAAATATCAGGCGTTCCTTGCATTATATTTTCAAATGTTCATGGGAACGCCTGACAATTTAGAATCTACCATGGTACATTCTAAATATTTAGGCGAAACATGGTAGGAACACCTGAAATTTTAGAATGTCCCATGGTAGATTCTAAATTTCCAGGCGTTTCTTCCATGGTACATTCAAAAATATCAGGCGTTCCTAACAATGTATTTGCAAATGTTCATGGAAGAAATGCCTGAAAATTTAGAATCCTACCATGGACATTCTAAAATTTCAGGCAAACCATGGTTGGAACGCCTGAAATTTTAGAATGTCCTATGGTAGATTCTAAATTTTCAGACGTTTCTTCCATGGTACATTCAATCATTTCAGGTGTTTGTACTTATTATTATCGTATATATGTCGTTTATTATTAAATTATTATTATTATTATTATTATTATTATTATTATTATTATTATCATCATCATCATCATCATCATCATCATCATCATCATCATCATCATCATCATCATCACCATCACCATCACCATCACCATCACCATCACCATCACCATCATTATTATTATTATTATATGGGTTCTTAAGTAGTTTGTTTATGGTTTTTATATAGGATTCGGAATCAGAAAACGGTGGTGATGGTGTGAATTATAGTGGCCATTTTCAAACCGACACAGTGTTTCCTAGTTATGATGCTACTGTTCAATGGGCGAAAGAAATTTCCCGGCCAATTGGATTTATATTTGTCTCATCATCGTACAAAACAACCACCGATGGTCGGTCGTTTCGATATTTGGCTTGCGATCGTGGTCGGAAGAAAAGGCCAAGAGATTTGGAGAATGTGATTCGCAAGGACACTAAAACCAAGTCCGTTGGGTGTCCTTTCTTCATCAAGATTTATTACGAGAGAAGCACCGATGGTTGGAGGATCTGTGCTAAAAATGATGTAACCGGCACCCACAATCATCCATTCATTGTGTATCCTGAAGGTCATCGACAAATCAGCGGTCTTAGTCCAGGTGCGAAACAGGTTGTGCGTAACTTGATGAGGTCAAAGGTTGCCTCTCGTAACATCATGTCAACCATTATAGAGCAATTTCCTGAAGATCATCCGAACATCATGCATATATACAATAGTAGAAGTGACATCAGAATGGATGATTCCGAAGGAAGAGGAGTGGTTCAACAATTACTGCATTTGGCTAGAGAGAGTCACTACCTTTACTGGGTTATGGCTGATGACATCGGTGTTTTACAACATGCATTCATGGTGCATCCAATCACGTGCAACTTGTTACACACATACCCGTACGTGATTGGTATGGACTCTACGTACAAGACAAACATATACGACATGCCATTCTTTGAGATAGTTGGGGTTACATCGACCAATCAGAATTTCCTTGTTGGATATGTGTTCATGAGAAACGAGACACAAGCTAGTTATTGATGGGTGCTTCAGAGATTGAGGGATTTGATCGGATACCAACGGGAGCCATCAGTGTTCTTAACTGACCGTGAGCTTGGACTTTGTGCATCATTGAAAGCCGAGTTTCCTCACCTTACACATTTACTTTGTAGGTGGCACATTAATAAGGATGTCGAAGCTTATGTGACTGGATTGTTCAAGGACAAGACAGTGGGTGCAAAGTTCAAAAATGGTAGATGGAAACGAGTCATGGATGCAGCATCTGAGCCGGAATATGAGTTAGCCTTGCAGAGATTGAAAACAAGTTGGGTCGATATCCGAAAGTTGTGGATTACGTTGAGACTACTTGGCTTCCCCATAAAGAGAAATTTGTGACGTGTTGGACGAACAAAGTTATGCACTATGGTAACGTTTCTACATGTAGGGTTGAGAGTCAGCACTCGGCGGTCAAGAGTTGGATAGAATCATCGACTGGTTCTTTGGATACGGTATGGGCTCGAGTGCATTGCCAGATTGGAAATCAGATCGTTGGAATACGTAACGCTTTGGAGGCTAGTAGATCTAAAGTGGGTGAGAAGTACAGGCACATGCCGTTGCAGCGGCTTAATGGAAAAGTTTCTCATTATTGTCTGTCTGTTCTTTACGATGAGACGGAAAGACTGAGAGAGTTGAGTTGTGAGGTGCATGTGCGTTGCCGTTGTGCTCTATGGATCACCAACGGGATACCATGTGCTTGCCAGATTTATGATTCAATGCGTGATAAGAAGTGGTTGTATTGTAGCCAAATTCATCCATTTTGGCAGAGCCTTGTCATTGGTGATGATGTTGATATACCGGAGTTCGTCAATGAGTCGGCAGAAGAAGAAACACATTTTCGTTCCCTTGTCAATGAGGTTTTGGCTAGTGACCCTGTTACGATTTGGAATGTTTCTCGCATCATTGAAGATGAGCTGCATCCGAATCATTCAAATATTGAGGAGCCGGAAGTGAATCACTCAACACGAGGTCGACCACAGGATCGTTCTACTAAGCGTGATTGTAGCCATTTCGAGAATGTTGAGCGTAACACAAGCGGTCGTGGAGGGAGAAGGTCGAGACAACATAATTCAAGGCAAAACCGTCAAACTGAATCCGGTATGTTTTATTTTTTGTAATAATTTTTTTTATAACATACATATCTATTAATTGATTATTTATTTTCTACCAATTACGAATGTGTATTTTTAGGAGGAAATGGATTCAACATCGAATAATGTAGGTACGCTCACTTGCTCCTCGGACCTATATTGCCTTACATAAACGGATGGAATGATGTCATTGGTGATGGTAATTGCGGCTTTCGTTGTATTGCCTCCTGCTTCATGGGTGATCAAGAGCAATGGAGATTAGCTCGACAAATCATGGCTAATGAGATCACTGGTTATCCACCCTATACAGGAGGATTTATTATGAGCCAGGGTGGTTTGAATTTTGAGATACAACGTATTCGTTGGAGCGGTGGTACATGTGGGGAAAGACATTGGATGGTAGCCTTTCAGGATTTGTATGTAATTGCTACCTTGTACAATGCAACTGTGATTTGTTATGGAATTGGATTGACACCGACGAGCTACTATCCTTGCATCATTGTGTTACCGTTGCAGGCCCCCGACAATGCTACTGCACCAGCTCGAGAGTTTGTTATAGGTACTGTGGGTGGGTCGCATTTTATTCTTTTACAGCTTGATCAAGACCATCCGATTCCCCCGATTGCAGATGTTTGGTACCGGGCTCGTGAACCTAGCGTTATTGGATGGGAGCAACGATACCAGTGTAGAATTAGTTTGTGGGAAAGATTAGTTGCGTCATGATACATGTAATGTAATTCCTACAACTCGTGATTGGAAATTATTTTTGTCATTAACAAAACAATTTACATGGTAAGCTCAATGTAGTTAAAGCATAGGGGGATTTGTACACACACATCAAATTGAGATTGTCATATAAATATTTTGTATACCAAGATTAAAATTTACACGAATTCGTTACGTCATGATACATGTAATGTAATTCATAAAACTCGTGATTGGAAATTTTTTTTGTCATTAACAAAACAATTTGCATGGTAAGCTCAATGCAGTTAAAGCATAAGGGGATTTGTACTCACACATTAAATTTAGCTTGTCATACAAATATTTTGTATACCAAGATTAAAATCCAGGTATAACTGTATCAAGTACAGTTGTGATGATACATATGTGCTCTATCACAATACTTCAATAGACGATGATGATAAGTTAGATGGTTGTGGTGGTTGGATGTACAGATATTTGTACCTCCAGAAACAAAGTTATCATGCATGCTTAACATATCCCACAGAAATAGATACAGACAAGAGGAACTAACTTGAAGTCTCATTAATAGTTTCAGTTATTTGGAAATTTTCAGGTGAGAATTCTTCACTTTGATTTTTTTGCAACGTGCTAGGAACTTCAGAACACGTATACTCTATAAGCATACTTAGTTTATCAGCATCATCTTTATTTCCAGGCATCTCAAAGACGGATAGATCGTATAGATCGATCCTACTGTCTTCACTAGTGCAATTTATGTATTTGTCGCTAATAAACAATGACTCCACTAGAAACAGAACAACACCAGGACAACAACAACAACAAAACAACAAAACAGGGACAGCAACAGAAACAGAACAACAAAACAGGGACAGCTGGCAGGCTGGGCAGAAATAGAACAACCCCAACAGCAATCCAGCAACACAGCAGCAACAAAACAGGGACAGCAAGCAAAGCAACAAAAACCAGCAGCTCCAAGCTGGAGCAAACAGGCAGCAGCTGCAATAACAACAAACAACAGTTGCCAACAGCAACAACAATACAGCAGCAGCAACCAGAAATAACAGCAGCAACCTAACAGCAGGCCCCAACATGCCATCTACAGCACCAGCCAGCAACCTGAGGCACAACCCGAACCCAACAGGCCAGCTACTGCCTCAGCCAGCAACACAAAACACAGCAGGCAGCATAGCAGCTAGCAGGAAACCAGGCAGCTAGCACCAGCAACACTAGGCACCAACTAGCAGCAGGAACTGAACAGAAGGAACATAGCCACAATCAACAGCACAAACTAGCAGTATGACATGAGATATTTCCGAGCTCCTTATTTTATAAAAATGTGTGTCAAAGGTCGTTTTATTCCAAAATAATAAAATGTCGATTTATTTTTAAAATACATGTAAAGGTCATATTAGTTTCATAATTTATAACTCCGTATTTTTTTTTAATTTTTTTTAAACATATTCAACTATGAAAACATATACAAAGTACACCAATAACCCTTAAAAATTGTTAAACATAACAACAATCGCACATGTGAAATATTCTAGACTTTTAACTGTTTATTACATGAGTTTTTTTTTTCTTTCTTAATCATCATTTTTACAACTGGTTAGGATATTCCCCTATCTGGATCACCCCCACTTCCCCCCCCCCACCCCGTCTCAACACACACTTCCCTCACCTACATACTCAATTTGTTATTCAATGGAAAATATTTTATCCTTTTCCCTTCTCTTATTTTCCTTCACTTCTATAGTATCCAAAAATTTGCTATTTATAACGAACGCTATAGCAATGTTAATTCACAATCTATTTTCCTAATCCAAATTAAAGCTGCTGGACAAAAATGCAGCTTAGAGTTAAATGCAATTCTGTGGTCAATGTAAGTAACCAAAAAGATAATTACAGAGTTCAAGGTCTTTAAACAATACCAATACAATAGTTTACTAATTGAGCTAGAAGACTTGTGCCCTCTTTCGCTTTCGGTTTTTATCTGCTAGTTTTTTCTTCTTGCGTGCTTTCACTCTATCCTCAAAGCCATCATCCAACATCTTCATATTTGCAACCCTCCTTGCCTTGGTAACCTGCAGGACATAGAGGTTTTGCAAGAAAAAGGTTAAATCACTCCCGCCTCAAGTGAATATAGTGTATATAAAGAAGAAAGAAATCTAGCAAAGAAACAAACGTAAAATAAGAATTACATGATCTGCTTCCCAAAGAAAAAAAAAAGCAGATTCTATCTTATGAGATAAAAAGTCTACACGATGTTCATAGACAAGACCATTGTTCATGACTAGATCTACACTTATAACTATTGTTGTTTTTTGTGTTCAAGACATGTCCATGACTTGTGGCATGCTATCATCAGCCTAAATAAGCAATGGGGATCTCTAATTTTAGATCAATGAATGATCATGACCATTGCTAAGTAGTTCACATTGAACAGAAGAAAAGATATCAGAAAAGAGGCCTAAAAAATTGAGAAAGTGGTTCATTAATCTTGTTTACTTAAGGGACACATATCAGTTTTCCATGTTCTGCAAACTTCCACAGCCATTTTCCACAACAAAAAAAGGTCATCCCTTTCTCACTTTGAATTCCTTCAACTCATCCTCCGTCTCACCACCAATTTCAACCCAAAGCTCCATGTTCCATTAATTTTTGTTTACATAATGGACAAAATCAGTCACCATATTTCTACAAACTTCCAAGATTTCTACAAGGGTGGTCTCTTATCTCAATTTCTTTTACATGGAACCAAAATCACTGTCACCCCTCGTCAAATTTTATCATAATCGAAGCCCTACCTCGAGATGGTTTAAATCAACCTATGTGACTACGATTTTAGAGTGGAGTTAATCACCCAATGACAAAAATTGCAATTCTTTGTGGTTTCTTACCTTTTGACAAGTTAGAAGCCTACAACTTGTAACTTGTAAGGTATGTAGGAGGAATTCTGTTAATTTTGAGCTATACTAAAGGCTGATTGTGATGTTGTTGCATAGTAATGCTGTATTTTTTGAGAAGGTGAGAGGAGCGTTGATTGCAACATCGATGATGGGCTAGCGGTTGTTTGAGAGGCGGTGGATGTAGTGATAGAGGCAGATGCCAAAGGTAGCAAGGAAGAGTTGTTTGCCAAGGATGGAAGTACAAAATTATGATATTGTGATCTTTTTGGAGAGCGGTTGTGTAGTATAAGAGAGTTACAAAAGGAAGGAGGAAATTCTGAAATTACCACAGAGGATTGCTAAGAAATCCAAAAAGAAAAAATGGTAAGATAGTAGAAAGAATAGCCAATTAATAAGGGAAATAGGGGTTTGTATTACATTACCTTTTTATGAATTTTCCCAACCAAAAAACCAGTTAGATAAAGTATCGAAAGAAATTAGGAGTACATCACGAATATGTTCACTTCACCTGAACTTATGTACTTGGTCAAATCTTATTTAGTTCAGATCTGGATTTATTTGAATTTTTTTATCTAATCTGTTTTTTTTTTTAAATTATGAATTATTTTAGTCTGGTCTGATGTGATTTTATGTACTATTCTGACACACCTTTGACTGTATTTTTAAAAATTAATATAAGAAAAAACATAATGAAGGGAAAATTTGTCAGATTCATTCCATTGTGTAATTTCTATGTTATTTTCATTTTTCAAGTCTACCCCTAACCCGGAACCTGACTCCTGCTAACCTGCGACTATGTTAGATTCTGCTTAATGAATTTTTATAACTGTGCAATTAAAGATATATGGTAGTAAATAAACAATAACTAAAAGCATATTAGTCTGAGGTAAGTTGAAGTTAACAAATTCTAATAATCTAATTCAAGTTTTCCAAATTATTTAATCAACATAACAGTCAAACACTGAAAGTGTATTAGTGATCCAGGAAAGACAATTGCACCCAGCCTTACCCTAACTACTAATTTATTTCACCATAAGTGGATTTTGATAAACTATGCCATTATAAAAGGATGAAGCATAATCTGAAATCTATTGGATATTTATTGCTAAAGCATACCTCATTGTAGTTGTTGTGTCATGTGGCATACAACATTGTGATTAAAAACAAGTGACTGAATACTAATACCTTGCTAATTTGCTATAGTTTCATCAAACCAGTAATATGTATGATGAGCAGATAGTAAGGGTGATTGATGTGAATGTTTAGAATGTTGGAATAGCAGTTTCTTTATATATTTATTTTTATTAGAAAGTGTTTTTTCTCTTATTTTCAACTATTGTAAGTCAAGGTAAAACATATTCGCACTCTCACCTTGGTCATCTCGGCAACCACCTCTTTTTCTTTACATTCAAACTTTTCCATTTGCTTACCAAGTGTTGCTTCTATTCCATGTAAAAGATTCACATCATTCTGCAAAAAATAATAAGCAAAAAACATGAAGCCACCGGAAAAACAAATGTTTCATCATTGCGCAGACAGAAATGTTAATTCTCACCCCTGATACAATGCTCAGCACAAGTCCCTCTCTACCAGCTCTTGCAGTACGTCCTGCACGATGAACATATTCAACAGGATCCCTGCAGTCATCACATATTAGCATAAAGCATATACATGGTATTACTTCATTAGATAACAATTTCCAAATAGAGTGTGAGCATGTAACCTTGGTACGTCATAAAGTATGACTAGATCCACCATCAGAATATCTAGCCCGCGTTCAACAACTCCTGTAGCCAGCAATATAGGAACTTTCCCAGACTTAAAACGGTGAACAGAAGCTTGTCTTGAAGACTGAGGTATCATTGAGTTCAGCTCAGCAACCTTGAATTCAAGTTCTTCCAACATCAAAGCCAATCGGTGGCATGTCCTATTTGCAAGAGCAAGATGCCTAACTTTGAGCTTAACTAGTCTTTGAACCAAGCTAAGCTTTGAATAATATTTTTAAAAAACTTCTTTGATTTTTGGATCAATCAATATTTGAACAAAATTAATTTATTAAAAAAAGGATTTAGGGAGATAATCTAAATTTTTTTTAGGAAATTTTGAGTTTTACCACCAAAAAATTTCAACAAATTGTTTTTTACCACCTACTATTTTCAATCTTTTATTTTACCACCAAATAAAAAAATTAAAGTTGTTTTTTTACCACCTTTACCCAATTCCGGTGACTGAAAAGTGTTGTGGGGCCCACCCTTTTTAATTTCCCTCCAATTTTATTTACACCCACCCCGATTTATTTCTTCTGTTGATTAACCCCAACCAACTTCATTTAATTCCTCTAACTTTCTCACCTTCCTCTCATTTAGTACTCTGAATTTCACTCCTCTTCTCACTCTTCTGACCCTAAATTTTCCTCTTCCCATTTGAATTTTGATGTTGTTGTTGGAGTAACGAAGAGGTGGCACCACAGAAACCCTACAACTCAGCTTCAATTCATCACTTTCAACAAGGGGGGGCCTAAAGTGTTGGACTTTACTGACATAGATTCGAGATTCTGACAAAGCAAGGTACTTTTAGCATCTTTTAGCATCTTAACTGTAGTTAGTGTGTGTGATTGTGGTGTAATTGTTGATTTTATATGCTAAATATGGGGTGTTGTGGACTTTGTGTTGATTAACCCTAAAATTCGAATCTTAGACATGTGTGGATGCATTATGCTGTGATTACTGTATAATTAAAAATTAGGGTTATATATTGTTGGTATGTGGATTTACCATTGAGTCTATGGTCAAGCTTTGACCTGATTGATATATTAAGTGTTTAAAGACTTGTTTGCATTGAACACTGCGTAAAGTATCAGTTACATTAATTAATGAATTATTTGGGACTAAATTGAGTTATGTTATGTTTATGTGTTGTGTGTGTAGCAGAATGAACAAAGTCCAACTTAAACTGACATTGGGTGGTGCTTTTATACCTTCTTTAATTGGAAAAAAAAAAGAAAAAGAGGCTATTAAGCTGGGATGGGGGATGGGTATACTGGAAGAAAAATGTGAATCCCTCCAAGATTGATGTGCATTTTATAAGAGAAGTTGATGTCCATGGGTTTGTGTCTGTTAATGTACAAGTCCCTACTAAGTTTAGTTGCTGGTATAGACAAAAGGGGAGGACATTTACAACTGGTAAAAGGGAGTTGGTGAACAGTGAAGAGATAAAAGGATTGTTAGATACAGTGAACAGGGAGGGAGTTATTGAGGTGTTTGTCACAAGTGGGGAACCAATCCAAGCCACTCCCATTACACCTTTTCATATTTATGATGGGAATTCTATGAGTGCAAAAGAAAGAAATAAGTTGAGTAAAGATCCATTTGTGCCCAAATTAAAGCCCAACCCAGTTACTTCCAGCCCAACAATAAAGGCCCTTACTGAAGAACCACTTAGGAGAAGCCCTAGATTATCTATTAAAGGTAGGGATAAGGTTGATGCTGATGATGCAGCAGCTAAGAGGTTTAGTGCTACAGATAAGGGGAAGGGAAACCTAGTTGAAGAGGAGGTGGAAGGTAGTGAGAGGAATACAGTAAGTAGGGAGTTGTTTAAGGATGGTGAAGGGGACTATAATCTTTCAGATTTGTCTGATAGTGAGCTTAGTGACCCTGATGTAGATTGGAGTGAAGGAGAAGAAGAGTTTTATGATGTTGTTGATGATGATGAGTGGGTGAGACAGAATACATAGTTGGTGAACAGGGAAGTGATTAGGTGTTTCAGTGAAGAGAAACAAGATTTGCAACAAAAACAAGCTGGTGCAGGAACTGAGATTGAAAGGCATTTGAGGGAGATTGATATCAGTTTCCAGCAGGAGCAGGAAGAGGATTCTGATGAACTTAGGAGTGTTCACAGTGATTCTGATGTTGAGGAGTGCATAAGCCCATGGTTTAATGGGGAGACTGATTTTGGAAAGCCTATTCAGCTTGTGCAAGGGCTGAGGTTCAGCAATGTGTATGTACTCAGGAAAGCTTTGAGAGTTCATGCTATAGAAAATAGGTATGAGTACTATTTTCTTCATAATGACACCAAGAGGCTGACTATACATTGCAAGAGGAGGTGCAACTGTGTGTATAACAAGAAAACTTGTAGGCTGCCTAAGTGTGTGTGTAGGAAGAGTGTTAAATGTCCATTTAAGGTGTATGCTGCAAGATTGGTGAAGTCAGAAACTTGGCAAATCAAGTCACTGAGATTGAAGCATCTTTGTATGAGAACAAAGATGAATAAGAAAGTTACAGCTGAGTTCTTAGCTGATAGATACTTGGAGGAGTTTAGAAGCAATCCAACTTGGAAGATTAGACAAATACAGGAGAGACCTTTGACTGATTTGGGAATTAAAGTGAGCTACTTTAAAGCTTGGTTGGCTAGGTGTAGGGCAAAGCTAATTATTTTTGGGTCTTCAGCTGAGCAGTATGCCAAGGTATGGGACTATGCTAAGGCATTAGTGGTGCACAACCCTGGGACTGGTTGTGTGGTTGTTGTAGATGGGATAGAGTAGCCTGAACCCCCTCTTTTTTTTGAGAATGTTTGTGTATCTTGCACCATTAAGGGATGGTTTTGTTAGTGGATGCAGACCAATTATTGGAGTAGATGGCTGCCATCTTAAGGGTGCTTACCCTGGCCAAATTTTAGTTGCTGTAGCTAAGGATGGTAATAACCACATATTTCCACTAGCATGGGCAACTGTGGAAATTGAGAACAAGGACACATGGTCATGGTTCCTTGAGGCATTGGAGGTCAAGATGAAGGTGAAGGGTTGACTTTTATGTCTGACAGGCAGAAAGTAAGTTGATAAATTTCCAGGTTGACTTTTATGTTTTTTTAGTTTGAGATAGGTGTAGCATACTAATTATTGTGTAACTTTTTTGTGTAAATGCAGGGCCTGCTAGAAGCATTTGAGAATGTTGTACCTAAGGCTGAGACTAGGTACTGTGTTAGACACATCTGGTCTAACTTCAAACAACAATTCCAAGGATCTCTATTCAAAGAGCTATTTTGGAATGCAGCTAGGGCTTACACTCAGGTATAATAGTTAAATCCTCCTAGTTTTGTTGATTGTGAGTTTCTGGTTTTGGTTAGTTCCATTTGATTTTTACTGTGTGTGTCTTAATTTAGTATTATAATGCATATGGTCAGACTGATTTTGAAGTGGCTATGGAGTCTATAAACTTTTTATCTGAAGAAGCCTATGATTACCTAGCAAATATCCCCCCCCCAACATTGGTCCAGACATGCATTCTCCCCAACATGTAAGTCAAACATGTTGTTAAACAATTTGTGTGAGACTTTTAACGTTGTTATAAGGGATGCTAGGGATAAGCCAATCTTAACACAAATGGAATGGCTTAGAAGATACATGATGAAGAGGACCAATGATAAATGGATGGCAGCCTCTGAATGGGAAGGGTTGTGTGTTCCTTATGTGAAAAAGGTGTTTGATGGGTTGGAAAAGTATGCAAGGACATGCACTGTCCAGTCAGGTAGGGGTGAGCTTTATGAAGTGGAGTATAAGGATGATACATGTGTTGTTAACCTTGAAGCAAGGACATGTACTTGTTACAGATGGGATTTGACAGGATTGCCTTGTGTCCATGCTTTTGCTGCTTTGGTGGATAAAAGGGTTGATCCAGAGCTTTATGTCCACCCATACTACCACATAGAGACTTACCTGGCTGCCTATGAGACTCCCATTCAGTCCATGCCTGGAGCCAAGCATTGGGATAAGGTGCATATGAGAGAGCCTATGCCTCCAGCTTTTAAGGTCCAACCTGGGAGACCAAAAGCTAAAAAGAGGAAGCTTGAACAAGGGGAGGGGAGTTCTGCACCTAATTAAGAGAACAAGAAAGTGAAGAGAAGGAATTAATGCAAGAAATGTGGGGGTTTTGGCCATTATGCCAAAACTTGTTCTCTAAATCCTGCCCCTACACCAGTTCAAGTTCAGAACACAGCACCATCAGGAGGTAGGCCAGCATTGGACAACCCTTGGATGAAGGAATAGAGGAGGAAGAGTGAATTGAGAGCTATGAAAAAGGTAAATTCACTTACACTATTTTTGATACTTAGATTGTCATGTGTATTGTACCTATTTACTGATATGAATGTATGTATACAGAGTGCAGCATTAGGAGCTACTGCAGGACCCAATAGCATTGGAATCAAGAAGTTTCCTCAAGAATTGGCAAAAGAAAAAGCAGTTGAGGCATCTTCTGCTTGTAATGCATCTCAGCCAACTGAGCAAGTGCAGCCTTCTACAATGGAAGCATCAGCAAGCCAGCCCATGACTAGGAGCAGAACAAAGCTTACTGAAACTTCCCATACCTCAGCCTCTCAGCCTCTTCCCAGACAGCATAATACCAGGCATAAGTTATCAGTATCAAAGGGTTTACATCAACATCAGTTCATGCACAAGGATAATATGTGGGAACTTGGCCATGATATGTAATTTACTGCCTTAAATTTGGTTTACTGTAGACAGACAAGTGGTTTTTTTTATCAGTTTGCTTAAGTATTTGAACAACTAAGGGTGGCAAGTCCATCATTTTGTGCACTTAACTATTTGGAATGAACAATATTAACTAGGGCAGGAACCCTGATTTTGTAGTATGTTGAACCACTTCTAAAATATAATCGATCAGCACCTGTTTATAACATTTGCATATGTAATTGGATTCAATTATTTTCATTTCAGTGCATAACCAAATTTTCATTTCATTTCATAACCAATACAACAATAACACAACATCCTTGTAAAAATTTCACAATCAATTGTTCCATTCCTAAAACTAAACCAACAAAACAAATAACAACAAACAGATTCATAGATGATGTCTTCCTGCCTTCAACCTCCTGTGTCATCTTTTTCCTATCAGAGCTAAGGGCCTTGCATTTCAATTTCAAGCTATCAATCTCATTTAGCAAGCATCTTCTTTGTCCACAAAAATCATCAACTTCTCTCTTTAAGTCAGCATGCTCACCCTTCATCAACTTCTTATCCAATAGCAAGTTGTTAATTACTTCAGTTTTCCAACTTGTGCCATTTGGTTGATCAATCCACTCAAATGATTTACAGCCCCTTGATTCAGTCACTGGATCATAGAATTTGCAAGATCTAAACTTCCTCCCAGGATTTTCCCTAGTCCAAGAAGTTAACCTTGCAAAGGGTACTCCACATTGGCATTTCCTCTCTTTTGAAGGAGAAAAACTTAAGGAAGACATTCCTTCTGCAAAATGACACTTAGCAACTGCAATAGTAGTACATAATCACCTTAATTAGCTTTCCATACACCTAATTTCTATTAACAATCAGTAACTCATAAAACCCCCAATTTCAATTTTAATATGAACCCTAATTTAATAAAAACTGAATGTGGGTTTCAATTGCTAACTTGTTTTGACCAAATTCTGGATTAATAACCTCTACATGAACGAATGAACAAATTAATTGAATCAATCCTTTTATTTAATCAGCTAATTAAACTTGTGCATGACATACCTTAACTGCTTCAATTCCCACTGCTAAAGCAAATTGGTTTTCAAATCTTTAGATAACTAATGATTTATGGCTGATTGCTTGATGTTATTGCAGTACATTGAGAGAATTGGTATAAATCGAATTTTTGGAACAACAAATGATGAACTAGGGGTTTTATAGGATAGAAGATCGTGATTTAAAAGGGTAAAAATCAAAAAGTATCCGTTTTAGTGGGCCCTACAGCACTTTTCAGTCACCGGAATTGGGTAAAGGTGGTAAAAAAAAACTTTAATTTTTTTATTTGGTGGTAAAATAAAAGATTGAAAATAGTAGGTGGTAAAAAACAATTTGTTGAAATTTTTTGGTGGTAAAACTCAAAATTTCCTTTTTTTTAAGTGAAGAATTTTTTTTTTATAGAAAACCATATTTTTATTGAAAAGAATAAAAAGAATAATTAATGATGAAGATACCCACCATCAAATACAACAAATAGTAGGTGGTTTATAGACCAAACCTATGTGCCATAATCATCTACTTGCCTAAACATTACAAAATCAAATCGAAAAGATCTCAATTCCCATCATAAATATACACACATTCCCCTCTACGTGCACCAAACATTACTCATATGACAACAGTTTCATCATCCTCAAAAACAAATAACCTGACACTAACAAATCAGAAAGCATAAAATTAGACTACTCATATTGATTAGGAGATTTTCCTCAACCAATCAGAGTGCGCCACGTGGACCTATCAGGGCCTACCACGTGGCGTACTACTACTTGTCCACCATGGACCAACCACGTCATGATACGTGGCCTGTGAGCCTCCCATTAAGGAGCACGACCACCAAGGCCCGAACTCCAAAAAGCCCAGTCAACTCTAGGGTTTGTCAGAAACCCTAGAGTCAGGCACGCTTCCCAAGACTATAAATACCGTCATTAATCCTCATTAATGATGAATTGATTACACACAGATTATTGTAATCAGAAAACTTACACTCTTGCTAGACCTGTCCTAGCAGGCGTACCCCTCTTACTTTTCGTACTTTAACTCCACATACAAGAACTAACTTGATCGTCGGAGGCGGAGCTCCCACCACCCGGAGTCTCCATTATTTTGCAAGTACAGTGCGTGGATCCAGTCTCGAAGTTGTAACTCTCCCGCAGGACATCAAAAAACCCCAAAACGTTTTGGCGCCGTCTGTGGGGAGAGTACCTTTGAGATGGAACAATCTGTACCGAGTCAACCTGAGAGGCGCCTAGAGGATGACTATCTTGTGGACGACCCTCAAGTCTACACTGACATGGATACAGAACCAGAGGTCAAGACCCATACGGCCCCTGACGGGTCGTTAAGGGCGCGACGTACTCGTTTTACCGAAAGGAAGGAACGGCGGGATCAAGTTGGACCCAGCCATCCAGCCGTTCCTCCGACTGAAGCTCATCAGGCGGCCAACGGATTGGCCCCTATCACCAGATTCGACCTCATGACCATCATGAAAAGTTTCAAAGGGGAGATCCAGGACATTATCAACAAAAGGGCACCTATTCCACCAAAGGAACAGTCGGCCGGAAGACCTTCTCAATCTGGGAAGAAGAAATCTGTTAAAAATAGAGAGGCGACCCCCTATCCTCGACATGGGGACAAGCGGGCGCCCTTGATTGATCTGACTAAATACTGATTTCCCGTTGGGGAAGTAAGAAAGCCCATCCGCATGGTTCAGCCGGATGGGACCAAGAAGTCATTCTCTGATGCTCGGATGGTAATCTAGCATAAGAGAAATCAGCAACAGTCTGAGTCGGCCTCCACGTCCGGTTTCCCAGACAGCCTACCGAATACCTCACAAGGGTATTCTAAATCACACCATGAGGACCGAACAGGCGGCACAACCTCCTGTTCGGGTTCCCACAAAGATCAGTCGGTACCGTATGTGCCTCAACATCCATACGCCCCGCGCACCCAATTCTTTATACCGCCTCCTCCTTTTGGAGGACAGGCGGCACAGAATGTTCAACCTTTGGACTGGAAACTTAGGTTGCTTCAACTTGGAGAACAACCATCCGCATTCTCCAAGGAAATAATGGAAGCCGCCCAACCGGCTAAGGTTAAAAATGTGTTAGTAGGCGCCTATGATGGCACTGCTAACTCAGAAGACCATCTGATGGCATATACCAACTTAATGTACCCCCAAGGGTTGGATGATGCCACTTGGTGTAAGTGTTTCCCGGCCACTTTGAAAGGCCTAGCCTAGCAATTGTTCGGCAATCTGTCGGCCGGCTGCATCAACAATTTCAAGACGCTTACTTATCTGTTCGCTTCAAAAATTTCAATGAATATCCCTGCCAAGAAGACGACTCTTGACTTAGGAGCCGTCCAACAGGGAGAAAAGGAAGGATTACGCTCCTACACTAGGAGGTTTAACCTAATGAGAATTCAGATACCCAACCTACCGGATGAGGTAGTATACACTGATTTCTTTAAAATGTTGAAGGACGGGTCGAATTTAAAATTCAACTTGGTCAGAAAGAGGGTTACCACCCTCCAAGAGGCCATGATGGAGGCCGACGCCTACATACAAGCGGTTGATCTCTGTCATATGGGAAAACAGACGGACTACAAAAATTCCGAAAAGAAAGAAGGTCGACCTCAGCAGTCGGCTAATAAGGAAGAGAAGAAGAGAAAAGATGTATGGATGGCCGACTCCTCTGGTCAGTCGTCCAAGAAGAAAAGAAAGGAATTCACTCCATACTCCCCTAAGTATGAGTTCAACAAGGATAGCAATGCTATCCTGATGGAAATAAAAGATTGACTCTCCATTGAGAAGCCGACTGCAATGAAAGGTTCCGCCAACAATCGGAACCAAAGTAATTTCTGCCACTATCATGAGGATGTTGGTCATGAAACCAATGAATGTATCAGCCTCAAACGTCTACTAGACCGCCTGGCAGATAAAGGAGATCTTGACTCTTATGTCAAGAAATCTAAGGGGACTCAACCCCAAAAACAAAAACAGGCGGCCAGGAGAAGGCAAAGGTCAGACGACAGTTCTAACATTGACGAAGCGCCCATCTATACCATAGTAGGCGGCTTCGCAGGAGGAGGCCCTACTACCCAGGGAAACAAGGATAACATCAGGCGGCTTGATGTTAACATTGTAAAGCAGGGGCAGACCTCTCAGAGTAAATTTCCTGAGTTCATCATCACTGAGGAAGACTCGGAGGGTATCAGGGGGCCGCATGACGACCCCATTGTGATTGAATGCAAGGTGGCTAACCAGAGGGTTGGCCAGATCCTGATAGATACTGGAAGTTCATCAAATCTCATCAGTCATAGGTGCTTGACCAAGCTCAAGTACAAACCAGAAAGTATACATCCTGTCTCCCATCCTCTAGTAGGATTTGGAGGAGGAATCGTCCACCCAGTCGGCCAAGTAGACCTATTTGTCCGCTTGGGTGAGAAGAGAGAGGGTCGTCACATGGTAGTCCGTTTCTTAGTTGTTGAAGAACTAACGGCCTACAACATGATCCTAGGGCGCCCCACCCTAAATGAATCAAAAGCTGTGATAATCCCATCTCTTATGCTGATTAAATTTGAGAGGGATGACAAAACAGTCGGCTCCTTAAGGGGAGACCAGAAAATGGCAAGGGAGTGTTATCTCTCTGATGTTAAGACCACTGTGGCAGCATCCGAATTTAGTGGAGAAAAAGACCTTGTTTACAAGGAAAATGCGCCTGCTCAAGAAGCAGGCGGCAAGAAAAGAAAAGCCGTCCAAATGGGGGCCGAAAGAAAAGAAAAACAATAGCAGTCACTGACTAAGGAGCGGTCAGATGAGTTCCGCCCTCAGCCGGCTGGTGAGCATGTGGACGTCATTCTGGATGACACACGCCCTGATCGAACTATCAAGGTCGGGACGATTGCTCTTGCTAAACTTGGTGACGAGTTTCATCAATTGTTGAAAGATTCTAAGATATATTTGCATTCGAGGTGCATGAAATGCCAGGTATTAGTCCAAAACTGGCGGTACATAAGTTGGCTGTGGATCCAAAAAAGAAGCCGGTCAGGCAAAAACCAAGGAATCATGGACCAATACAAAACCAGGCGGTCGCCGCCGAGGTTAAAAAGTTACTTGACGCAGGGTTCATTCGGCAATGCTATTTCCCTGAATGGGTTGCAAATGTGGTTTTGGTAAAAAATCTGAATGGTACCTGGCGCATATGTGTGGACTACACAAATCTGAACAAGGCATGTCTAAAGGATAGCTACCCATTGCCAAGATTGACAGCCTGGTCGACTCTACAGCTGGCTATGCCTTGATGAGTTTCATGGACGCCTACTCAGGCTTCCATAAAATTCCACTATGGAAGAAAGATCAGAAAAAAATGGCCTTCGTCACAGAACAAGGGCTTTACTGTTACACGGTCATGCCGTTTGGTCTAAAGAATGCCCCAGCCACCTTCCAAAGAATGATAAACACAGTGTTCCTCAAGCAAATTGGAAGAAATGTGGAGGCGTACATAGACGACGTGATTGTAAAATCCAAACTCCAAACGGATCACTTGGCAGATCTCCGAGAAACATTTACCACACTCAGGCGGCACCGAGTCATGCTTAACCCCAAGAAGTGTGTTTTCGGAGTTGAGTTTGGGAAGTTCCTCGGATTCCTGATCAATCAAAGAGGGATAGTGGCGAATCCTGATAAAGTACAGGCAGTAATAGACATGTAGTCGCCCTGTACCGTCCAAGAGGTTCAGAAGTTAATAGGATGCCTCGCAGCTCTGGGGAGATTCCTCAGTCGGGCAGGCGACAAGTGCCTTTACTTTTTTCAGGCAATCAAGAAAAGAGAAAGGTTTGAATGGGGGCCGGATGCTGAGGCGGCCTTCCAGAAGTTTAAAGAACACTTGCACTTGAAAGGAATGGTGTCCTTCCAACAAGTGTATTCTTCCGATAGAGGGTTCAAAATTATTACGGAGCTAATTCTTCAGTAAGGTCAAGTGATCGGAATGCCTAGGTGGAGGCCGCTTCCGATCAGTAATATCAATGTACAATTGATGTTACAGCTTAATCTTAACTGAACCCTTCGGGTCGAACCCAATCGAATCACCGATCCGAGACGACGAATTAATCCGAAAGGATTTAATGAGTCAGCAGAGTTTTATGAATACAGACGTCGGATATCGAGTCTAGGGCGTCGAGACCGAGCGTCGCAAAATCACAAGCAACAAGTATGAGCGTAGCCGTAGTTAGGCTAGGCTAGCTCATCGCAAGCCCAGAGGCACCATGTGTGTGCTAGGCGCACCATGGTGTGCTAGGCGAGGCATAAGTGCCAGGCACCATCGTAGCCCTAGCATGATGCCTAGGCGCCATCGCAGCCCTAGCATCATGCCTAGGCGCGCGTGGCAAGCCACACGCACCAAGCACAGCCATCGCAGTGTTGGGCACTGGCGCATGGGCCTGTGCGTGCATGCCTCGCACCATCGCAGCCTTATCGCACCAAGCACAGCACCCATGAGTGCGTGCGTGTGCGTGGGCGCTGTCGCAGCACCCTAGCACCACGCACAGCACCATCGTAGTGCTAGGCACATGCGTGTGTGCGTGTGCACCATCGCTCAGCAGCCTCGCAATGAGGCACCAAGTTGTGTGTGACTTCGCATGGCAGCACCAAGCACAACAAGCTAGCAAGGAGCACCAAGCCCAGCATGTGTGGCTCGCTAGCAGCACGCATGCTAGGCCTTGCGTGCATGAGTGCGCTGGCTGGGCTATGCGTATGCCGACCTGGCTGTGCTGGCTATGCGAGAGCCTTGCATGTATGTGTGCGATAGCAAGGCAGTAGCATCATGCATGCATGTGCGTGTGCCTGCGATAGCAAGGCAACAACGCCCAGCGCCCAGCACAAGGCGTGGCTCGCTAGAAGCACGCAAGTGCTGGGCTAGGTGATGCGTGATGTGCCAGCCAGGCATGCTAGGGTGGTTGTGCGTGCTGGCAGTACCAGGTGGCAGCCAGCCCAGCTGCCTTGTGAATGGCGGTTTAGGAGAGGTGGGGACCAAAGCCTCTAAGCTTCCCTTGGGGAGCAAGGCAATGGTCCCCCCATGGGATATGGTCCTCACCTAACTCATTCTCTCCTCTTGCCACTTGTTGCCTTGTGATTGCTTTTGCCTAATAATTTATTTTGGAATTAAATAAATTATTGCAATTGCACATGATCCCACATTGATCATGAAAAGGGGTTTCAAGTCCCCATTCTCTATAAATACCCACTTGGTTGGAATTTTGAGAATACAACCTTGAGTAGAATTAAAAAGGCAACTCTAAGTAAGAGTAAACCTTTGATTCGTAAAACTCATAGTTATTTTGTCCGGGTCTTGACTAACCTTCAAGACTTAGGACACTCGGGTCGGGTCGAGGGTACGATCCGTCGGAGATCTCGTCTTTTCGGGATTTTGAAGTAAGAGCTCTTTTGGAGCGAAGCACGCGTCAAAGGTATAATTCTTGTTCTTAATCTTGTTTGATTAAGTTTAATATGCTTGTTAATTGTTTTTATTAAGGAGCGGGTCTTGGTGGATTTCCTTCCGCGTAGTGTCGGGTCACTACGAAACCCTACAGCACTCCTTACCAAGGCTGGTCAGCCCTCTGCCCAAGGAAGTACTCTACATGTATCTGGCCGTGTCCGACCATTCCATAAGTGATGTTCTTCTTGCTGAAAGAGACGGCTGTTAGCTCCCTGTATACTTTGTTAGCCATGTTTTGAAAAATGCCGAGTTACGGTACCCCCTGATTGAGAAATTTGGGTTTGCCCTCTTTGTGGCTGTAAAAAGATCGAAGCCCTATTTTCTATCACATCCGGTTGTTGTATATACAGATCAGCCAATCAAGCGGCTACTTACAACAATGGAGTCGTCAGACCGGATGATTAAATGGGCAGTGGACATACAGAGTCTTGAAATCACATTCGAGCCAAGGAAAGCAGTGAAGGGGCAAGCGTTTGCCGACTTCATAGTAGAAATGACTCGGCCACCTATTTTTGAAAATATTGACCAAGTCTGGAAGGTTTATGTAGACGGGAGCTCCACTATGAACGGTTGTGGGGCAGACGTCATATGTCAGTCGCCAGAAGGCGACAGGTATGAGTATGCACTTCGCTTCAAGTTCCAGGCATCTAACAACGAATCAGAGTACAAAGCCCTTTTGGCCGGTATCCGCATGTGCAAAGCGGCCGGGGCAAGAAAGATAGCCGCTTGCTCTGATTCACAGTTAATTGTAAGCCAGTACAAAGGCGATTATGAAGCCACTCATCATCCGGCCATGATTAAACACTTACAAGCAGTAAAGCAGGCGGCAGGGTCAAGAGTTTTTGTTAACTCAAGTACCTAGGTCCGAGAATAACCAGGTGGACGCCTTGTCCAAAATGGCATCCTCGGCCTCATGTGACACCCCAAGGACTATATTCTGGGAAGTCATGGACAAACGAAGCATTGAAGAAGACCTAGTTGAGATTCAAGACAGAAGTTCTACTTGGATGGACGACATCCGAGCTTACCTAACGGCCGGTATCCTACCAGATGATCACTCACAGGCGGTTCTACTCAAGAAACGGGCGTCCAATTTTCAAAGGTGCAAGGGTGAGCTCTTCAAGAAAGGGTACATGCAACCCCTTTTGAAATGTGTCACCCCAAAAGGGGACGAGAGGTCCTAGAAGACCTACACTCCGGATACTGCGCCTCACATGTAGGCGGCAGAATGCTTGCTCAAAGAGCAAGACGACAAGGTTACTTTTGGCTAAACTTAGAAGCATACGCCATGGAAATGGTTAAAAAATGTGACAAGTGTCAAAGGTTTGGTAAGCTGATCCACAGTTCGGCCACAGACCTCACGACTATCCATAGTCCCATTCCATTTGCTGAATGGGGCATGGATATTCTGGGCCCCTATACGCCTGCAACAGGCGGTAGGAGATATATATTGGTAGCAGTCGACTACTTTCACCAAATGGGTGGAGGCCGAGGCAGTAAAGGGTATCAAGACCAAGGATGTAATCTCTTTCATTTGGAGAAATATTATCACTCGGTTTGGAGTACCCATGTCCATGGTTTTTGACAATGGTGCTCAGTTCAAGACGCCTGTGCTCAAAACCTGGTTAGAGGACCAAGGCATATCCCATTGTTTTGCATCAGTCGGCAGGCCACAAGCAAACGGCCAGGTGGAAGCTTTTAATAAAATCATCTCAGACGGAATAAAAAAGAAAATTGAAAGAGAAAGAGGCCTGTGGGCAGATGACTACCACATGTTCTCTAGGCCATCCAGACGACTGAAAAAGGGGTGACTGGAGAAACTCCATTCCTCCTAACCTATGGGCCAGAAGCTGTTCTTCCCATTGAACTTTATGAACCGACTCTTCTCATAATGCTGTATGACGAAGAGGCCAACTGAATCCATGCGCCTAGCACTGGATTCACTCCCAGAACATAGGGGCAATGCTGCCCTGCGCCATGAGATTTACCGCCTGAGAATGACAAGAGCGTATAATAAAAGGGTATACAGGCGTCCACTCAAGGTGGGAGACTTTGTACTAGGAAAGATGGAATCAATGAGTTACGGAAATTAACTCCCAACTGGGAAGGACCCTACTGTATCTATGAGGAAGTTAGGTACGACACTTATCGCTTGGAAACACCAGACGATCGGCCCCTACCTAGAACTTGGAATGTAGATAATTTGAAGAAATATTATTTTTGAATAATGTAACTGCTGAAAGCTTTTAATAAAATTGCACGATTTCTTAATTTATTATTGTAAACAGAGGAGCATGACCGCCTGCTTCCAAAGCAGACGGTTACTCTTAATTTTGTACCAACTAAGGGGCATGTTGCCTGGTCTAACAGACGGCTACTCTCCATGATCAGCCCAGGCCCAACGCCGCCTGATCATGCTCTAAATTTATAAACTAATACAACTTGTCCCAACAATACAGCAGGCGTCCGGCGACATCCATCCGGATGAGATTCTTTGCAGAGAGTAGCTCCCTTTTGGGTGGAATAATGCTCTATAAACTAAAGTACACGACACCTAAACGACTGTCCCCAAGGACAACCACGTAGTCGTTTTGAGACAAGGATAACTCTAACACCTGTCAAGACAAGTGATAACATTTGACATTTGAGTCGGATTACCGCCTGTATTACTTGGGATAAGTACAGGAGGTACCTCTTGAGTTAATACCTCTACTACTCAAGCAGGAGTGGCGGCGACTGGGTAACCCCAAGGTTAACTCACAGTCACTCCCTCAGACTTAATCAGAAACCTAAAAGGTTTGAAAGACACGTCTATTTTCTGAAAGACAGGGGTACTCAAATCACTATTCCTACTAAGTCACCCCTCCTTGGGTTAATAGCCAACAAACATTGGCAAATCAAGGGAAACAGCCGGCATCTGCCGCCTAATTTTTCTACTAGCCAAGCCTAAGTGACGAAGACTAGGGCGATGTTAAGGGTAACTCACAGTCACTCTCATACTTAGAAGAAAACTAAAAGATTTGACGAGTCCGCGTGTTTTTTGGAAACAGGACCTCTCAGATCACTAATCTATCTAAGTAAACACCATTTTAGTTGATAGCCAAGCAACACTTGGTGAATCAAGGGGGTTAGTCGGTACACACCGCCTAGTTACTTTATTACTCAAACTAAAGTGGCGATGCCTGGTACACCTACATGAGTTGCCAGACGTTCCCCCAAGTATGAAACCAAAAGGTTCACAGGTTGACTGTTTTTTGGCAAACAGGGACCCTAGAACCCTATTACTACTTGCTCAAAGTTGAACAGGCGTCCTATTAGAGGTCGACCTGTCTTAGCACACTTAGCGAAGTAATATAGAACCCAACCTCCAAGGTTGCGTCTACAAACTAAATCAGGCGGACCAGAAAGAGCCGACTGTTCCCAGAACTAGGCAGCTTATCCCCGCTACAGAATTTCCCTAAAAACAAAGTTTGGGAAATGTGATCTAGGTTGTATAACGCTTAAAAGGTTGAACTAGTCAGCACCTAGCCACTACGACTCATAAAGCGGCCAATACTTTTGTTCTACAATTTTGCTAAGTATCCCTAATAAGGACGACTGAGTGATTGGCCGACTAATTGCCTCTTTTGAATGACAACCGGTCGTCTAGGGGCATATAGGCAGTTTCCAACAATCGTCATTGGTGCTCATTACACTTAGAAAATTTTGTGAAAATTAAATTTTTTGGCGCTTGCACAGAAATCAACTTATCAAAACAGTCGGTATGGCGTACAGGCGGCTACACAGACCCCCCATACTTTGTTAAATCAATGCAAAAATAAATAGCAGGAGAAAGAAGCATGAATCAAAAGAGGACTAAACAGTCGCCAGTAAAATTAATTAAACAGCCGGTCAAAGACCGGCAAAAATATTCATAACCCCGGCCCCCTGGCTGGGTAAAGAGACAAAGTTAAACGGCACACAGGCCGGAAAAAAGTTTGTAAAATAAGCTTTTAAAATCAGAAGGGAGGCGTCGCAGCTTCACCGGCCGCCTGGTCGAGCTCAACAATGGGCACTTCGTTCTTTGAAGTATCCTAGTTAGGCTCATTCCCAGCAGCCGTCTCCATTGGAACATCCGCCTCCTCCTGCAAAGGAACCTCCTCTTCCTCAGAGATGACGATAACCTTCTCTGCTTCCCTCTCCTCCTCATTAGCCGCCTGTTGCATTATGTGTTGGTTGTATTCATCAGTGCAAGCGATGAACTTGGAGTGCCACTGTTTGTAGTCACATTTGCGGAAGAGAGTGAGCCAGGTCGTCTTCATAATCCTGTTTGAGTCCTCCATCAAGGCCCGAGTAAGAGCCAATTTTTCAGTCTCGAACTCTCGTCTGAGCTCTTGGGTGACGACCTTCTCCAGCTTGGACATCTGGTCCTTCAGACTGTCGTTAGCCTTCTGCAGAGACTCGGCCTTATGACCCGCATATTTGAGCGGCTCTAACTTGGTCTGGAGCTCCTTGACTTTGGTCTCCAGATCTTTATTTCATTTTTTGACCAATTCCATCTCAGTCTTAATCTTCGAAGTGGTCGCCGCCTGGTAATAAAGAATGTCAGTTGTTAGAATTTTGTTTTGGGCAATTTGAAACATTGCCTTGTCAAAGTCACAGGCAGCCCTAGCCTTGGCGGTTTTTACCTCGTGATTTTTGGCATGAATCGGCCTGCGAAGGCCATGTACTCGGAGCAGGCTCTGAAGAAAAAGAAACAAGCGTCATATTATTTCAAAACAGGCGGAGGTCGAACATTCATAGAACTTTCCTTAAAAACAAGTATACCTCAGAAAGGAGGCTCATGATCCCATCAAGGTCAAGGGTGCCGACTCCCTTGACCGACTCCATCTCCTCAAGAGGGATTGCCTTCACCATCGACTTGGCCATTCCAACCAAGTCGGGTCCTTGCTGGTCGCCTACACCAGAAAATCAAAATCAAAACAAAGAATAAGGTGTTAAAGAAAAATGCAAAGGCTAAAAGAGCTAGATGTACCTCTGGGAGGCCGACTGTCCCTTGGGACGACCGCCTGTTTCCCCGCACTTTGCGGCGTAGCAGGCTGTTTTTCAGTCGCGTGCTTCCTTGAGGAACCATGCGTACTGCCAGCAGTTTGCTTCCGAACCTTAGGGTCCGGCTGTTGGGAAGAGGCCGAGGGACGAGACGAGCCAACCTGCGTACAAAGGAAGAGTATTAATATTATCAACTGAGAGAAAGTTGACAAAGGAAAACCCTCTAAGGTTCACAACTCACCTTGGGCGCCTCCTTGGAAGGCGACTCGTCTGCAGTTTTCTCCATCGCCATGACGGAGGATCAGAGAAGGGCGGTTGCCTGCCTAGATGCTTTCATACTGGACATACCATCGACTGCAAAACAAGAATAACAAAGTTAGAAAGGAATTTGAAAACAAACAAGTGATGCAAAGAGAAAACATCAGAGTTCGGCTACCTCTAGAGCACCGACTGCTTAGGCCACAAGCGGTTAAGTAGTACTCATCGTAAAGCCATTCAAACCAGGGGACGCAGTTCAAAGGAACCTGCTCTCTTTTCCCAGTAGAGTCGGCTCTAATCTCTACTTAAAAGAGACCCTGATCCAGGATCTCCTTACGAGCCTTATGAGAAACAGACGGCATGGGACAGCCGCTTGCTAGAAGAGGTGGATCCCTGTTCCATCTATTATACCGCCTGTTTAAAAGTTTATGGGCTTGGAGATTATGAAGAAGGTGTTCCTCCAATATTTCCATTTGTTCTCCTCCCCCCTTGTCATAACATAGCCCTTGTGGCTAGTGATTTGGTACCAGCCGGTCCCGCTTTCTTTGGGGTCCGGCTTAAGTAATTCATTTGGGTGAACGCCGCAAAATCTGGGTCCACCCCATGCATTTCACACCAGGACACATAGCCGAGTATGTTGAACCAAGAATTCGGGGCTGACTGCCATAGCCCCACCTCGTACCCATCGAGGATTTGTTGAACGACCGGATGCAACGGAAACCGAAGACCAACCCTTATGGCCACCTTATAACAGCCAAAGCAGTCGTCTGTATAGCTGGACCTCTCCGGCGATACGACTGTGTCCTCTGCATCCGACACAAACAGGGAGTAATCAGAACCCATCACATGGGCCTCTCTAAAGGTCCCTAGACTTTCGGTCATGACTTTGATTCGGCCTTTAGGGACATGACAAAAGAAGGGAGCGTGAGTTTCCCTTTGAGAAGTAGAGGGCTGAGCCCAGTCATCCCCCTTTTCGGCCGCATGGGACAACCGAGCCTCATGAATGTGTGAATTCCTCTCTTCAGAGGAAGGAGAAAGGTGATCTGAAGAACTGCTAGCAGACTCACTGTCCGAGGAGTCCGACTCCTCCCCACTAGAGGGGGCCGGGTAGATTATTCCTACAGCAAGCAATTTAAGAACCTTTTTTTTCACTACCTCCATCATATTTGGATTAAGCCTTCTTTAAGTTTCTATAGAGGAAAAATGATCGTTCTCAAGGATGATTTTATGCATACAAAAAGAAGGATTAATACCCTTAATATCATCAATGGTGTACCCAATTACACTTTTATACTTTCTTAAGACAGTGAGCAATTTCTCCAATTTTGTGTCCTTAAGTTCAGCATTAACAATAACAGGGTATGAATTATTAGGACTAAGATATGCATATTTTAGATTAGAGGGAAGAGGTTTCAACTCTACCTCGGGAGGCGTAGTACTCTCCCCAACACTCATTGCACTAAGTACTTCAATGATTGGAGTAGTGACTGGGTTGGCCTTTGCTTCTTCAAGTAGCCTGATATACTCCTTTGATTCCTAATCTCCATCATCATCCTTCCCTACTAGCACTATTTCAAGTGCATCATCAATTTTTCTCAAAGGAAGTTGCTCATTCTGCAAATCATCAAGCATATCTACCTGACAAACAGTCTCTCCCATAGGGGGAGTACCCATAGCATTCAAAAGTGAGTATTCAATTTTCTCGTCACCAACCTCAAAGGTGATCTTACCATTTTTCATGTCAATAATTGCACCAGCAGTAGCTAAGAAAGGCCTACCAAGAATAATAGGAACATGTGCATCTTCCTCCATTTCCATCACAACAAAATCACAGGGAATAAAGAATTTACCTACACGAAGAGGTACATCCTCAAAGACACCCAAAGGAAATTTAGCTGACATGTCTACAAGTTCTAGAGATATGTGTGTGGGTTTAAGTTCACCCATTTGCAGCTTCTTACACATAGAGAATGGCATAAGGCTCACACTTGCACCAAGATCACATAATGCTCTGTTAATTTCGATATCTCCATGCTTCACTGAAATTGAATAGCTACCAGGGTCACCTAATTTCTTAGGGAGAGTATTCTGCAAAATAGCACTACACTCTGCAGTCAAAGCAATTGTAGCATTCTCTTCTAGCCTTTTCTTGTTAGAAAGCATATCCTTTAAAAATTTAGCATAAGAAGGCATCTCGGATATAGCATCTAAGAATGGAATATTAATATGAAGCTTTTTCAAGATATCAAGAAATTTACCGTACTTTTTCTCTAGCTTAGCTTGAGCTAACCTCTGTGAAAAAGGAACCTTTGGCACATATGGAACAACAGGTGATGAAGTTGCTTCCTTTGGTTCTTCCTCGATCATAGCATTATCAATCACCTTCTCACTTTCACCTACTTCTTCAACAACCTCCCTTGATGGCTCCTTGATAGGAGGATCTTCCAATGGCTTCCCACTCCTCAAAGTGACAACATTCATATGCCCTTTTTGTGGTTACTCTGTCTGACCCGAAAAAGTGTCCGACGTCTTTAAGGATTGGCCAAATTGGTGAGAAAGTTGACTTATCTGATTTTCTATGAGCTTACTCTAGGCTTGCAACTGTTGAATGGAACTACTTTGTTATTGGATGGCATTGTTGGTTGTGGCAATAAAGCTCTCCATCATCAACCCAAGGCTAGATTTTTGGGGAGGTGGTTGCATGGGTTGTTGGGTTATAGGTGGTCTTTGTTGGAAGCCAGGTGGTGAGTTGTAGTTGTTGGCTCGAGGTGGTGGTGATGGTGGATTTTTTTGTGCTTGGGTGTTCTTATAGGAGAAGTTAAGATGGTGTTTCCAGCCTTCATTGTATGAGTTGGAGTAGGGATCATAGGGCTTTATGGGATTTGAGGTGTAAAATGCATTAGCTTGCTCAATTGACATTTCATTGGAGTTTTGCAGGCAATTGGGTGCGATGTGACCCTGCACATTACACATTTGACAGATCTCCTATGGGCTAGTAGAAGTTCCAGCTTAGAGTTTATCAAACCTGCTTGTTAGTGCCTGTATAGAGCTAGTTAAAATAGTCAAAGCATCAACATCTAGCTTACCTCCTTTTTTCACACTATGTCAACCTCCTGGATTGTAGTTATCGTTGGCCGCCATTTTCTCAATTAGCTCTTTGTCTTATGCTGGGTTCTTAGTCATGAGCGAACCTCTAGATGCAACATCTATATATATGCGGAACTCATGGGTCAGACCATTGTAGAATGTTTGGATCAACATCCACTCTGGGATGCCATGATGAGGGCATTACCTTAGCAACCGCTTGAATCTTCTCCAAGCCTCATAAAGAGACTCGTCATCTGAATGCCGAAAGGTAGATAATTTGTTTCTCAGCCTTGCAGTCTTCTCCTGTCCCAAAAACTTTACTAGGAAAGCTTTCACCAGCTTATCCCATGTATCAAACGATCTAGTGCCTTCATCTCTCAGCCATTCTTTCACCCTATCCCGTAATGAGAAAGGGAAAAGGCGCAATCTCATAGCATCATCTGTAACACCATTCATTTTCATAGTATCACATTTCTCCAAAAAACTATCAATATGACTTACCGGGAAATCATGTGGTGTGCCTGCAAATGAATCATTGGAGATGAATTGAATGAATTGTGGCTTTAGTTCGAAGTGTTGAGCAGTGACAGGTGGCCTGAAAATGCTAGAGAGGAGTCCGGTTTATCAGAAATACCGTACTCCAGAAGGGATTTCGTGGCGTCGTCCATGTTTCTATTATGTTGATTTCTTACTCTCCTTCTCCTTATAGTTGCCTCGATTTCAGAGTTAAATGGTGAAAGATCGTCTGACCCTGAACGTCGTGTTTGCATGCAACAAGAAAACTAAAGGGAGAGTATCAAAAACACAAGAGACAATAGCCGAAGCAACGAATAAAGCTTAGCAAAAACGAATCACAAATAATCAAATAAAACCATTAGTCCCCGGCAACGACGCCAAAAGTTGATAGGCGTGTCGCGTACCTAACAAAAATAACCTAACAAGACCACTACTATGTAGACATGCAAGTAAGGATCGAATCCCAAGAGACTAAAGTTCACTTGACTAAATAGAATTAAATAAGCACTAAGAAAGTATCAAATCAATGGTGAATTATACTAGAAACTAATGTATGAAGAATTTAACTAATCTAAATAATATAATGAATCAATAAACTAAAACATCCAAGATCAAGAATTATCACGAATATAATCAATGCATAAACAATTCTACCCCCAATATTAATTCAATCGACAAGAGGAAAAGTATTCCCTATAAAATACCAAAGGTCTCTTCCGAGTTAGCAATGGCTTCCCAAATCAACTATCAAACCTATTTCCATGGAATCAAGTGAACAAGGGACATTAAACACAATACTTAACTTCCTAATCATTCAATCAACTATTTCCATGATGATCTTCAAACCCTTAATTGAAATACCCAAATCCCGTTAATATTCAACTTCCGTTGCAATAAGAACAAAGGGATTATAACAATACTAATTATTCCCAATCTAGTATTGGCATAAACACAATCAATTAAGCATGTCAATTGGAAATATTATTGGAGAATTTAAAGAATTAACCTAAGCATTAATCATATCCGAGCTTTGCAAGATCCCGGATTATGAATCTACTCACACATACTAGCAAACCCTAAAACAACAATTAATGGAGAAAGCATAATAAAAATAATAATAATTGAAAGAGAAAAGAAAAATAAATGAATACCATGCTTCAATTGAACTAACTCAAATTGTTGATCACAATAATCAAATCTAATGGAAGAATTAAATTGTTTGAAAGAGAGTAAACTAGGGTTCTAAAGAGAGAAATAAATCTTAAGAAAAATAATAAGTATTTTCTAATTGTAATTACAAAGGGTATTTATACCCTCAAGAAAATAAACTTACGAAATTAATTAAAACCAATTCCGCGAAACCTTGCCTGATCGGGCAGCTAGAACTACGGAGCTTCGCTGCATTCTCGTCTTCTTCTCCTTGGCGCCCGATCCCATCGGGCAGGTGGTGCCCGATCGGGCGCGAGGCTCAAATCGTAGCCTGCTTTGCTGCCTTGATCTAATAGCATCTTCCACCACGCGCCCGGTCCAACCAGCAGACCCCGATCGGGCGCGTGAGACGGCTATTAAATCTTGCTTCTTGCCTTCATAAATCTCAGTAAAGCTCCACTTTTCTATGCCCGATCCAATTGGGCACGCACTGCCCAACCGAGCACAGGGGAATTAAATGATTTATAGTCCGTACTTAGCTCGTTCTTCCTCTACGCTTCACCAACATCCTCCATAAACATATAAAACATGTCCGATTCATCCAAGAAACTCCAAATTCCTGTAAAACTCCCAAAAACACATCAAACACACTAAAGAAGAGATTGTTAGCGAGAAACGACTCTAAAAAGCCTAAAATCAAGCAAGAATACGATGTAAAATCGGGATAAATCATGGTATAAAACGTGTACATCACCTAGTGTGAAATAACTTACCACTGAATTTGTCAAACTCAAGAAGTTTGACGGTGTGGAGTTTCGACGATGGAAAAAGAAGATGTATTTTCTTCTTACATCGTTGAAGGTTGCCTATGTGATTAGCACTCCCAGGCCGGTAGAACATGAGAATGATACCATGGAGGATGTTCGTGAGAAATCGAAGTGGGATAATGATGACTTTATATGTGGGGGTCATATTCTCAATGGGATGGAGGATGATTTATTCGATGTGTATCAACATTTTGAGTCCGCTAAGGAGCTATGGGAGTCATTGGAAAGTAAGTATACGACAGAGGATGCTTCTAGCAAGAAATTCCTTGTAAAGTAACTTTAATGATTTCAAGTTTGTTGAGGGTAGATCAATTATGGATCAATTTCATGAGATACAACGTATATATGATAACTTGAAACAACATGCAATTAATGTTGATGAACTATATGTTATTTTAAGTATTATTAATAAGCTGCCTACTAGTTGGAAAGATGTTAAACATGATTTGAAACACAAAAAGAAGGACATATCTTTGTCCAATTTGGCTACCCATCTTCAAATTGAAGAAGGGATTAGGGCCATGGAGAAAGCTAAGGATGAGAATCCTAGCTCTTCCTCCATCAATGTGGTGGAGGAAGGTAAATCTAGTGCTTCAACTAGTGGAAAGAGGAAGAATTTCAATTCTTCCAAAGGAAAGTCCAAAAAAAAGAAGGATAATAACAAGTATGCGTGTTGGGAGTGCGGTAAGACTGGACACCGCAAGAAGGACTGCTACATTTTCAAGAAGAAAATGGAGAAATCTAAGGAGGGTCAAGCTTCTAAGAGAAAGGACATCCACCAAAGGTAATCTTTTACATGAGGTTGAATTTAATTCTAGTATGGATTTAAATGCAACGGATCCTAACATTCTTATGGTGCAGGATGATGACTCATGGTGGATAGATTCGGGAGCTTCAAGGCATGTATGCAAGGTGAAGCATTGGTTCAAAACCTTCCACAAGGTTGTTGATGGAGAAGAACTCTTTATGGGGAACAATTCTACCATCATGGTTCAAGGAAGAGGACAAGTTGAGCTGATGTTTAGTTCGGGCAATGATATTATTCTTAGGGATGTATTATATGCTCCTGAGATTTCTAGAAATCTTGTATCTGGCCCTACCCTGAATCGACTTGGATATAAACTAGTATTTGAAGCAGATAGATGTATTATTACTAGAGGTAGCACTTTTATAGGAAGTTGTTATTTAACTCATGGCTTGTTTAAACTCTCGTTAAGAGAGAAGTGTGTAATGTTGAATGATGTTTCTATGAATGTTGGTAATGAAAATGGTGTGAATTTGTTTTATTTATGGCATTCTGGATTAGGTCATGTTAATTACAATAAGTTGAATTTCATGTCTAAACTAGAGTTAATTCCTCCATGTGATATTTCTCTTAATAAATGTTCTACTTTCATGCTTAATAAGATCACTAGAACTCCTTTTAAGAGAGTTGAGAGATGTTCTAAAATTTTAGAATTGGTTCATAGTGACTTATGTGACTTTTATAGTACACCTTCTTTGGGAAATAAAAGATACATAGTTACTTTTATTGATGATTTTTCAATATTTTGCTATGTGTATCTTTTATATTCCAAAGATGAAGCCTTGGTAAAATTTGATACTTATAAGAAAGAGGTAGAAGTGCAAGTAGAATCTTTAATTAAGAGATTAAGAACCGATAAGGGAGGGGAGTATTATGATCCAACGTATTTCCAATCTTTGGTTATAATTCATGAGACTACAGCTGGTTATGCACCACAATCAAATGGTGTAGCTAAAAGGAAAAACAAAACTCTTCAAGAAATGGTTAATTCCATGTTATCCTACTCTGGTTTGAGTGAAGGGTTTTGGGGTGAAGCTATGTTGACAGCTTTTCACATACTTAATCGTGTTCCCACTAAAGGAAAAGATTCTACTCCTTATGAAATTTGGTACAAAAGGAAACCAAACTTGAAGTATCTCAGGGTTTTAGGGCAGTTGTAAGAGTGCTCGACAACAAGAAAAGAAAGCTCGGTGAAAGGGGCTTGGAATGCATTTTTATAGGTTATGCTGAGCATAGCAAAACCCATAGGTTCTATGTGATAGAACAAAGTGACTATATTTTTAAAGACTCGATTATTGAGTCACAAGATGCAATTTTGATGATAATCGATTTTCATCAATGAGTAGACCTAAGGATCTACAAGAAAGTACCAAAGGAAAGGAAATTGTTGATTATGATGATCAACTTAAATCTCATGAATATTCATCTAATAATGAGGATGATACTTCTCATATTAGAAGAAGTAAGAGACAAAGGAAAACCTAAGAACTTCGGAGATGATTTTATAATTTATCTTGTTGAAGGTTCTAGGGATGTCCTTAGTTCTACTACTCCATATTGCTTCAATGTGGATAGTGACCCAAAAACTTATAGCGAGGCCATATCTTCCCAAGATAGTGCATTTTGGAAAGAATCTATAAATGATGAGATGGACTCCATCATGGGAAATGACACTTGGGTCTTAGAGGATTTACCTCCCGGTTGCAAGTGGATTTTCACTAGGAAAAGGAGATCGGATGGCTCCATAGTGAAATTTAAAGCCAGATTGGTAATCCAAGGCTTTAGGCAAAAGCATGGTGTTGATTATTTTGACACATATGCACCGGTTGCAAGAATAACCTCCAAAAGGTTGTTAATTGCAATGGCTTCGGTATATAATCTAGTGATACATCAAATGGATGTCAAAACGACATTCCTATATGGAGATCTAGAGGAAGAAGTGTATATGAAACAACCCGAAGGGTTTGTTTTGAAAGGACAGGAAAATAAGGTGTGTAAATTGGTTAAGTCATTGTGTGGACTTAAACAAGCACCAAAGCAGTGACATCGGAAATTTGATGACACAATTTTTTCCTTTGGATTCAAGGTGAATCAAGCTGATAAGTGTATATATATAAAATTTGATGACAAAGGTCATGATGTCATCATTTATCTACATGTTGATGATATGCTTATCTTTGGTACAAGTCTACAACAAGTAGAATTGACCAAGGAATTCTTATCCTCATCTTTTCAGATGAAGGATTTGGGGGAGGCGGATGTCATTTTGGGCATCAGGATTATTAGGGACAATGATAGACTTATTTTAAGTCAACCACATTATATTGAGAAAATGATCAAATGGTTTAATATGTTTGATAAGAGTCCCGTAAATACCCCCATGGAACCTATTGTTAAATTGGTTAAGAATTCGGGGAAAACGATTTCCCAATTGGAGTATTCAAGGATGATTGGATCCTTGATGTATGCCATGGCAAGTACAAGACCAGATATTGCGTTAGCTGTAGGAAAACTTAGTAGATTTACTAATAACCCGGGTGTACAGCATTGGTTTGCAATTCAGAGGGTCTTGAGGTACCTTAAGGGTACGTTGGATTATGGTTTGTCTTATAGTGGTTTTCCTTCGGTTTTTGAAGGATACTCTAATGCAAGTTGGATCACTTACAAAGAGGATGACTCTTCTATAAGTGGTTGGGTGTTTATGTTTGGGGGAGGTGTCATTTTATGGTCTTCCAAGAAACAAACTTGCATTGTCGATTCCACTATGGCAGCATAATTCATAGCTCTTGCCTCAGCTAGTAAGGAAGCTGAGTGGTTGAGAAATCTCATGTTAGAGTTGTCTTTATTGCCTACGCCAATATCACCGGTGGCTATTCAGTGTGATTCGAAATTGGCTTTGATAAAGGCATATAGTCAAGTGTATAATGGTAAGTCTCGGCATATTTCACTTAGGCATAGCCTAGTGAAAGAGCTTATCAATGATGGGGTCATAAGTCTTGACTATGTTCCTACGAAAATGAATTTGGCAGATTGTTTTACTAAAGCAATGCCAAGACATTCCATCATATTTTCTTTAAATGGAATGGGTTTATGTCCTAAAACACAAATTTGTGAAACCCAATATAATGCTTGAAGAAACATCAAATCTTAGATTCAATGTGGTTGAATTACATTTATGTTGTTTGATAGCAATATTTGATGACCCGAATTGCTATGATACTTGTGATGTGCTAGGTAGCGTTTATTTAAAGTTCTCAAAGATTTAGAGTTGAGAAGGTCTAAATGATGGTGTCTTGTCACAAGGGAACTTTTACGTATATGAGAACCTACCTATATAAGTTCTTAGTTTAGCCGCTTCAAGAAGTCTAGATGGACATATAGACTTTGATGAACTTATGATAGATACAAACACATGGCTGTATAAAAGTGTCGATTGATGTTAAATTCAAGTTATTTGTGTGTATTTCACCTTTGAATGATTAGAGATATCCGTGTGATTCAATCCATATGGAAATCGTAGGATATGATCATCGTTAAGTGTGTTATACTAAGTGTCAATTCAATCCGTAGGGACATTGACATTGATGCATGAGATGAAGCCTAATTGATAGAAGTGGAGAAGGTTTTTAAAGGAACACTCTAAATGGGGGAGGATTGTTGATTAATTTAGAGTGTTGCTGTAGGAGCGCTCGCTTTTCTATTTAGCGCGCTGGTGAAAGGCAGGCGCGACCCGCGCCGGAAGCGCGACAAAATCGCGCTGAGTTTCAAGAAATTCTGGCAGATTTTGGAGGCGCGCCCGCGTCACCGTATGGCGCGACCCGCGCCTAGGTCGTGACAAAATTGCGCCAGGTTTCTGGAAAGTTGGATTTTTGGAAGAACGAGGGAGGCGCGCCCGCGCGATCAGGTGGCGCGCCCGCGCGATCAGGTGGCGCGCCCGTGTTGCTGTGGTGGCGCGCCCGCGCTGCCTCCCTCGACTTTGGTTTTGCGGTTATTTCTGATGGGCGTTAGAACGGTCGCACATTCCACACTCAATCAAATAAATTTATAAATCCTAAAACTAACCCCTAAACAAGTCTAGTGGTAAGTTCGGAGTCGAACCACAAGGAACGGTAATGCTAGATGGTTCTTAATCTAATGCCTAAGCTATGCCGAAGTCGATTTACGGATAAAGGACACTACAACTACACTAAAACACATATAAAGAACAAGGTATGATAAAGTCTACTAGGGGAAAAGATCCACTTAGAACAATTAATAAGCTAATGAGAATCCATTTGATAATCAATCATGCAAAGAAAGAATTATAATGAGAATTAACTACACTCAAAAGTAATCTCTCAAATTCCTAGCCTAGATCCCTCATTGACTAGGTGCATATAAGAAAATTACCCAAAATGCAATCAAATATATCAATTCTAATTCACAATCCCTTGTCAAACTAAAACCAATATGCAATTAAGTGTGCTATCATGGGAGATCAATCCAATCTAAAACAAACAACATGCCAACATCAATTCAATCAATTTAATCACACAATTATCATCAAATTTATCTCAAATAACTCAAATAATCATTACAAAGCCTCACTCAACACCTAGTAGAAGGGAAACTACTCAAGCATAATGAAAGCAACTAAATAAAGCAATAAGAGAAGAGAAAGTAAGAAATGCTCATTGATATAAGGTGGAGATCTTCAAATTCCTCATTTGATTATCCAAAATCCATGAAAACCATTGTGCTCCTCACTTTCTCTCTCTAAAATTTTGAGAGTTTCTCTCTCTAAAACCTAAAACTAACCTAAAATCTATTCTAAACTGAAAAAAAATCTGTTTCTTTAATGAGCAAAAAAAATCTATTTATACCCCTTACAAAATTGCTTAGGAAGCTCCGCAAAAAGTCAGCTGAAACGGGAAAAGGTCCGACCGAACTCTGTGTAGGTTCGGTCGGACTCAGGGTAGGTTCGGCCGAACTCAGGGTAGGTTCGGTCGAACCTCCCTGATCCTTGTTTGGTCGAACTTTCCTGGTTCGACCCCTCCTGTAAACATGCTGAAAACTTGGTTGAAACTGCCTTGGAGGTTCGGTCGAACTTTTCAAAAGTTTGACCACACCTTGGTTCGACCGAACCTCTTAGAGGTTCGGCCACACCTCCTCTTGAACTTCCTCTTCTTGCTTCCTCTCCTTCCCTTTTGCTCCTCTTGTCTTTGTCCATGCCTCCATACTTGGCCAAGGGGCCTCCTACCGTGCTTAGAACCGCCATGGAACCTGCAAAAGATAGCAAAGATCACGAGAGCATGGGGATGATAAAATTATGCATAAAGATTATCAAAACAAGCGCAAATAAGCATACTTTTCATCCATAAAAAAAAGGAAGCCATAAGAGGAGAAAAGAGGTAGAAAAACCTAAGAAAAACAGGAGAAAAGAGACCAATACACTACCCCTAAGGGTAACATAAATGTCACTCATCAAACACCCCCAAGCTTAACTTTTGCTCATCCTCGAGCAAAACAAAACAAACACAACGGAAAACGATGTATATTTTTTTTTTAAAAAAAAAACAATAAAATAAAATAAAACTAGAAGAGAAAGAATATACACTAACTCACTTTCGTAGGAATCACGAATGCATTTAGCGCATGCATCAAGCACTTTAAACCCCATAGATCGCTCTAGAGGACGAGTATGCTCTCGTAAGGGTATCCTAAGAGTTTAACCCATAACTCTTGACAAAAATCAAGGCAAAGCAATAAACAAATAGATAAAATAAATTGAAGTAAAAGAGAGGTTACAAGCGTTCTTAAGTGGATTTTTACAATGGAACAAGCACTAAAGAATGTCAATCTTTCTAAAAAAAATAAAGGTATGCACGTTCTAAGATGTCCAAGGTTGATTGAAACATAGCATATGCTAAGCATAGAGAACTAACGGAAACATATTCCACCTTTTGTTCCAACTAATCAAACCACAACCTCTCTACAAGTTTCAAATCCACTTTCAAGTTAGCTTCTCATGATTCCACGAAGGAACCGGAAAATAAGTAAGAAATTCAAAACATGAGAAGGTTACCCAAAATCTTGGCTATGCAAACTCGCTCTATAGGCTTGATTCCTATTTCCTGCCACCACTAAATGACTTAACCCTCTAGGATCAAAAGGACTTTCAAGGTTGTAATACACAGGCTAGGAGAGTAAAGGTGTGGAAAACTTTTGAAATTGGTGGTAAACTTATATGTGAAGCTCGGGTGGAACTTTTTCCACAAGATCCAAAACAAAAGTACCAACTATGCTCATAAAATAAATTTCCCCTAAGCTTATTTAAAATAAACTAACAAAAATAGGGAAAAAAAAAACAACTATAACAAAATCATTTTGTGCTTTTCATTCTTCTTTTACCTTTTTTTTTCGACATTTTTTTTTTCATTTAAAAGTCCTTGCCTCTTTAACTTTGGACGACTTTTTCTCAAAATGCATTTTATTTTATGCACAAACTTATATACAACACATACTTGCTTTGCAAATAAACTCATAATTCTAAACTTGCACCATAAACAATAAAACAAGCTCGAAAACTAAATTGCTTCACAAAACTAAAGGTAGAAAGTGAAACCAAGGCTTCAAGGCTTGTATTGTGGCTATAGAAAATAAGGTATATGGCTCAAAAGGGCTAGCAAGAGGGGCAAATATAAACTAAACTCAAAAATAGAAAATCTATCCTATAAAAAGAGAAATTCCTTTATCATCCCCTAAAGTGGCACGGTCGCGATCTTGGGAGCTAAAAGTCAAGTTCTAGATACGAGAATGCAATAGCCAAGGATCCAAATATGCCGCTCAACAAAGTATGATGAAGGCTTGAACAATTTACCTCACTAGGGATAGCAATAACTAACTCTTGATTTCATAGCCACCATAGAGAGCAACTCCATCTTACCACAAGCAAGTGAACTAGGGCTTCATGGTCTCAAAGTTCTTAACAACTACCTTAGCATATCATATCCTAGAGTCAACCTAACACATTCTTAAACCGTGCATACCTTTATAATTTAGGAATAAAGACATTCAAGAATACAAGTCCAAGCGTATTATGTCAAAAGTAAGAACAAAACAAAACACATTGCAAATTTGCCTTGATAGAAACAAAATCTTTTTGGAATTTTCAAAATAAAGAAAATGGAAATGCATATACAAATGTGCGTGGCATATATGAATCAAAATTCCACCAAACATGATAGAATACCCTCCCCCAAGCTTGAATGAGGCAACATGCTCAAACTTTAAACCAAAGAATCCATGGGAGGAGAAAAGAAAGAAAGTCATCCAACCAACCAACATATGTCTAACAAGTCACAAATCATTAGAGGAAGAGCAAGGAAGGATATTACCGGATATTAGGTGGGTATAGTACCCGCAAATGACCCAATTAAACCTTCTTGAAGCCGACTACCTCTAAAATTGAATCTTGTTTTCCATGTGCTAGCAAAAGTGGAGTCAAACTTCCTTGATTCTTGATCCAAACCAATGCATAAGAGTATATTAAGTTATGTACCTAGCACCAAGCACACAAACATTTCCATGAGGCCAAAAACTATTCTAAAAATAAAAAAAATGAAAGCAATAAACACGGGTTACTTCCCGAGAAAGGCTTGCTTAAGGTCCAAGCTTGACCGCTCTAGTAAATAATATTGCAAGGATCGTAAGAGCTTATCAAATGCACTACTACACATTTCATAAGAAAGAAGGTAGGAAAATGACGGGAAGATAACGTGCAACAAGGATAGTGCACGCAAATGAGGAGAGAGATGCCAAGAAAAAGAAGAAGAAGAATCAAAAGAAAATTCAACAAAAGAAGAAGAAGAAAAAGAAAAAGAAAAGGAAGGCAAACTCTCCTTAAAATGTTTTTTGGTGGCAAAATCACCCTTTTCCTCAATAATCGATGAGTGGGGAGCTTGAAGATCACAAATAGAAAGAGGGTCCCCAATAGGCTCTTTGAGAAAAGAAGGGAGTGACATGGGATAGGAGGGAACATGATCAAATTTTCTTGAAAATGGAATATGATGACGTGGGGGGATAGGAGAAATGGTCTCACAAATGATCTCATTTTCACCACCTTGCCTCTCATCACTAATAAGGGAATGAAAATTAATCATTGAATTCTCAAAAGAAGAACACTCGTGATCTACATCTCCCTCAAACAACCAATCTCCAAGAGAAACAACCTCATCTTCCAATTCCCTATCACGACGATAAACAACATTTCCCTTAGAAATCTGAAAGCCTAAGATCTCAAAACCATGCATGAATGGATGCAAATTCATCTCAAATTCATCTCTTTCCCATGAAGCATTCTCAATGAACTCACTCAAAATGTCATTATTTTTCATTTGAACCTTACAAAATAAATGGGACATAATCTCAAATGAGTCCAAATACTCATGAATAGAGGAATCACAAACATGCACTTGGTCAAAATAAGAAAGAGGGTTTTGATTCATAAAATCATCATTTAATTCACTCTCAACTCTCTTTCCTTCACTCAAAAGCTCATTGTTGTCTTCCTCACAATCTTTTGATTGCACAAAAACATCATCATCATCATCTTCAATACACACATGGGATTTGAAAGATTCAAGATCATGCAACAAAGATGACAATTGGCTTTCTAGCTCTTCCTTTCTCCTTATTACCTCCTCAATACGCTCTTCACTCCTATTCATCATCTCCAATTGACTTCTCATAGAATTTAAAAACAACTCCTTAGTTGGCCCAAAAGTAGAATCAAGCTCAACACACCTAATAAGGGATTCTAAATAATCAATCGGACACTCACAGGATGAAGAAAATTGAGGGTTAACAAGGGGAGAAGGATCACAACCAAGATTGTAAGCATCAACTTTAGAAGGATGAGTATAATCATCATCACGGGGAGAGGGGGCACAATCAAGCATATAAGATTCATTATTGGGAGAAAAAGGTACATCACAAGAAGGCATGCTAAATAATGAAGAATAATGAAACACACCATGCTCATCAACATTGGAATGCACCTCATCATCATGAACAATAGGGGAAATAGAGTTGAAATCATTTGTTCTAGGTTCACTAATGAGATCATGTGACAAATCATGGGAATGCATTCTAACATTAGAAGAATCGACACATTGCACATCAATATTAGAAACATGATTACCCTTATTGTAAACATCCCTAGCAAACCATACATAAAAATCCCAAGCATCATCAGTTGATAATGCTTTAAATTCACCATTATACATGCTTTCAACAATATCCCTAGTTTGCTTATTCAAACCAAAATAACAAATCTCAGAAGCCTCCCAAAGTCTATAACAATTACGATCTACAAGTCCCTCAAGTCTATTGAAATAATCACAAAAAGGCTCATTATCATATTGAGGAAATGAGAAACATGCCATTTTTTAATTTTTTTTAACAAAAACAATCAAACAAACAAAAAATAAATAAACAAATAAAAAAAAAGTATACACAAAGACCTAGACTCAAGCAATCAAAAACAATCAAGCATTGACATCGTTCCCCGGCAACGGCGCCATTTTGATGGGCGTTAGAACGGTCGCACATTCCACACTCAATCAAATAAATTTATAAATCCTAAAACTAACCCCTAAACAAGTCTAGTGGTAAGTTCGGAGTCGAACCACAAGGAACGGTAATGCTAGATGGTTCTTAATCTAATGCCTAAGCTATGCCGAAGTCGATTTACGGATAAAGGACACTACAACTACACTAAAACACATATAAAGAACAAGGTATGATAAAGTCTACTAGGGGAAAAGATCCACTTAGAACAATTAATAAGCTAATGAGAATCCATTTGATAATCAATCATGCAAAGAAAGAATTATAATGAGAATTAACTACACTCAAAAGTAATCTCTCAAATTCCTAGCCTAGATCCCTCATTGACTAGGTGCATATAAGAAAATTACCCAAAATGCAATCAAATATATCAATTCTAATTCACAATCCCTTGTCAAACTAAAACCAATATGCAATTAAGTGTGCTATCATGGGAGATCAATCCAATCTAAAACAAACAACATGCCAACATCAATTCAATCAATTTAATCACACAATTATCATCAAATTTATCTCAAATAACTCAAATAATCATTACAAAGCCTCACTCAACACCTAGTAGAAGGGAAACTACTCAAGCATAATGAAAGCAACTAAATAAAGCAATAAGAGAAGAGAAAGTAAGAAATGCTCATTGATATAAGGTGGAGATCTTCAAATTCCTCATTTGATTATCCAAAATCCATGAAAACCATTGTGCTCCTCACTTTCTCTCTCTAAAATTTTGAGAGTTTCTCTCTCTAAAACCTAAAACTAACCTAAAATCTATTCTAAACTGAAAAAAAATCTGTTTCTTTAATGAGCAAAAAAAATCTATTTATACCCCTTACAAAATTGCTTAGGAAGCTCCGCAAAAAGTCAGCTGAAACGGGAAAAGGTCCGACCGAACTCTGTGTAGGTTCGGTCGGACTCAGGGTAGGTTCGGCCGAACTCAGGGTAGGTTCGGTCGAACCTCCCTGATCCTTGTTTGGTCGAACTTTCCTGGTTCGACCCCTCCTGTAAACATGCTGAAAACTTGGTTGAAACTGCCTTGGAGGTTCGGTCGAACTTTTCAAAAGTTTGACCACACCTTGGTTCGACCGAACCTCTTAGAGGTTCGGCCACACCTCCTCTTGAACTTCCTCTTCTTGCTTCCTCTCCTTCCCTTTTGCTCCTCTTGTCTTTGTCCATGCCTCCATACTTGGCCAAGGGGCCTCCTACCGTGCTTAGAACCGCCATGGAACCTGCAAAAGATAGCAAAGATCACGAGAGCATGGGGATGATAAAATTATGCATAAAGATTATCAAAACAAGCGCAAATAAGCATACTTTTCATCCATAAAAAAAAGGAAGCCATAAGAGGAGAAAAGAGGTAGAAAAACCTAAGAAAAACAGGAGAAAAGAGACCAATACACTACCCCTAAGGGTAACATAAATGTCACTCATCAATTTCCTTTATATTGTAACGAGGCCTTTCGTTTTGAGACACAGAAGTTATATCTTTCCTCTCTGAAATTCTCTCATCTCCACACCATTAATTGAAGAAACTTGCAACCTCTTCTTTGAATGCTCTATCATTTAAGTTTATTGATTGAGAATTTGATCATCTTTTTACACATCTAAGTGCTTAGAGTGTAGAGTTCGTCTATTGTATCTCAAAGCGTATTTCTAGTTCAACCCAAGCACCGTTGTGGGGGAAATTAACGCTTTAGGAAAGTATTCTAACGCCTTAGACAAGTATCAAGTATCGAAGACTCATGTAGTCCATGGTATTCTCGTATTCTTGGTCGTATCTTTGGCTTGGAGTGAGGCAAGTGAATTTCTTCATACTTGTAGTTTAGATTGATATTCTATAATTTACTTTCTAGACATAATGGTGTTTGGTTTGTTGGTGTAATTGATTTTATATTATATTGTAATTTCTTATTTCACAAATTCAAAAGTGTTAGAATTTGTACTAGTATAAGCATATTTCCTAACAGTTTTTTGAACCATGCAAGCTGGAAACATGATGCAAGAAGAATGTCATTGGATACAAGCCACAATCCCCCAATGCTGAGTTTGAAAACCTTGCCAAGAAGATAGGGACACCTCTTTCAATTGCCTCCATTGCTCTAAAGATGAATGCATTACTACAACCTACTTGAATCAAGCCTATTCCACCACTACAATTATCTATAGTTTCATATTCAATTACACAGAGGGTTAATTTCACCTTCGGTGTGAGCAACAACACTGGAACTCTCATTTGCTGAAGACTGCGAAATGCTCATTGGCCTACCTACTTTTCATATATACGAAAAAGAAACGGCACTAAGTACACAGCTTATCCTGCTGGTTTTTCCCATAAATTGTGTAATTGCAGTAGCTTTTTGATAAAGTCCTAGGTCTTTTCATCTAATACGTTCACTACATTATTTGACAGGAAAATTGGTCAGAATTTGAAACAATAGCTACCAGCTTGGCGACCAAGCCAGATTACTTTCAAATTGCTCCAACAACATCCCCGACTAGACTTTGGGTTCTAAAGTGGGCTATCAAAGCCATTGATCCTTTGCCTAGACTCTACTACAACACCAACGTCAGTAAGGTATCAATAAGGTACACAGTGTGTCTTCTTACAAGAACACTGACATATACACCACATTTGGGATAGCTTTTGATATTAGTGAAATTTGGACTACCAATATTAATATACGATTATTGGACATTGGTTGTAATATTTGCTTTTGAACAAACGCATATCACCTTTGAACTATTTTAATGTACCCATAATTGGCCATTAATGCTGCCAAACAGACTAAAACTTATGTTTGCAACATTTACATGGTTATGGTCTTGCAATGTTTTTATTGATGCATCAAACGTTATAGTTACGACCTGACTTCAAAATAACTGCTCATCTACAAAAAACATTTATTACAAACACACATATTGCCATTCATTCCATAATCCGTTACATTAAGAACAAGATATTTCTCACTCCGCAAACAAAAAATTCCTAAGCAATAGAGATGTCCCTTTACCCGTTCATTATCTCCATGTAAAGTGGAAACACAAGCCAAGATTAGAATACTCACCTTCCTAAAAGAGCTAGACATCACTTTAGACAAAAAAAAAATCACGCAACACTTAGATCAACGCCAATTATTTTTAACCACATATTGAAAAGGTAATAAGAAATATTTTAGGGTAAATCAACTCATCTTAGATGGGAATCGATATAAATGTAGGAGACTACCTATGTACAATTTACAATAATAATATTAACCATAGTCTTATATCTATTACTTCGGATTAGATAAAGGTAAATTAAAATACTTGAGGCATAGGTAAGGAGAGGTCATATCGAAGGAGTGTTGCTTAAATTTGGAGTCCAATCACAAACTATTAAGGAAATATATAACAATAGTATCACTTGTTGGTTGATATTCGCATTAATTTGTTGTAACTTCTAATTCATTATTTAAAAAAAATCTAGAAAGTAAATTGGTGTTGTAATAACTGTAATGCATTGCACTCAGAATTTCACATGTTAAGAATCCGATTTTTATTATTTTTGCTTAAATTTATAGTTGTTAATATATTTTGGGAAAATTTGTGAAAAATAATACAAACACTGAATGGCCTGTCAAAAACAAGTCAAACTTTTAATTATTTCAAAACAATACAAACTTTGGGGAGTATCCGCTTTAAAAGGGATATTTTACCTACAACCTATATAACACGTTAACTTTTTTTTTTTTTTTTTTTTGATAAATTCAGTTAAGAATATAATTAACTCCTAAGTAAAGATTCAGTCATAGTTAATTAACAATTAAAATAATTTAAAAAATAATTTTAAAAAACACATCCCTCCGATCCCTTACCACTAGCCCCCCCTCCTCCTCCACCGGCGACTCTACCAACAGCTCCCCAGCGACGCCAGCCCAGCCACCCCTCCTCCTCCACTGACGACTCTACCAACAGCTTCCCGACGATGCCAGCCAAACCACCCCTCCCTCGAACCACCAGCACCGAAACCCTATTCCTTTCCCCCTGAATCACCATCATCGCAATCCTTCTCCCTCCCCACGAAAAACCCACAAACTTGCTCCCCCACCACTGAAACCCCCAAACGCTCCTTCCTTGACCGTCGAAAACCTTAGCCGCTAGGGTTTTGGGGGTGGGGGAAAAGGCGGTTAGAGGTTTTTGCGGGGTTTCAATTCGTGGTTTTATGTGGTGGTTGGGAGTCGGGGAGGGAGAGAGAGGGGTAAGGATGCCGGATTTGGTGTCGTCAGCGCAAGGGAGGTTGCTGGGGCGCGGTAGGGGGTTGTCGAAGGGCGGGCACCAGGGAAATGGGTTTTGGCAGGGAGGGGATAGGGTGGCTGGTAGGGAGGGGGTTGGTTTTTTTTATATATATAATTATTATCAATAATAATAAATATTAAAAAAATTAAATAAAATAAAAATAAATTAAAGTGTCAAACCAATAGAATTACGACATGTGTCCCATATACCTACTAATCAAGTCACCAACCGGTTATAATCTGTTTATAGCGGATACTCCCTAAAGTTTGTATTATTTGGAAATAATTAAAAAATTGACTTGTTTTCGGCGGATCGCTCAAAGTTTGTATTATTTTTGACAATTTTTCCTATTTTTTGTGGAAGGATACATCAAATCTTTTATTTTTAGTAAAGTTTTAATATTTAATATTTTAATTACTTTCTTAAGCTTCTAATATATAATTTAATAAACGTATTCAAAAAATTAAATTCCTTGTTGTAATAATTGTAGTACATAACACTGAGTTTGGCAAAAGTTATGTTAACGTTTTTTTTTTCTTTTACTTAAGTTTATATAGTTATTAGTATATATTATGGAATGATACATCAAATCTTTTATTTATGTATAGTTTTTTACATTTTATTTATGTATAAGATTTAAATAATAAATATATTTTTTTTTAAAAATAATGGACACACTAAAATACGACACGTGTAATTGATGATGTGTCTTTTACTCTTTTAGTATATAGTTATTGATAAAACAGTTGAATGTGAAACTTTAATTTTCATTTGTCTTATATTGAATATGACAATACAATGCCTTAGGAGTAATCCCTTTAACTAATAATTCAATGGTGCTTAATTGTCATTAGTGAATCGACAACCCAATGCCATAACAGTCATCAATGTTGACAATTCAATGGCACATACATGAATGTGATAAGGTGACTATGATTTTCTCTAATAGAATAATATAGTACATTTGGTCAATGTACACATTAGATAAAGACTTCACATTAAACAATTAAAATACAAATTTTAAATTGAAACATAATTAAAGATTTAACACTACATAATTGAATTAAAGATTGACATCACATAACATATAGATTTAAATAAATAAAGACTTAACATTTCATTTAAACTTGGAAAAATTTGTCGAGATCTATCCTATATATAGGAAGTTTTGTGAACAACTACTTTTTTTAATTTGTGAACAACTGCGCATCACATGCCTAAAGTTTGTCTAGCATTACCCACTAACAGATTTCGTAAATTGAGCCGTTTGTAGGGCCCACACCTATATTTTCCCACCCAATTAACCCTATTCCCACTTATTTAAAGTCTTATTGTTGTTCTTCACCTCCCCCCAAACTCATTCAAAATCCAAAAATTCGAGCAATTGAACACAATTTTTCACCAAATCAAGTAATGTTAAGTTATTGATGTAATCGTGGTCTATTTAATTGGTTTAGGGGTTTTAATTAACTGTAATTATCATAATTATGGATTCAATTCAGTTTGGGATGTTAATTTCTAGGGTTTAGGGTTTGAATTGAATTAGTGGGTTTTTTTTGTGGTTTAGGGTTTGAATTTAATTGTGTTTTAAATTAATAAGTAGAAAAAAGAGAGACAACGCATAAGAGGAAAGAAAAGGGTTTTTGATGAAAGGAGGAAAGAATTTCTTTCTCTAAGATTCGCTTAGAAAATTTAAAGGAAGAGGACATATCAGAAGTAATTAGGAAGGGAGTTAATTGGGTGGAAAAACGTAGGTGTGGGCCCTACAAACGACTCAACTCGACATAATCTGTTAGTGGGTAGTGCTAGATAAACTTTAAACATCTTAGGGGTAGTTGTTCATAAATAAAAAAAAAAAAAAAAAAAAAAATAAAAAGGTAGTTGTTCACAAAATTGTCCATCTTTGAGGTGTTCCTAACAAAATTTTCCTAAACTTGACTTAACTCTTAACATTAAATGACTCTTAAATAAAAGACTACTTAATATGAAAATAACAACAAATAATAAAATCACGAAGATTAACTGTAGAGTATTTACATAATTACTCTTCATAAAGTTCATCAAGTAATTTTTCCTTAATCTTTGTTTGGGGTTAGTGATGTCTTAGATAAGAGAATTTGTAACATGTCGAATTTCAACTTCAGTTTAATAGACCGCATTTTCTCTTCTTGTAGAAGAATGTTTTTCTCCTCTAGTTCCAATTGTCTTTGCTCCTCCTTTCCTTTTACTTTTTAAACTTAAATTTCCCTTGTTTAAGAGTTAACTCTGAACCTCGTTGATGGGTGTGAGCCTTAATCTGTTCACCCATACTAAATACAATATCTTCTGTTGCGACCCCTTTGCCCTTTCAACCTTTCTTTTTACCTTGTCTTTCTTCACACCATCTAGGCAAGTTATAGCTGCAAATTTGTAGCTATCACTAGTTATCATCGTTTGTACTTCTCTTACCACTATCACTGCTATTTTAAAGCTCATTTTCCGCCTTGTATTTAACAACAACTTACTCCTTATCCATAGCCCACCTCATGTATTTTCTCCACTTTGGATATTTGCTCACAATTCCCCAAGCATTATATTCTAAAATTTGAATTTCCTACGCCCTTTTTTGTATGACTTTTGAAAAAATTCATGAGCATTTTTTTATAACACTTTTTTTGTTATACCTACTCCTTGATAATCCATCAACTTCTTATTAATGCATTAGCCCAAGTGAGTAGGTCTCTAGTAATATGTTTCCAATGACTCTCCAATATAACTCAAATGTCCGAGCCTTTGAGCCGCAACATACGACTCGTGAATAGTAGTTCTCTAAAAATCAGTAAATTTTATATTTTTTCCTATAACTAAGTCCGTGCAATGCTGAAAGTAGGCCGCAATGAAAGCTTCATCCTATTCTCTCTTATAGACCAATCACGATTGTTTGTAGCAGTTGGGAGAGGATTCTTTGTCCTCACATGGATTTGATGTGACAGTAAGGTTTTTGGAGGGTATTGAGGTGTATTCGGAACAATTTCTATTTCATCTTTAACCACTTGACTGTTGCTTCCTTGATAAACTTGTGGAGAGTTCTCATAATTTTGGGAGGAAGGAGGTGGTTGTTGTGAAGGAAAAATCGGTAAATTTCCTTTTTTTTCAAGAAATTGGGAAATTTGTGGATGGTTGACAAGAGAAGGATCAAATCATTTTAAATGTTGTGAAAAGTTGGGATTATTAGGATCCATTTGAACAAAGAAAATAACTAAACAATTGTTTCTAATTTTGGATGGATTTAGAGAGAGAAATATGATTTTTTTTTTATGGTGTGTTAAAATACATCAAAATGGATCTCCTTTTATAGAGCATAAAATTTTGTGACCGTTGGTGTAATTATTTTTATTTTTTTTTAACCTAAAATTTTAAAATAGTCGTTACAAATAAATAACGGTGATAATTTCAACCTAAAAATGTAGTTTTGAATTATTTGCTACATGTCGTTATTTGAGTGGCTATAATACATTTAAAAAAACAAGGTAAAAAATGGACAAAATGTCACTTTTTTTATGAGGGGCCCACGTGACAATTTGTGTAAATAGGTTTGTATTGAGAATATTATTAGAAGTTTGTGAGCATTTTGGTGAAGTTTTACTAGTGGGATGCATTTAAGAATAAAAAAAAAAAAACTCACGAGAAGAATTTCTTCACCATTGGGACAATAAAGAATATTCGGCAAGCTAATAAGAATTTTGATTGATACAACATTCACAAGGTTGATAGGAGTTGTATTCACAGAGTACATCTACTAGCTACCACGTGTAAGGAGGGTTTATCGTTTACTCCGTATCTTGTTTGTTGAACTTATAAAAAATTTAAAAATAAAAATAAAAGAAGTACTTTTTTTTTAAAGATGCTCTCGTGTTATTTAATTGATTGGCTTACACCCTTTTCTTTCTCATGTTTCTCTTCTAATTGATATTGGAGATTATATCATAAGAAGAGTATAATATCTGCATTTTGAATATTGAAAGCATCTTCATTTTGAATTCAAATACAAATGTAAAAGTAATAGATCTTCTAAAACATTAACCAAGTAGATTTACATCCACAATATGACATCACATTATAGAAGGCTTAAGAGGACATACTTGAAAACATTCTTCAATGTCATCATGGAATTTGTCTAATAACGAGTCATATTACGAGTCATCATAACTATAAACTCATTCATATTTATAAAACCATCCCCATCTGTGTCTGCAGCTCTTACCATATTTTTGCAATCTGCGAGCGTACATCTCTCTCCGAGTCTCTTGAACATTTCATGCACCTCCTCCGCACTTATCTTCCCATCTTCATCCAAATCAAACACACGAAACGCATTCCTTATGTCCATAGTCCTTACACCGCCTCCATCTTTGTGCAACGCCATAAACTCTTTGAAGTCAATGTACCCATCTTTGTTGGAGTCAGCTACTTGAAATATCTTACTGACTTCACTCACCGCACTTTCATCCTTCCCCATGGCTCGGAGTATTGCCTTGTACTCTTCTTGCGATATCTTCCCATCTTTGTTTTTGTCAAATCTATCAAACACCTGACGCATTTCATCCGTGCTTGGCAGGAAGACCGGTAAGATGTTAGAGTACTGCTTGTTGCTGAAGGAAAATAAACGCTTTGAGTTCTTTGAGAACTTGCTTCTACCATACTGAAAATCGAGAAACTTCACGGTAGACATGATTTTCGACTAGGAAGGATGGAAGATAGAATCAGACTAACAATGTCCTTTTATAACACAAATTTTCAAGAAGAGGTATGGCGGGTTGAAAATATTCTGATGCTAAATTCTGTAGACAAGATTAATATATACGCATTCATGCACCTAAAGTAGTATATTTAGGAAGAATATAAGATGCTATTCCATGCTTTTATATATTCCTTAAAAAGTTGAAAGCTACAAGGGAATAGAGAACATCAAATGGGTTAAACAAGAGATAGTTGAAAGAACAGGAATTCGTCAACTCGGAAAAGATGGAGCACTGAAGCAAAGAATATAATCTTCAGCACAATTCGAGAAATTTTCCCAGTTATGCCATTCCCACATGCAGCTTCTTCTAGAAGATTCCTTTACAACTAGATATTAAAAAAAAAATTAAAAATATACATAAAATAAATCAGAAGATTCTACTTGATCAACAATTAAGCAAATAAAATCCTCGATCAACAATCAAAAAAAAAAAAATTAAAAAATTACATTCATAATATACTAATACATAATAGGTTAAGCACAACATCATTGAATTACAGATTTTGATGACGAAATACAACAGAAAGAACACCCTTTATTGTGAACAAAGGCTTCATGATCAAGTTCGAACTAACCTTATTACTTGAAAGTAGCACAACCTCTGTACAGTAACCAGTAAAGGCGACAAGGAATAGTTACAGGGCATAATGATACTGTTTGCTATTCAGTTGATGATTCATAGCTGTGAAGATAAACGATTAAGATCAACGTGACCAGAAAGCACCACTTTGTTTCTCTCCTTCACCTTTACCTGATAAATAACCCTGCTCATTCAAGTAAACAATCAGAAAACTTAACCCAGTGATACCAGTTGTATATCACTTCAAGTTAAGTAGCTATCATACCTCAAACCCTCGACCCACATTTCTGTGATCAAAGTTTCACCAGGGAAGACATGCAAAAGAAATCGACCAGATAAACTCTTGACCATGTCTGAGTTCCCTTTGCAAATGCATTTAATAACAGCTCTGACTGCAAAACCAAGACTGCAGAGTCCATGCAATATGGGACGAGGAAAACTGTGCAATATAGGCAATGTACATATCAGACACAGAGTACATATCAGCCACAGAATACATAACAGAAAAAAAAAAAAAAAAAAAAAAAAAAAAAGCGACAGCAGCAAGCTGAACACCCCTCCCCAAACACACGCACGCACGCTCGCTCGCTCACACAGCACTTTTCTGATCAGAAGGGGGATATATGAGAAGGAAAAGGGAAGAAAAAGGCATATCTAGGGTACATCAATAAGAAAAAAAAAATCAAAATTAGATATTTGGAAAATAGATTTTGAGATGAATCTAACTAGACCAATATGACTATGTTTTTGTTTTCTATAAAATAAATCGCAAAAAGAAATCAAAGTAACTTATGTAAATAGTGCCCAAAAGTCAAAACATGTCAACTAAAACGAAACGGAGGAAGTAGATTTTAAGGTGTAGAAACAATTGGAATTCTTGAGATTTAAAGATCAGATGAGTGGAGACCAGCAGACCAATGTAATTAGTGTGATCAGAATATTACAGACGGATCTTTAGAAATTGTTTAACAAAATACTGGAGTATAAACATTCAAATTGAATTAGTATTCACTATTTCACTTTCATGACATGAGATAATAGGTTTATCTAGAAGACCAGGAATATAATGGTGTATGAGCTCCAAAAACAGATCTGAAGCACATTCCGAAAATGTATAGTGTGTGCAAGCAATCACTATAAAATAGATATCACTCAGTATAATTTCCTTTTTTACAATAATATCCACCATCTGAAGATGATTTAAAAAGCTGTAAAAGTAACTTTCACTGACTGAATATGTGGACATAACATTCACAAATGGCCAGTACAACATACAAAACAGACATCCATCTTCCCCCTTCCTCCCTTAAACAACCTACGGGTAGACAAGAATGACAGTCACGTATGCAAATGAAATTATCATCAAGAAAACCATACCCCGCCGTCTCTGCAAGCATAGGATCAGAATGCAATGGATTATAATCTCCAGAGAGTCTGTATAGCAATGCCTGTATACCAGCATTGAGGAATAATAGCAAATGTTGTTAACTTATTCAAATTCTACAGAAATTTCAGCATCTTAAGTAAGATAAATACCATATGATTAACATGTACATGTGAGGCAAAGATAAGTCTCAAGTGTATTAATATATTATGTGATGGCAGCAGAATATATAAGTGAAACAGGACATGATTACTAAATCATGTGTCTTAGGAAGAATCAACTAGAAGAACAGACCTGAGATGGTCGAGTAATATCCTCAAATGATGCAAAAGGTTGACTTTTGGGAATCTTAATGGCTGGAAGCTGGGTCCCTGAATAATTTGTGAAAGTATAGGGTGGCGAAGACTTTGAAAAACCACCAGCACCCCTAAAATAGATTGTGCTCCTGCACAGTACAAATTTTAAACCTAGTCAATCATGTAATTATGTAGAAGAAGAGTGACATGTACCATTTGGTAAATCACTAACCTGTTCATGCAAAGTGGTTCCCTAGAATCCTCATCAAAACTTGTCATTTCTATTTCCAGGATAGCTGCTTTACCTGTAAAAATAGAGCTGCTCAGTAAATCAGCTTATCTAAGTGAAATTCATTTTAGCAGTAAGTTTTGCATAAATCATCTTCTGCAAGCTGCCCTTTTATTTATTTCATCACCCAAAATTGGTTGCTTGCTATTTAAAATAACATCAATTGCATCATACTATTCTTTTGTAGAATTAACACTGATCTGAAATTATTCCTATTTGAATCAAAACCACCAAAACAGGATTTACATTCATAGATTAACAGGTGTCCTAAATTTACTAACTCGAATTCTTCAATCAGACAAACTTCTTTCTAATTGTGGCTAGTCATTGCTTGATTGCTTTTAAGGCATGTGCAGAGTCTTGGGTTGTTAAATAAGCTCATATATCTGATTGATTTGATATCTAAAGAATATAGTGGGGGTGTTACAAAGTGAGAATTTTTAGAAAAGTGGCATTGCTTTAGAAAGTGAGAATAGTGGGGGTGTTAGTTTCGCATTACAATGTGACATCTAGAGCCTTAGGTGTTTAAACAAAATGATTTTGATTTGCAAATCAAGTGATAAAGTGTTTTAAGTTCAGTAATTTTAGTCAGAATCTTGGGATTTAATTTTGTATATTTATCTTTGGAAATTTGAGGTGTAATTTCGATTTTTTTTTTTTTTTTTTTTTGAATTTTCAAATAAAAAAAAAGGAGAGACAGAGAGAGAGAAAGAGAGAGTTCCGGATTAAAATTGGAACTTTTTTTAAAAACAAACCTGATTTACAGAAGAAAAAAAAAAGAGTGAAGTCCAAAATATTTATATATATTTAATAATTTCTACCCTTTTTGTTTTAAATCAATTAATTTAAATGAGATTGGTAAAATAGAAAGGGAATGTGATTGTTTATTGATTAAATTCAATAAAATTTTGCAGTAATTATGTGACAATGTGCAAGTCAAGTATATCATTATCATGTAGTCATGTATTTCCTATGATGGAAGCTTGTAATAGAAATTAAAGTGAAATTAATTATATTATTCAAAGTTTTTTGTTGAATGTGAAGCATGAATTATGTGAAATCAAACATGTGAATTAGTAAAGTTATATGATGGCTAGTGACAGCCAGTGTAAAACTTTGTCACATCACTTGACATGAGCCACAATGATTGAGAGTAGTACTAGGATGGGTGAGCTCCTGGGAAGTCCTCGTGTTCATTCATGTAGCCGACCCCACTTATAAGACAAAGGCATTCAAGCAAGCAAGCAATATCATATATGATCATAACGTGTAATTGTATGCTTTATGTGCAATAATCTTTTAGTGACAATCATATACATGTGTATTATATTTATTTGTTGGGATCCAACACATTTTGATATGAGTAAACTTACAGAGGAAACCCTGAATGCTCATTTTACCATATAAAGAAATTAAGTTCAATTCTGTGATCAGTGTAATCAGATAGGATATCCAAATGCTTGGGCACCATATAATGTTATTCCTATTATTTTGAAATAATTTCAAAAATACAACTCGAATTTCCAAAGATAAATATACAACTTTAATCCCAAGATTTTGCCTACCAACACTTAACTTTTATTTTTTCACTTGATAAATCAAATCAAAATCATTCTGTTTTAAAACCTAAATCTTTAGATGCCACTTTGTAACACCCCCACAAGTCTAACTATGGATTTCTAGAGAGAATTTTCAGAAAAGATTTCAAACCTTTATCATGCAACCCAGCAACTCTTGTCGTGTTTCTTATCTGCATAATAACATTATAAAAGTGAAATTAGCAGCTGCAGCAACTAAAAATTCTGAGAGCTACAGAAAGAAGTGACTCCTGAGTTCCAAGGACTATATTTACTTTTATTTTAGAAAATGATACAAATGCAATACAAGGATCAATAAGCTTCCTCAGCTTCAGTCAAGAAACAGGAATTCAACAAATATGTGATCGACAAGATGATATCTCTGAGAGTTATACAGACTAGTTTTGGATGGCACTTCTGATGGGCATCCTCAACAAGCTTCAGGGATCAGGTGGCATAGAGTAGTAATTATTAGTAGGCTCTAGCCTTTCAATGCGCGAGAGAGAGAAAATTAAAGATGATTTGACTACATTGTCCAAAAATAAGTATATAGGACATTAAGTGTAAACAGTATCAGTATATAATAGAGCTAAAGAAACCTTATACAACATAAAATGGCTAGCCCAAAGAGCATTTTTATATTTGGCATGTTATTCTGAACAGGTTACACAATAATTCAGTGAAATATCTCGACTAATGGGCAGTGTGTATTATGTAATGGGGCTGCAGAGTCTACTATACATCTATATTTGCATATCCTACTTTGCTAGGGTGAACATTGTTTGAAGCTGTCTGAGGTTTCAAAGAGAGTTGCAAATCTTGCAATGAGCTGCAAATGCTTGTAGACGGAAGCATCTAAATCAGAAGCCAAAAGGAATGTTCTTTGTGGGATCAGTTAGCTTTGCAGATCAGAAGTTATTTACTGGAGCTCTAGTTGACAGTGTCATTTTGTTTAGAAATGAAATGTTCAAGGTTTCTTGTAGAGGTTCAGCTGAAAGATGCAATTGCTTCTGTTGTGAGCTTTGGCTCCTGCACATGAAGGGTCTGTCCTCCAACCATTCCGAGAAGATGGGAGTTGGTGACAGTGATACTGACAAAAAATTTGGAAACTACGTCAAATTGTAGTGTTTTGGTGTTAGTACTACCTCTCATTGGTCAGTATTAAAGCATATTTGACCTACAAAAAAAAAAAAACCCTTACACAACTGTTCGATGGAAGTGGCCTGTAAATTTCTATGTATTGTTGTCCATGCAGGAGAAGTCGTGGATCATACCTGAAATGGATCAAAAGATAAGAAAACTCAATTAGGCTATTGTCATAACTAAATTTTGAATAGGTGAAATATATAGTCCTTCCGTTTCTTTGTATAAGGCATTTAACCCCCACCCCCCCCCCCTCTCCCTCCCCCAAAAAAAAAAAAAAAAAAAAAAAAAAAGAAAGATATAGAAGTCATTCTACAATGCCACTATACATTTAGCTCCATTTTATTATACCAATGTAAAAAATAGAATTATTGAATGATTGCCACGGATTCTTATTATGCTTAAAAAACAGTCAACACACCTATATAATGAATGTTTGCCCTGACTTATCATCAACAAATTAATTATCCTGTTGTATCATGCACATACCCAATATACTAGTATATATTCCGTAAATGAGAGATTAAAGAAAATTTAATTATTTTTATGAGATTAGATATACATTGTTAATAAAGGACTTGACGTGTCTTTTTTTTTTTTTTTTGCCAATTAAAAAAGTTGTAAAAGCTTAAAACTATAAAGCTTGACATGACACTGATTTGTAGTCCTTTTGAATTCCAACATAAATGTATACTGTAAATGTATTGTATTCAACTTCACATGCATGGTCATTAATCTCATTATAATTTAAAGTTTTTATGACATAATAAGAAAAAAGTACTACAATAGTTGGCACACAATCAATTAAACATAGAAAGGGACGTGTATTTCAAAATATTATCTCTATTATGTAAGCCAAAAGCTGAACTAATGGTGTCCACATGAAAGGTCAATTTTGCCTCTCTCATTATTTCACAAAATATTTCCATCTTACGAATACCAATTTCCCTTTAAAAAGTGTCAATTTACCCCTTGCAAAAAGTCAGAGATATGAAATCAATAACACAAACTCATCCTAATATAAGAATTTAAAAGATTACCAATTACATAACACCACAAATGTTAAAGGCCCTTTTCATGCATGCAATAGAAACGGAAGGAGTATAACCCGCCAATGGATAAAAAATTGACCAGCAACACTCCAACAACAAACACATACTTCCTCTGTTCCAAATTAGTTGACACGTGATCCCTAATGGCAAGTTTTTTTAATTGACACGTTTCTATTTTGGTATTTTTGTAAGGTTAAATGTCAATTTACCCTTACTACTCTTCTCTATCCTACTCACTGATCTAGTCTCTCTCCTCTTCTCCTTCATACAAGCCACCACCATGGGATTTTTCTCCCTATAGCTACCAACATCCAAATTTCTCTCTCCATCCAACCACCACTATTGTCGGAGTTCTCTCTCCTCCCTCCGACAACCAGTGTTAGCTCTCTCTGTTGTTCTCGTCAACAACTTTTATCTCCACGTTCATTGCCAAATTCTTTACTCCTTCACCGTCGCATCCTCCTAGTCTTTCCTCCCTTGCCGCCTCTCTTTCTCTATCCTCTTCAATTTCCTATCCTCTTCAATTTTATGGAGCTCTTCCTTAAAATTCTTTCTTGTTGACGTGAATTCCAATGGTGGAGAAGCAATAATGGTGAGTTGCAATGAGTGTAGTGTTTTGGAATAGAGGACAAGGGCTGTGATAATGCAACTAAATTGAATAGAGGATGATGGTCGATGTTCCAGCAAGAGTCGATGTGTGACAGTAGTGTGGGCCAGATGGCCCACATGGTTGAAGGCAGTTGACAGGTGAGGGCAGGTAATAGTGATGGAGACAATAAGGACGGGAAGGAGATAGGGTTGTGCAATGGTGATGACTGCCTGAAAGGTCATCTGTTAAAGAAGGAGAAGGGAGGGTGGGTAAGAGTCAGAGTCGCGTAATAATGTAAGGGTATTTTGTACTTTACACCCTCACCCTCCTTAATTGGTGTGCCTAAATGAAGTGCGTCAATTTATATGAAACGGAGGAAGTAGTCTCAGTGGTTACAAGGTATAATTAAAGGACATATGAGGTAAATAAAGAAGAACAAACACTCACTCCATTCCTGGAATATTGAAAAGATTAGGATCAGAATTTAAAGATATTATAGCTGCAAAAGTAGGCAAGACCTGCAAAATTGTCAATAAAGAAATACGATGTTACTGCATGTGCTTCTATTTATCTGCTGCAATTTAATAATTACAGAAAAGATGATGTAGATTATCCAAAGAAACAAGTCAAATCAATGATGATAAGATTTCTATCCTCTTTCACTACACCACTCCCAAAAATAAAATAAAAATCCGCAACATTTAAAACCAAAAAAATGAGGAAAAAGTTACACATTGGAAGCCAACAGAACACTATTACTGAATTGGAACAATCACTAACACAAGTAACAAGCTTCTTGTAGGAGCTCATTTTACTTGAAGGATCAAAATTTTCACATCATAGTACTCCTTCAATCCTACTTTAGTTTGTCCCAAAACTATTAATCACCTTCCCTAACAAAATACAAATACCTGTTCTGTCCCAGATTAAACGTTCCAAATTTTTTGAAATGTGCATATTAATTTGGGATCAAGAGAAGAAGGAAAGAGCTTGATGTATTAAGATACTAATACATAAAGAAGGTTGTATATTAATTTAAGATAGAGAAACACAGAAAGTGGAACACTTGTTTTTTAGAATAGCCAAAGCCAACAAATTTCAATTTACTTTCTTCTCACGTCCTAGCATTAAATGATTTAAATTTGGAAGGACAGAGAAATCTTTGCAACCACAAGGTATCAATGAAATTTGTAATCACATCTTCAAAAAGGCGAGAGCCTTGAGCATTAGGTTGTTGAGTCTGTATCTTCCCTCTACAGAGAGAAAATGATACTCTTTAGGCAAAATCCTGCCTTGTGAAAGAACACTCCAAATTAATCAGAAATGCCTTGACAGTATATAGCATATAATACTGATTTATAGCCATATAGGCTAGGCTGTATAAGCCACTGCCTCAGCAAGCATATTATTGGGAAAATATTCTAGGAGGTTCAACTATAATCTTATATCATTGACTGAAAATGAAATGCATGATAATAAACATTGAAAAAGGTAGAAGCAAATGAAACAAATTGAAGTCATGCAGGAAAAAGGAATTATCAGTACCTTGATGAATTGTTGACCATCATCATGGTAAACATACTTCAGTTCATTGGCATCAACTGCGTTAGTCCCACATGCTCCAACACCAAGTGCATATAACGCTGCATCTCTGTATTCAACGAAACATTCCAACTACTGTGAAATGGAAACCAGAATGCCACTCTTATACTAAGATGGAGAATAATAATCTTTTTTATCTGGATAGAAAATAAGTACTTCTAAATAGTAACAAGGGAAAATAAACCAATTTTAATAAGACCTGCTCAGCTGAAAGAAAGGCTAATGCAAACATGTAATAGACTAACTTTAGGAGGGGCACTTTGGGAAATCTAGTATTAATAGGTTAATAGTCTTTAGCCTTAGTATAAATAGAAGGAGAGGAGAAAGAAAAAATAGGCAGAAATTGGTATTGGGATACCTAGAGGGTTATGGCCTCAAGCCATTATTTGAGAGTGATAGTCTACAGCTATTAACTTAATCATTTTGCAACTTCTTTTGCCATTATCAATCAAACATCAAGCTTTAATCTTTATTCATTTGTCTTGTTAAATCAGAAATACTAAGTTAGAAAATCAGTCTATAACAAAGCATCTCAAGTGCAATCATGCCAAATACAGCTTTAAACTAAGCCATAAAATATATTGTGACGCGATGGTTGAATCTTTACCGCCCAGCTCCTTAGAAAACTACCTAGTTGAGCGGTTCCCTGTCCGTTCCCTTTCCAACACTACAGAAATAACACTACAAAGAAACACCGCTCATTCCCACAAAGACCACCATATAAAATGTCTGTCTTGAAAATTCCAGTCATCCATTCACAACAACCAATGGTTTGCCGAAGGAAAGAGCAGAGCTATAAAGGGACCTTCAGGAACCAGGATCAGCCTTTAAGAAGCATTCAATCCACTAAACAAGCTCAACCCAACCTAAAAAGAAAAAGAAAAGACTATACAGGGGCTGCGCTGTGTCATGTGTGTAGTCTCACCGAAAGGACCGATGATTAGTACTTGGCCCAAAATTGACTTCTTGGGATTTTGGGAATTAAATAAATTTAAAAACAAATTTTCACAAACCAATTCCCAAGAATCCAATCCTAAATTATCGCATAAGAAAATTAGGGGAAAAAAAAAAAAAAAAAAAAAAAACAAACCTAAAGATATTAGAACACCTTTTTTTTTTTTGAGTAAGTTTTAGTTATTTTGCTTTTCTTTCTTGCCTACAGACCTCAAGCAATTGATTTTAGAGTTTACAATTTTAATATTGGGTCTTAACTTTATACTATAAACTCAGAGACTTAACTTTAATATTACTTGTGCAGTTTCAATACTTTATAAACAAAGGAAATTAATAATATTATAAATTTAACTTTAAGTGATTAGAAGGATTTGATTTAGCCCACAGTAGAATAAAGTTCTAGCTTCGTCCCTGGCTGTATGAGTTCCCCCACCTCCAGAAAGAATGTCATCCACCTTTGTATCTTACAGAGTAAAAATTACCTAATGCACCTGCAAATGCTCCATATGATACCATGAACAAACCCAATTGACCACCATGATAGAAAACCTCGTATTCTAAGAAAACGACACCAATGTACAATATCAAAGCAATAAAGCTTCCGAACTCCTCACCACCAAAACAAAGAGTACACATTAGGAGAAAGACACTTATTGGGCTTCTATCAGCAGTGTTTACTGTTGATTTTATCCAAACACGCAGCCTGGATAAATACCTAGTAAACATCTGAATCAAAGAATCATATGTTTAACGAAACCTCAGTCCAAAGATCTTATACATTAAAATCTACTATAAGATAAGTTATAGATGGAGTGAGGATATGAGTTGCAATAACCTTTCCTCTGTGAGCTAGGTGATCAATCATATCAGGTTGATAGGGGGAGTCAAAGACAGAGTCGATGAAAACATGGTATAGTATTACCACCCAAAACACTGCCTTAGAAGTTAGAAACTTAGAATCCAGGGAACATTGCCTTCCCGATATGACTAGACAAAAGAAAAGGTGTAGCTAAAGACAAGTGAGCTGGGTAACAATGCAAAGTAAAGAGGTAAATAATTAAGTAAAGAAGTGGAAAATGGCTGCTTCAGTCCTTTTTCATCTCATTCCTTGTCTAGTTGTCTTTATTATCCCTTAATCCCCTGCCCATAATTCAAATTTGATCTTACCCCAGCCCCAAACCCTCCAACTTTATAGGTCTCCAAGATTAGAGAAAGAGGCACTTGTAGCTGCAAGTGCATTCATCAACCTTATCAAATGTATACCTGCTTCCAGTTACATGGTGCCAAAAGGATGCAGGATCAAGAGGAAACAGCCAAAACCTTTTTCCTACCAAGAAAATGTCTTAGATACAGTCATACAGATTCTTGAGACATAAGCCACCCTTCCCCCTAAGTCTGATAAGCAAGATGGTTCTCCTACAGTCCTAACTCTCAGGTCCACCACCCATACCCAAAAAGATCTCTCATAAATTATGTTACTAATTCTTGGACACTACTAGTTTAGGACATGAATTCAGGTGCAAACATCAAACTAGGACATAAATTCAGGTGCAAACATCAAACTATCACAATTAGAGCTAGTAAACGTGTCGTGTCGTATCATTCTCGTGTTCGTGTTCGAAGTTAAATGGGTTGGAGGACCTCAACACTAACCCGATCTGTTTAATAAATGTGTCGTGTCTTATTGACCCGTTTAACTAATCGTGTCAAAACCCTTGACATTAACCCGCTTATTTCAGGCCTGATTCGTGTCGTGTTGTCGTGTTATAAGTAAAAATGTTAGCCCCATTGTAAATATTCATCATACAATCCATAAATTATTGATTAATTTTCTTAAGCAGGTTGATTCGTGTTAGTTTCATGATGGAATTCTCAACACTAAGCTGGCCTGTTTAATAAAATGTGTCGTTTCTGCGTTTCATGTTGATCCATATAACTAAACGTGTCATAAAACCTTGACACTTTCCTAATTTTTTCGTGTTTGGTTCATGTCGTGTTTTACATCTGAAAAGAGGAAATCCATCAAACCAAAAATATCTCCTTGTTTTGTACACCGTCCACTCATTAATGTTTGTCGCATTTGACTTCTTCACAAAATTCAATGCATATCTTAAGTTGGGTATAATTAAAAATTATGAAATGTGACTTTCCTTCCACACATATTTATTAGTTTATTACCTAATACCAATACTATCATTTCTTATAACCAAACCAGTGTGTTAAAAGTTTGATTTTGGATAGTAGGAGACTATCATAGAAGGTAAGAACTTTCAACAGTCGTAGCAAAGCTTACTCCCTTCCACAGCTAATTCACTTCACACTAGAAAGAATGAACTTGGGAAGGAAGTGTGTTAACTCTGTTGATAATATGTAATTTTTTATCATAAAAATAATTAGTTTTGGATCTACAATTCTGTAAAAGGAAAAATTCTCAACATATGAAAGAAATTTGACAGAATTGAGGAACAAAGAGAAAATAGGGGCATAAAAGTTAAAAGTACCTCTCGGAATACCGATATTTCGTCTGCAAGCAGCAGCATCATTAGTTATTACATGTATCATCAATTCAGACAAAGTGACAAGTCAGACAACATAAGATAACTAAATACTAGATGATTGAGTTGTTACATTCACCTTACAAATGGATGATTTATATGAGTAACAACTTGTTTTTAGTATAAGTCACATAAGATAGACATCAACTACTTAATCCATGGAAGTCAAAAGTCATGTTAAAAACATGTTGTAGATTATAAAAAATAAAAAATATGTTGATACACCATGTTGAGCACATATAAGTCATCTCACATTGAACCATTGAAGATGATGAGAAATTATAACCGCTTCACAAGCTTAACGAGCTACTCTTTCCATTTCCAATTGGTTTTGGAATAAAACCTCTTTTGGGCTTGTAGGTGGTCTAAACTCCTTTTATCCTTAAGCAGTCCAAACTTAATTTCAATACTTTCTTAAATTTAAAATAGTATCATAGCTCATGTGGGCTTCTAGATCTAAATCAAGGATAAGGATTAGACTTTGTCCAACAAAGAAGATTATAGTTGATTACTTGATTATCTTTATAGTGTGCTCCAATTACTAAGTGCCTTCACGTGTGAGGAAAAGTATTTAAAATTCCATGTTGTGCAGTGTGCACATGCTAGTTGTCCAACATCAAAGACGAAAAGATTATATAAGCATGAGGAACTACTACTCCCATTCTTAATTGGTTTTAGGATGGGATCTTCTCTAGGTTTATAGGTGGTTTGGACTACTCAAGTCTTCCTTATATCTTCATTCATTTTTGTAAAAAAACTTTTTGGCAAAAACCTATCAAACAAGATGATACCCGATAGTGGTGATTTGGGAAAATAGACATTGTGGATAAAGTGAATGTAATCCGACAATGCTCTACTTACCAACAACATGAGAAGAAAATAGCCTATCGTTTCCTTATTTTTCTTCACTTAGATATTTTGAACACAAGTACTATGAGGTAGGTGTATTTTATGTTGGTTCTACAATGTTAGCCCCAATTACTTTTTCACGGTCTCCAAGAAACCCATTTGACCGTTAATATCTTAAACTACTCCCTCCTATCCTTTTTGTTCTTCCCTTTCCCAATTGGAAAATTCCAAAAAGTTCTTTCACTGTACTCTCTTCAATCTTTTTGTTCTTCTCATTTGGAATCAAGGAGTAAATTAAGAAAAGTGAATCCTATGAGTGAGAAACAATTAAAGTAATGGAGATCCTTACTTTACATTTAATAGTCCCACTATTCAAAACAAAAGAGAAAAAAAAAAAAAAAAAAAAAAAAAAAAAAAAAAAAAAGAGGACAAGGTAGTTTATGTGGTGTTTGGAAATAGTGAATGATGATTAAAAATTAAAATCATGCATGGGGAAATTCAACTAATGTATAATTGTATAAAAATTTTACGAAAAAGAAAACAAGTAACAAAGTTTGGCACATTCACCAAATAGATAAAAAGAAAATTTCTAGGGAGTTTTTTTTACCATATCTGGAAAGATTTCAAAAAGAAAGAAGTTTCTTAAATTTTCTTAAAAGAACAAGGATAGAAGGAGTAGAATTTTTCCAAATATGGTAGAAAAAATTACTTTTCATTTTTCCTTTAGTAGATGTGCCGAATTTATTACTTTTTTCCCTTTTCATAAAGTTTTTTTTTATAATTATTTACTGATTGAATTTCCCCATGCATGATTCTAATTTTTAATCAACATACTCTCTTCACAAACACCACATTGGTTACATTGTCCCTTTTCTTTTTTCAATTTTTTTTTTTCAGTCCGACTATTTTATATCCTACCTTTTATTTGCAACATTTTCCACAAATGGATACTACAAATATTTACAATAAATGTTTCCTTTCCTTTTTTACCGGTCACTCTTTCTATTTCTCTCCTCATCACATGCAAATGTATTTTTCACTCTTTATTTACCACTCAAACAAATTTTACCTAGATGATGGTGAATGTCACATCGTTGCAAATACATTAAAACGAAGGTAGTAAAAATTAGAATCCCAATTTTCCACTCATCAAGATTTAGTTACCAATTTCAAATTTGAAAAAAAAAAAAATACAAAAAGCATTATGTACATGTTAGATTCTTAGTAAAATTAAAAAAAGGTTTAGATATTATGAAAGTACATGATATGTTGAATCTAACAATTTTCATCAAAGTAATTTAAGAGTACTCTCAAAAAGCAAATGGATCAAACATTGAAGGGTCAAGGGGGAGTATAACATATCTTGATTGATATATGTTTAGGGTTATATTATTATTGCACCATTCCTCACAAGTCACAACTCCCTCCTCTCTCCTCTCCAAAATTCATTCTCCATCTCCTGCATCCACCATCAATCTTCGGAGATAATACCAAAATTCTTTGACTTTTCTTCTACCAACAATATTATTGAATTAAACAATTCCGGAATTAAATTTGAAACGTAATTCGCCAAACGCAGGAATTAGATTTGAAATTATCAATTAAAATTCCGCAATTGAATGCCAATAAATTCCCAAACGACGCAATCTTACGTTACTTGTATCATCAAAATAAAATTCATCGTAGAAACAATAAAATTAATCAAAATTTCAACACATTGACAAACAGCAAAAATTGATTGCAACAAAATTATAAACATAGGAGTGGAATTAAGGATGAGATTACCTCAGGAAATTTGTGCGCAAGGACGAGCTCAGGATTGATCATGACACTATATTGATATCTCGAAACTAAGGGAATTTTAGAAATCTGTATAATTTGATTGAAAATTGAATAAATTAAGAAATAATACAAGTAAGTGATTGAATGATAAAAATTGGAAACGTAAGTTACGTAACGTACTTACCCAAATTAATTACGTTGAAACATAGGTAATGACTAATGAGTGAAGTGAGAGCAGATTTATATGGCGAAAAGCGAAAACCCAAAAGTCACACCCCCGACCCACGCTGCTGAAGCGGTTCTATCAATAATGGACATTAAATTTTTTTGGGTGGTTGATTGACAATTTTTTTTTTTTTTTTCAAGATAATTAAGTTAGGCTGTTTAGGTCAAAATTTGATCGCCAGATTAAATCAGGTTCACTAGGATAACAACTAGATTAATAAATATGCAAATGCTAATACAGGTTCAAGGGACGAGGATAAATGATTAAAAGGAGTAGAACAAAGGGAAAAGGGAGAGGGAGACGATATGATGACGCAGAAAACCCGAGGAATAAGGGTAAAAATTGCGGGTGGCGTTGAGTCCACGCACCAATCTACTAATTTGAGAATGAAATACAAGTACAGTGTAGGTTGTAATTTGATCAAGAATGAATCTGTAATTTGGTTGCTAATTGCTAATTGCTATGGAATGTAATGCTTAGGGCTCGTATCATGTGTTTTTACAATGGTTTTCATCCTATTTATAATAGAAGAGCCTTTTGAAGCTTTGCAACAGCTCCTTTGTTGATCCCTTGAAAATCGGGGTTAGTTGCCAGGTTCTGCTCCGAGATTCATGCCATACTCTCCTTGTGCTTATCCATTGTCTTTTTTACTTGTTCAAACTAACAGCTAGTGGGAGTTTATGGTTACTATTCTTATGGCACGTATCTTGACTTATTCGAACTTGGATTATCTTAGAATATTCCTTGGAAAGATCTTCATTTAATTTCCCTTGACTTCTGATAACCAGGTCGTTGACTTTGTAGCAACCTGTAACCTGCAATCTAGCAACCTGCAGACATTTGAACATGTACTGATAATTTAGGCATAACAGTGTGCCCCCATCTTGTCTCTTAGATGTACCTGTTGCATCTATGAGGCAAGCTTAATCATTTTGAAAAGATAAACTTTGACGTGAGTAGCGGAAAGATAAATTTTTCCCAAGATAATTCTTTAGATTCGAAAAGTTACAACTTCTTAGTATTAAAACGTTGATCTTAGCTTTTGAACTTGTGCTTTACTTTGCTCATGGGGGCATTTCATTCGTTAGTTTTTCTTTTGACTTTGAACACTTGATAATAGGTTCTTTGGAATAAAATAGACTTTGATTTTACTCTCGTTATGTGCTTGTGCTTTTGCTTTGAATTTCTTCGGTATCTAGTGCATTGGCCCTTAGTGTGTTCATAGCTTTGAATGTCTTTGGTATCTGGCGCATTGGCCCTTCGATGCCTAAGTCGGTACAAGTTCTGGTAGATTGATTAAAAACAAATTGACAAAGTTTGAACTTGGTTGATTCTTCATCTTTGTCCTTCTATGCTTTTTGGTTGTATCTAGGATTCAGGTTGTCTCTTTGAGTCTGGAGAAACAGTGGGTTAGAGCTGACCGTTGGCGTTGCCGCCAATGGCCCTCCGACGCTAAGTTAGTACTGATTTGATGGAGATAAAACCAAATTAAAGCAATGAACTTAAATATATAATTTTTTTTTTAGGAACTAACTTAGAAAAAAGTATAGGTAACCTGGGAATAGCTTAGAAATAACTTAGAAGAAACTTGGAGACAACTTTGAAAGTTCTTAGAAATGGTAAGCTTTCAGATGTGTTGCATTCCAGCTTCTAGGTACTAGCTTACCTTCTGGCGTAACTAACCTGTAGGCTCTTTTGCCAATTACCTTGTCAATCTGGTATGGACCTTCCCAAGTTGCCCCCAGCTTACCTGCAGATACTCCAAATGAGCACTTAAATGGATTCAGCTTCCTCAGCACGAACTTCAGCCATTGCTCTAGTCCTGACTTCTTCAAAAGAGGCTCAAGGATATCTGGTCAACTCATAATACAATCTGGATTGACAATTGAGACCTTGGCGGAATGCTTCTATGGCGGTTGAATGATCGCAGTTTTTGATGTTGACCATCTCTCTGTTGAACCTACCCCAATATTCTCTGGTTGTCTCATTTTGCTTCTGGACGACGCGGTACAGGTCACTACTCTGCCTCTCCAGTTCCCTGCTAGTTGCAAACTGTTGATAGAACTTATTCGCCAAGCTACAGAAGCTGTTGATAGATTCTGGCTTCAGGTTAATTAGCCATTGGAGTGAAGGGCCAGATAAAGTAGCGCCAAAGGACTTGCACATGGTGGGCTCAATAAGCTCCCACGGAATTGATAACTGCCACATCCTCTGCTTGTATTGGGCCACATGGTCCTGAGGATCGGTAGTCCCGTCGTACAGCTTGGGGAATACTGGAATGTTCAGCTTTTTGGGAATCAGAACTCGCGCAATCTTCTCCACAAAGGGAGACTCATTAAATCCATCAGGAGATTCATAGGCCACAAGTTTTGGCGCACCTGGTAGCCGAGTCAAGAGCTTCATCATTTTTTGGTTCTGGGCTTCGATAACAGCTACTCTCTCAGCCATAGGGTCAGCCTCTTCACCTGACTCCTTCTCAGGTTTCTTAATCCGATTATCCTCTCCATCATATTCGTCGGATGAGATCAGGGAGAATTGAGGGATATCATCGATTCTGACCCTTCTCTTCCCGTTGCTCTTGACAGATTCAAGCTCCTTAATTATTCAGCTTTTCCAAGGTCACTTGATGAGGTTGAGATTCACTCTGGAGCTTCTGGTTCTTCTCTCGGGTAGCTTTTAGCTCTTCTCGGGTTTCCCGCAACTACTCGAGGATTTCGGCCATGGTAGGATTTTGCTCATGAGTCTCAATCATGATGAATGATAAATGGGATGAAACGAATAGGGTGATCTAACTGTGTCCTCACTAAAGGTGGGCACGGGCCGGGTTGGCCTACGGGCGGCCTGACACGGCACGAAGTTTGACGAGACACGGCACGGTCCGTCAACTGGCCCGGCCTGGCAGGGTGGTCGCCTGGCGTGCCATGGGCCGTGCCACGGACAGCAGTTGCAATTTTCCAGCACGGCACGGCACGAGCCCGCCCTTTGGCCGCGTGCCAGGCTGCCTTTATGAGCGTTTTACAACGGCTTCTTCTCCAACGTCTTCTTCCTCAACGTCTCTAATGGAGACCGTTGCTCCATTGTTTCCAACTGCTACCTCCCCTAAATTTCTATAAATAGCTCCATATTCTTCATTCCAAATCACAAATTCACAATCTCTTCTCTTAATCTCTTATATTCTCTAATAATTCTCTTAAATTCTCTAATTATTATCTCTTAATATCGAAAAAATTAAAAGTTCGTAATCGTAATTAGTGGAAAGCGTTGAAGCACGGTTGTAAGATCTAAACTAATCTTTAATTTATTATTATTGTTATTATTATTGTTATAATTATTGTTATTAATTATTATTATTGTTATTATTATTGTTATAATTGTTGTTATTAATTATTATTATTGTTATAATAACTGTTAAAATTGTTGTTATTAATTATTATTATTGTTAATTAGTTATTATTAAAATTGTTAATTTGTTAAATATGGCATCACCAAACATGAACAACCCATCATCCTCTAGGAAAGCCCAATTTGTCCGTGCTAATAGTTCTAGGGAATCACCTAATCCAATGACCCCCACAATTTCGAGTCAGACCAATGACCCCGGAACCGCCCCCCTAGGTTTTGAGGAATATAGGCATTGTGGTACTTCCGATTTTCAACCCTATAACATAGATATGCCCAGATTTCCACAAACCCAATTTCCACAAAACCAATTTCCACCACAAAACCAATTTCCACAATTCGGTCAATTCCCACCTAATTTCTTTGACCCACAAAATTTTTATATTAGCCAAGGTAGCGAACAAGATACCCCAAATGCCTCCGGTTCTACTACTAACCAACAAGCCCCCGAATCTACAAACACTCAATTCCCAAATACACAAGAGCAATGGTTGATTGAAAGTGACATGATAAATATTAAAAGCCGCAAAAGTGATGTATGGTTTTTTGTAAATAAAGCCCAAACAAGAGCAAAATGTAAAACATGTGGTAAAATATACTCGGCCACATCCAAGGCCGGGACGGGACACTTAAGTAGACACTTTAAAATATGTGCACAACCATCTAGTGATCCAACCCAGCAAAAAATTTCCCAATTCCATCTATACGACTTTACCTACAACTATGAGAGGGATAGGGATGAACTAGGGAAAATGATAGTACACGCCGAACAACCTTTTCTTTTCTATGAAAGTGACCCATTTAACAGTTATATGGCATTACAACCCCAACATAAAAGAATCTCTAGGAAAACCGGTTGTTCTGCCGCCATGAAAAACTTCCTAGAGTACAAAATGCGGTTACAAGACGAATTGAGTAAACTTAATTGTAGAGTGTCTTTGACTGCCGATTCTTGGGATAGTGGTTATAAATATCACTATTTATGTGTGACTTTCCATTGGGTAGATGATCAATGGTTGTTACAAAAACGAATAATCCATTTCAAAATGCTAGAATACCCCCACACCGGTATTAACATTGCTCACCATTAATGGAAGCTATAAATGAATACAACCTTAGAGAAAAAATCATGTCTATGATATTTGACAATGCAACCTCAATGACATATACTGCTAATTATGTGAAACAAAATTTAACCAATGTAATGTTAGATGGTGACGCACTTCATACTAGATGTGTTTGCCATGTTCTTAACTTATGTGTACAAGATGGAATTAGAGCAATTGGTCCTTACTATAACAAAATTAGACAAGCTATTATGTCTACTAATAGCTCAAACATGAGATACCAAGAATGGAAAAGTTTTCTAAGACAACAAAAGATAAGAGCAATAAAAATCAAAACCGATTGTCCAACTAGGTGGAATTCCACCTATGACATGTTAACCAAGGCAATTGAATATAAGAATCCTTTAACAATTTTTTACAACGGAAAATTTCCAAACAATGCTTTATATGAGGATGATTGGTATAAATGTGAAAGATATATGCAATTTTTACAATTATTATATAACATGACATTTTGTGTTTCTTCTGTTTATAATTCTTGTGCTCAAAACTTTCTTTCAAATGCATGTTTACTCGCCCAGCTTTTCGCTGATCATCGCAACCAAAGTGATTATGATCAATATCTTCCAGCAATGGAAACAAAGTGACGTAAATATTATACTGAAATTCCTTTAATTTATATTTTTGCTTCCATATTAGATCCTAGGCAAAAGTATGAAAATACATGTATGTTAGTTGACATTTATTTTCAATGCATGCTTATTGACGATAATGTAGAAACCTATAAGAGTAATATGAAGGATCAATTTTTTGCTTTATATAGAGTTTATGAAACCAAATATGGCACCGTTCCTTGCTTTGGCCCTTCCTAACCATCCAAAAACGTAAGTAAAAAGGCCAAGCATTTATTTTCACAGGCTATTAACTTGATTTCAAGGTTTTCAAGTGATTTATCAATAAGGAGAACGCAAAGCGATGTCTCGGAGTTGCAAATGTACCTGAGTTACAACTTCACCAAGGGCATGGACGACAAAGAGATAAACAACCTCGACCTCCTTGCATGGTGGAAACAACAAAGCTCGAAGCATCCAACTTTGGCGGCAATGGCACGAGACATTCTTGGTATCCAAGTCTCCTCCGTTGCCTCCGAATGAGCTTTCAGCGCATCCAGGAGGGTTTTAGATGATAGAAGAACAAGTCTACAACCCGAAACACTTGAAATGTACGTGTGTTTCAAAGATTGGTTGGATGTAGAAAATCGCTCACAAGACGATACTTACGACGACAACGACAACAATGAAGGAACCTTCGCTTTCGACCGTTCGGGTTCGGCTAGTTCCCAATCTATGCAACTAGTCGATGACCTTGAACGTAAAGATGAAGAAGAAGAAGATGAAGAAGAATAGATGAAGAATAGACAATTTTTGTATATTGTACGATTTTTATCATTATCAATATTATCATTGTATGATTTTTATCATTATCCAATTTTTGTTTAATATCCTTGTAAAATTTTTATCATTATTATTATCATTGTGCAATTTTTTCAAGAAATAATAATATGAAGTATACATTATTCACATCCAAAGTCCAATTTGCCTTTTTTCCCGTTAAGTTATAATTTGTAAATTAATATAACAAAAAAAATATATAATAATTAATAATACAAAAATAAATATAATAAATTATAAAAATTAAACTATAAAGTAATAGTATGAACTAAATATAAATATAATAAATAATGAAATATAAATATTAAACTTAATTTATTTTAGAAAAATAATAGTATAAACTATAAAAGTATAAAGTATAAACATTATAAAAAAAAAAAAAAAAAAAAAAGAAGCAATCAACTTATCAACTGAATCAAGCAAGGCAACAACATGGTGGCAACACACAGGCAGCTCGGCACGTGGGTCGTGCCGTGGGCTAGCCTACGATTTTGGGTGGCACGGCACGACACACTACTTCAAGCACGGTGGCATGGCACGGCCCGACACGTCGAAGACCGTGGCCCGCCAGGCACGGCCAGCGACGGACCGACACGGCACGTTGTCCACCTTTAGTCCCCACAGACGGCGCCAAACTGTTTAGGTCAAAATCTGATTGCCAAATTAAACCAGGTTCAGTAGGACAACAGCTAGACTAATAAATATGGAAATGCTGATACAGGTTCAAGGGACGAGGATAAATAATTAAAAGGATTAGAACAAAGGGGAAAGGGAGAGAGAGAGACGATACGATGACACAGAAAACCCGAGGAATAAGGGTAAAAACTGCAGATGGCGTTGAGTCCACGCACCAATATACTAATTTGAGAATGAAATACAAGTACAGTGTAGGTTGTAATTTGATCAAGAATGAATCTGTAATTTGGTTGCTAATTGCTAATTGCTATGGAATGTAATGCTTAGGGCTCGTATCATGTGTTTTTACAATGGTTTTTATCCTATTTAAAATAGAAGAGCCTTTTGAAGCTTTGCAACAACTCCTTTGTTGATCCCTTGAAAAATCGGGATTAGTTGCCAGGTTCAGCTCCGAGATTCATGTCATACTCTCCTTGTGCTTATCTGTTGCCTTTTTAACTTGTTCAAACTAACAGCTAGTGAGAGTTTATGGTTCCTATTCTTATGGCACGTATCATGACTTATTCAAACTTGGATTATCTTAGAATATTCCTTGGAAAGATCTTCATTTAATTTCCTTTGACTTCCGATAACCAGGTCGTTGACTTCGTAGCAACCTGTAACCTGCAATCTAGCAACCTGCAGACATTTGAACTTGTAGTGATAATTTAGGCATAACATAGGCTATAATCAATTATGCCTACTCTTATTAAGATTTGATGGTAAGGATCAGATTGGCAGGCGAATACATATGGTGGATCATGCACCGCAAATGAATTAAAATTGCTGAATTGAACTGAACTGAACTGAAATTTGCTTAACTGAAGTGAAATTTGTTTAAATGAACTGAAATTTGCTAAACTAAACTGAAATTAACTAAAATAAATTGAAATTTGATTGATACGAACCCAACTGAACTGCACTGAATTAAAATTTGCAAAACTGAACTAAAATTTGCTGAAGTGAACTGAACTGATAAGGTCTGCAAGTAAGTCCAAAAAAATAGGGTCTAACTTTGGTGGATAAATGATACGTGGTATATATATATATATATGTATATGTATATGTATATTGGGTGGTGCTACCCTAACTTATTCGGTTATTAAGGTAGGTTTTTACAAAATAATAATAATAATAATAATAATAATAATAATAATATTGCCCGGCCCTTGCGTGGTGTTAAGTTTCTTGGTGGTCCCGCTAGTTCCGATTTCGGTTTTGGAGGTGAGCTTGTGATGCAGAGGGTGACCAAGACCATTGCGCTTATGGATAGGGTTGCTAAGCTTGATGATCCTCAGTGCGAGCTGTTGTTGCTTAGGGCTTGTACTGGAGTTTCTAAGCTCTACTTTGCATTGTGTATTTGTCCTTCTAGTACTTTTGAGACGGCTCAACGCACATTCGATGGGGCTCTTAGATCTTCCTTGGAGCGTATTGTTACTGCTTCAGGGCCTGGGTTTGGTGATTGGCATTGGCGACTTGCCACCTTGCCTTTTGCGTATGGCGGGCTTGGTGTTTATTCCGCAGGTGATGTTCGTCATTATGCTTTTCTTGCTTCCCGGTTACAATCTGCTGGGTTGCAAACAAGGCTTCTACGGCATGTTGGCGTTGTTGGCCTTGGTCGAGCCTTTGAGGATGCGTTGAGCTTGTTCAATAGAACGGTGGAGTCTGACATTATGTGTAATCCTAGTGAGGTCGCTACCCCTAAACTCATGAAGAAATTGGCAGGTATATATTTCACAAAGGTTACCGCTTCTACAGAATCCGCTTTTTCTTTGTCTCCTCGGCCATCGGCATAGTGGAAATCGCAGCAGGGATATCACTCCTCTTCTTGGCTTCGGACGGTCCCTATTTCTGGGTTGGGTCAGACGATGAACGCAAAGACCTACCGATGTGTGTTGTGCTATCGGATAGGTGTTCCATTGTTCTCTATCTCGGTGCCGTGCTCTTTCTCGGGTTTTTACTGAGGATATTTTCGGTGATCACGCGGTGACGTGCTGGTATTGTGGGTATTAAACATCGGCATAATGTTGTTCACGATACCCTTGTTGATATTTGCTACAGATCTGGGATTTCAGCAAGAAAGGAGGTTGGCATAGGGTTGTCTAGAGGAAATTATGGGGCCCTCAGACCTACAGATGTGTTACTTTATTCCTGGGATCGTGGTCGCGATGTATGTGTGGACTTAATAGGGTCTTCTCCTTTGACACAGACAGGGCTATCTGACTTTGTTCCTGGACGGGTTGTGGCTGATGCGTCTCATCGAAAGCGGGTGAAGTATGAAGCTAGTTGCCGGTTGATTGGATATGGTTTCATTCCCTTCTCCTTTTCTTCGCTTGGGGAATTAGAGAAAGAGGTTGTTGCGTTGCTGAAGCGGGTTCAGAGGTTCTCGGCGATGCAAGACATTGGAGCTCATGCTGCAGCTCATATCTTCACTAGGGTAGGCTTTGCAATAGCTAGAGGAGTGGGGGCCCAGATAGTATCTCGACTTCCCACTAATTTATTGTAGGTTGTATGACTTTATCTATTTCTGAGATATAATAATAATAATAATGACCTGATTTCTTTTGATGTGGCCCTTCGAGGTTCTGTGGAGCGCATTGTAACTGCTTCGGGGCCAGGTTTTGGTGATTGGCAATGGCGCCTTGCCACCTTACCTTTTTCTTATGGAGGACTGGGTGTCTATTCAGCGGGTGATGTTCGACACTATGCTTTCCTTGCGTCGCGTTTGCAGTCTTCTGGTCTACAGGCTTCGCTTCTTCGCAATTCTGGTATTGTTGGTCCAGGTCCGGCCTTCGACGACGCTCTTAGTCTTTTTAATAGGACTGTGGAGACTGACCTTTTGCGTTACCCTGGTGAGATCGCTGCCCCCAAATCATGAAGAAATTGGCAGATATATATTTCACGAAGGTCACTGCATCTGCAGAATCCACTTTCTCCTTGTCTTCGCGTCAGGTTGCCTTATGGAAGTCCCAGCAGGGGGATTACTCTCCTGCCTGGTTGCGAGCGGTCCCGATATCAGGTCTGGGTCAGACTATGAATGGTAAGACTTACCGTTGTGTTCTTTGCTACCGGTTGGGTGTTCCCTTGTTCTCCGTATCGGCACCTTGTTCTGCTTGCTCAAGAGTTTTTGATGGGGATATTTATGGGGATCATGCAGTGTCTTGTGCTGGGATGGTGGGTATTAAACATCGGCATAACGTTGTTCGTGATACCCTTGTTGATATTTGTTTCCGCTCTGGGATTTCTGCAAGGATGGAGGTCAACATTGGGTTAACTGGAGGGAACGACGGGGCTCTTCGGCCAGCAGATGTGTTGCTTAACTCCTGGGATAGAGGCCTAGATGTATGTGTTGACTTGACGGGGTCTTCTCCATTGACTCAATCTGGGTTGTCTGACTTCGTTCCTGGTCGTGTTATGTCAGCTGCGGCTCACCGGAAGAGAGACAAGTATGGGGGGCGTTGCAGGGCTATTGGCTATGGTTTTCTTCCTTTCTCCTTTTCTTCATTGGGGGAATTAGAGAAGGATGACGTTGCGTTGCTGAAGCGGGTTCAGGCGTTCGCTAGGACTCAGGATATTGGAGCTCGTGCGGCTGCTCACATCTTTAACAGGATTGGGTTCGCTATAGCTAGAGGGGTGGGGGCCCATATTGTATCTCGGCTCCCCACTAATTTCTTGTAAATCTTTTGACTTTGTAGGTTTTTGTTATTTAATAATAATAATAATAATAATAATAATAATAATAAAATGTATGTACTTGTAGTTGTTTCAATTCCAAAAGTGTTATTTTAATAGGTAATTTTTGATAAAAATTTCCAACATAAAATACAGAGGATGACCTAGTTAATCTTCGTGATAAACTAAATTCGTTTTATCACGGAGTAAAACCACAACCTGAATTGTAATCATGATGATAAATTCAGCTTTTACAACTCTGTGATAAACTCTGATAATGCATTAATGATTATAATTCATTAACCAGGTAGTGATAATAAATAAGAATTTTGCTTTTACATGAATTGTTAATTTATTAACCAGGTCAAATAAATTAGTTCAAATAAGAAAAAGTTGCAGAATTGTAAAAGCTGAATTTAACACAACTTTTAACGATTAACCCTTAGCACATTGTTGCTATTTGTTAGCAAACATATAGGATGAAAAAATGTACCACTACATGCATAATAGGTGATAGGTGGTAATTATTTTGGGGAAAAATATTCAACCTATAGGATGGTAAAAAGTACCACTACATGCATAATAGTACACAAAAAGTAAGTACTATTAAGACAACTTATATTTTAATGGTATATTATACATGCATGATGGTCCATAATGGTACATTATAATGTACCAATGTAGAGTCAGCTTTTTTCCAAAAGCTTGCTAAATTTACATTTTTGCCCTCCTATATGCTTTAAATGCATAACAACTATACGCTGAGATGCATTCACTTTTAACCAATGCAATAATGATTACAAGAATAATTTAACTATGAGGGTCTAAGTAAAATCATGTCTAATCACATGCTCTTTACAAAATATTGTGTTAGTTAGAAGGAACATAAATTTTTGTTTTTTAAATTAACTTTAACTTAATGGCAAGCCAACACATATTATCATCGAAAAATTAATAGCGGCGCATAGGCTATGCTCTCTCATCTCATAATTTCGATAGGCTTTATATTAATGTCTCTAAACCATTTCAAAGAATTTTGATCACCCCCAAAATATTCCCCTTCTGAACTTTAGCATTGGACTAACCTTCTAAAATCACAATTCACAAACGAACTCATTGGCCTTGATGCCATTGACTTTACCACTTGATTCTCCCTATGTTTTAAGATAGTTGTTTGATATAGCTAGAGTTATAATTACTTGCTCCATTGCGGTTTGAAAATTGATTTTACCTTCACAACTCCGAGATTGCCGTCTAGTTTAGAGCTAAACATGAAATCCCAATTTTCAGGTAAGCTTACAAAATTGTTCAATCCACCTGTCTAAAACACACCGTTCATCAAAAGAGATTAGTACATCTCTTGAAAGAGCAAAAAGAAATAGGGATATCTGAAGAACAATATTATTAACTTTGAAAGAATGCGACCTTGAGAGGAGGTCGTATCAACACAATTTTACGTACTAATAATACAGGCCTCATCGTGGGACTAACTAGTGCTAATTTAGCACCTGAAAGAATCTAATGCAAATCAAAGCAAGAGCTTTGCTTATCTATTTGCTCCATCTCAACAAAACTATATATGAAATAAATTACCAAACTCACTTAACTAGCTAGCTTAAGCAATAGGCCTTGTGCGCCTGCCTGCTGCTCTTCCGCAGGTACGAGCATTCTTGGGAATTGGGTACTCATCCCTTAGGGATGTTGATGGTGTATAGACGCGGAGGTAGAATTGTTGTCCCAAGTACTGTCGCGCCCAAAATTCTGACCTCAAGTTCCACATACCCACATTGTCCAATGCCAAATAGATTGCAGTCCATGACTTAGGATATACCTACATTAATAGTCATATATAAGATTTATTAATTTAATCATTCTAGTATACTATATTCAGAGAAGAAAAACTGGAATGCATTTCATTTTTTTCATACTTGTGTGGTACAACGGAAAGGTGCATCACGAAGATTGTACTGGTTTCTGCTGGCTGGTGACCAGGTACCGCCATCCAATCTGTTTCCCAAAAACTCATTGTTAAATATTGAAATCAATGTTAAGAGTACTAGACATACATATAGTTGTAGAAATCTTAATTGTTGCAAGTAGTTACGTGACTTACCCAACAACGAAGAAGCTGTAACCATCTAAATGCCAGCTCTGGACTACATCTTCAGTGTTCTCAAAAACAATCTCGATGAAGGATCGGTAGTCAGCACCCATCACAGAGGTGGCAAGGTAGATCCCTGATCCAGTGGGGTTGTAGGGGATGCTCCCCACAGTGAAAACTCCTCCAATCTTAAAGTAATCAGCGAGCTTAAGGGGAGTGTCAGCAGGGATGAATGACACACTGTTAACAGCATACCTCTGCTTACCATTCACTTGGCCTGCAGAGTTCTGCAACCTAATAGTCCTAGTAGTGTTAATCATACCATAGTGGTAAGACCCTTGTGGGTTGGGCCTTGGTCCACTTGCAGTAAGATTGGTCCGGACAGAACGGGCTTGATTTAGGGACCAGTCAATCTGGATTGTGGGTCCACCAGGGATTGGACCTTGGACTGAGCCTCCGGAGTTGGAATAGCGAAGGAATCCGGTTGTCGTAAGCACAGGATTGGTGAAACGGGATGAAGCTACAATGTAGTAGTCCCTTGGGGGCTGATCAGCAGTGATGAGCACCGAGTAGGACTGTCCCACATGGACATCAAGTGAGGAGAAGGAGGTTTGGAGGGTGTGGGTTCCTTCGACTTCCACAAGCTTCATCTTGTGGCCTTGAATACGGAAGTTGAGTGAGTTCTGCAGGCCGACATTGGAGATTCTGAGTCTGTATGTCTTCCCTGTTAAAAGCAAAAGATGATCCTTTCAAATCAAGGCATGGATTTAAGCATACAATATGCAGGTGAACAGCTTTATGATGTCTTTACCTTGCTCAACATTGATAGTGGCACCACTTCCGCGCCCATTGATTAGGATTCCATCTGGGTTAGGCAGCTTGTGTCCATTGTCAAGGGTTTTCTGCAAATCCTGTAAAAGTTCCAAACAAATTATTCATCAGCCAATGTATATTGTGTATCCCTATTATCTAGCTACTCATATGGGAAGATATAAAGCAGTAGCAGAAGTTTATAACAAATAGAGATAGAAGCCACATTGTCAAATTTGCCTATACATGCAAAAATGTATACATCCACACACTTTGTACACAGAACTTATCAGAAAAAGGGGAAATGAGACTTACGGTGTGGTTAGACTTGTACCAGTCTCCGATAAGAACTGTGTAGTCACCGGCAGGGTCAGGGAATGGAACAGGAATCCTCGGTCTGCTAAGGATCCTAATACCTCCAAAAGCACCTGCAGCCTTATGGAATCCAAGAGAAGGGAAGTAGTAGAAGCTACCAATTTGATCCTTGACTTGGAGAATGTAAGTGAAGTTTTTGCCTGGAGGGATTGGGCAAGTTGTTCCATATACACCGTCTTCGAAGGAATTCCTCCTGTTCTGAATTCCATTCCTGCCAAACCCACCAGAACAAAATACTGTTAAGCTACAACTAACATTACACAGAAATATTTATCTTAAGGATTGATGATTAGATACAAGAAATGCAGGACCATTGTTGATAACTTTCATGTGTTTCAATTATCAAGCTGTATTAATAACACAATCAAATATTATCTTCAACTCAATCATCATCACTGTATCTCAGATTCAGCTCCATTATCTGTATATCACTGATTAGCAAGTTAGGAATTTATTCCAGTGATTAAGGTAGTCTAACAGCTTATACCAGGCTTAGACTTACTTTTTCAGTCTGGTCTGATGCATTGTGAAAACAGGACCGACTTTTTTGGCCACGGCCAAGCCCGACCCATGATCAGCTCTATACTATTACTCTATTACTATATCACATATCATGCATTTTGATAATGAAGCTTTGGAAACACAAATTAAACATTTATTCAATTCCTTTAGTATCATTTAGTTTCAACCGCACAACAAAAATTTCAGAAAAATGCAAACAGTGATCAAGCAATTATTGAATTAGCACCAACAGAATCTCAACATTATAGGAATGGTTGTGAAGGTAGTACATTATTTCAGTGGGTCCCAATTTTACCGGTTTACTATACAACATTAAAGTATGGACCCTCATGTCATAACAAGCCAAAATGGATCATCCTAGATTAAATGAAGGCCTTACAATGGGTAAAATGTGCATGATAAACCAACCATCCAAGACTTCACTTCATTCATGTTAAGCTATTTTTTAAATTCCAATATCTTATCTTAACTCATAATTACCCTGTCATTAAGAAATAAGTATTAATAATTATATAATACGATGTAGCAACTATAGCTTGTCAGACTTCATATCTGTACTATAATACTCAATTTTCACTGTAAAGTCAAAATAACACATGTTTTTTTACTAGATTTGGTAGATCTAAAAATGTGCTCCATAATCACATTGTAAGACTTTTGTTACTTAAATAACGTGTTCTAGTTACTACTTACGGAGTAACATTAGAGTTTACTTTTCCAAGCTAAAAACCTACTTACTATACTACGATAAGTCGATATGATTTTTCCAAAGTAATATTCTCTACAAGCAACGCCGTTTTAGTTCAAAATTGCCTTGATATCGATAAATATTGTCTTTGAAAAATCATGACATCGATAAATATTGTCTTTGAAAAATCATAACTTCGACCATTGCATATCCAGTAATCATATTCTTAATTAAACTCCAAAGTTGATCTAATCAAAGAGGTTAGTGTCATACACTAGTCACATAAAAAAAATAAAAAATAAAACTAACGAAACAAGTATATGTGAATAATAGTAAAAGATAAGATAAATACACTTTTATACTTTCAAAAAAGAAAGAAAAGGAAAGAAATTAGTTAATGAAGAATGTTAGTCATAATTACAGCATAACTAATAAAAATGGAGCATCCGGATGTAGTAAAAAGGCTCACAAGAAAACAGAATATCCGATCCGAATTCGACCCGTGGATCCATAACTTAGATCTAAGACAATTTTTTTTTATTAAATAAAAAATTAGGAATACGATAATACGATCCAAAATTCACGTGTAAACAACCAGACATGAAAGTTAGTGACACCCAATTAAAAAATTTCTCATAAAGTAATCTTTTTAACAGTATTCTTGAATTGTAGATCACTCACTTACTAAAAATAAAGGAACACTAATGCCGCCTTTAATGTAATCAATGTCAATACAGTTAAACAAGCATTAAGAGATACTTATATAAACCATTGTTAATGACACAAATCGACGCGTAATTTTGTGAAAAAAACCCGATATTAGTAATCGGAACTTACCAAGAAAGAAGGAATGGAACATCAAGACTATTGAAAACATTGATAATGAGATTATCATTAGTTACTGAATGAATATCTGGTCCTGGAAACTGCCCATTAATCAAAATACCCTGAAAAAACAAAAAACATAAAACCCAAGATTCAAAATTTAAATCTTTGAAAAACCCAACAAAAATGTAGAAAATTAAGGATGAAAAATGAAAGAAAAATGAACCTGTTGACGAACTCCAAGAGGGTAAATATCACCATAAGTGATATTCCAGTTGAAAAATCTGTAAGGATCTTCAGCAACAACAATGGTGAATAACAGAGCAGCAATGCTCAAATTCAAAAACAAACGCATTGCTTATATTTTATTTTTTATTTTGATTTTGGGGATGAATTTTGAAAATAAAATGGGTATTTATTTTTGATGGGGTTAAGTTTATAAGTAGAAAGAGTAAAGAGACAGAGAGGTGGGGTTTGAGAAATGCGGTACAGAGAGGAGGAGAGAGAATGGGAGGGAAAAGAAGAAGATTTAAGATTTTAAGATGATTATTATTTTAATTAAATTATTAATCAAGTGGGAAAATAAACTAGAGAAAGAAATTAATAAAAAAGGAAAATGGCGTGTCGGTGAAGGTGGGTATATGGGGAAGTGGGGCCTTAAAGAACAAAAACAAAAGCGTGTTTGAAATGGGTTTGGGGTCACATGCCGGTGTCTGCAAGAAATTGGCAGTGAACTTCCAGTACTAGTAGTAGTGTAGTCCTTCAAGCTACTCGATCTTCAAGTATTAATTACTAATGACCACTTGCGACTTACTAGACCGTGGCCGAGTGAACCGCGAGTATCTATTATACTTGTATATTCGAATGTATCATAGGTGTTTAAGTGATCGTATTGTCATTTGTTGATTAAAGCTCTTTAAAATAAGCAAATTGACTAGTAAAAAAGTAGATTTTGGCCATGTTTGGTAATTAGAGTTTTGTTACAAAAAAAAAATAAAAATTTGAGCTTATTTGACCAAGTTAGAGGTTTGACTACATAAATCATCTAATTTGGTTGTTTGGTAAAAGAGCTTTATAAATGAGCTAATTGTGGCAAATAAGCTAATTTGTAAAAAGCTAAAAAATAGAGCTTTTTAGATTAGCTTATTGAGTAATGGATGTCAAATGACAATTTTATCCTAAAAACTTACTCTAATTTACATTCTTGCCCTCCCACTTTCTTACCCTAGTCAAGTAAAAATAAATTGTCAATGCCCTAAATTGTCATTTCAATTCATGTGTTCAACTAACAACCAGCTACAACTAATAAACTAATTTTATCAAACAACTCTACATAATAATCTCCTACCAATCAGCTAGTCAATCAAGCAAATGCAACCAGCTCTTACCAAATAAGACCTTTTTTGTTTTATATAAGCATACAAGTTTATTCAAATTAGGAATTAGACCAAATTGTTCTTTTTTACCAAATGAGAGCACATTATTCCAAGTGAAAATCGAGTACACATCCTTACATCAAAAAATCTTGCAGGTCCACAAAAATATTATTGTGAACCCGAGGTTATACACACTCAACTGACTTTAAATGGAACATAGTGACCCTATTTCTAACATAGCAACCTTATTTTTAACATAGTAATCTTTATTAAAACTTGTATGACATTTTATTATTGTGAACCTGAAATACGACGATATGTTAAATATAGTACCCTAATTTTAATATATAGTAACCTTTACTACTTATATTGACCAGTATATAACAATTTTATTAAAAACAAAAAAAAAAATAATTATTATACCCTTTATAATTTCATAATGACTTTTATTTCAACATATTTCATATAGTGATCTTTTTTCTATTACTAAAATAATTATAGAGTCTCTAATATTAGTGGTCCACAATAAATTAGTGTGGACGAAGTTCATTTAAGAGTTTATCTCCTTACATAAGATGCAATTGATAGAAAATACTTGAGACTCTTTTTGGCTAAGTAACCTTCTCCTTTAATTTCATCATCAGGCAACCACCACATTGTTTATTGTGGTAATATCTCTATTAGATACTTTCTCCGTTTCTTTAATTTAGTCACGCTTTTTTAATTTAGTCACGTTTGTCAGTGCACAAATTCAACCGCTAATATCTTTAATTACCGATAAGCAAAAATTATAAAAAGTTGATATTTTGATAATATATAACGTGACGAAACTAACAAGACCCCACACACATGACTATATTTATTATGTATAAATTACAAAATATTGTCAAAAAGAAATGTGTGAATAATGCTAAAGTCAAAATGTGTCAATTATAAAAACGAAAGTAATATGTCATTTATCTCTTTGCATCTTATTATTACATGCATCTTGTTATCTTTGGGATATTATTGTATAATCTTTAGCATCTTTATGATATAATATATAACTTAGTCGTTAAGGATGAATTAGATCAGAATTTGACTCCCCTTTTGTAACATTACATATAAATAGTATCATTTCTTGAGTATAATTAAGCTTTTTCACTTTCTCTTCTCTAATCTTTCTTATAGCTACTTCGTATATCATATGGTATCATAGTACTCCGTATTGATTTGTTGTGTAAAGTACATGTACTGTTGACGTGTCTTGTCTCATAAATGAAGGTTTATTATCAACTGTGTATCTTTCCTTTTAAAAATGATGTTATACGTAATATAACATTCCCAATCAGGGACGAAGTCAGCATGTTAAAGCTTTAGGAGTCGACTAACACTTTAATAAAAAAAAATTAATGTGAAAATAGTTGATACTTTAATTGTACGAAAAAAAAAAAATTATTAGTGAATCTATTTTTAATCCATGCATTCTACTAAAATATACATTTGTTAAAAAAATTTCTTTGAGATATCCTACATATCACAATTATCAAAATTATAAAATACATATCAATTTTGATGATATGCAAACACTTCCTCTGTTCTTCTTGCATACTTCGTATATGCCTAGTTTTATTAAGACAAACTTCATAATATGTTTCATTAACCATCAATATATCTAATTAAGTCTTTGTAAACATTACAAAAAAAAAAAAATATATACGAAGTATTAATAAATTGAGATGAATTTTATAAGATCATTTTAATTATATTATATCTTATTTATAAATAGCAAGCGACAAACAAAGTAGCTTAGGTGAATAAGGGGAAAAAAAATTAAAATGGATCATGTTTTGGGGTTTTTTGGAATCCCTCGGGATACAGGTTTTAAATACAGTCGGACGGTCTTGGACACCTGCAAAGTAACGAATATTCCATTTCACAGAATATTCGCCTCCGACGATCAAGTTAGTGATCGAAAAACGAAGTAATGTAGAGAGAGAAAGTAGAGAGAAGTTGGAGCTATTTAGTGCTCTTGAATGATATCTCTTAATCCACCCCTCCCATCATAAATGATTGGGGTATTTATAGGGTTGGGAAAGTGTGTCATCTAGGGTTTGATGACCTAGAATGGTGTGCTCTGATTGACAGCGCAATCAGGAGAGGACATGTGTCCTTTGGGGGCGCCGCTTTTAGCGCTATTCTCGGGATTTGGGCCTCCTGATGTAAGGTGGCCTTTCTCTCATTCAGATGCTCTTAGGGTTGTCACGTGTCATCTTCCTATAGGGACATGTGTCATCCTTTTTATTAGGCCACGTGTCACTATGGAATTGGACCACGTGTTGGGGTATTTTTTACCCTACACAGATCATCTTAAAAAGTTTAGTAATGAGTAAACTAATGCTAGTATTTAACCCTTAAACCTTAGCAATTAACATTATAAAGAAGAATTTTACAAATTATTGTAAAAATTGAGGAAAAAAAATATTGATAAACAAATCAACAATGATGAAGCTCATCGGTTATTGGAAGTAAAAGTCCCTCGAGTAGGGTTCCTGTAAAACCTCTGCTAGGGTTTAGGGTGCATGGTAGTATACTTCGATTTTCTGTGATCGTAAGTGAAATTGAATCCTTGATTCCTAATTCGTTTGACTGCGGGGTGGGGTATTCTTGATCTTGAGCCTCGATGGCCAAAGATTTGGTTAGGGATTGGGAAAAACTCAAACTAACGGATGATGAGATCATTGTGTTGGGTGATGGTTCGGGTGTAGAGTCCGATGTCAATTCAAAAGGTGAAATTAGATCTTTCTCTGGTGGGGAAGATGCTAACAATGAAACCCTATAACGTAGAAGCGATGAAGAGAGTTTTGAAAGGTCTATGGAGGTTGTCCGATGAAGTGGCTATACGTGTGATCGATCAAAATCTGTTTGTGTTTCAATTCTTCAATGTTGAGGACAAGCAACGAGTTCTTGATGGCAGGCCATGGACTTTTGACAAACAACTTTTGCTATTGAAATCCATGAACAGCGACGAACAACCATCTGAAGTTGCGTTCGATAGATGCCCTTTTTGGGTTAGAGTCCTCGATGTTCCTTTTGGCCGAAGGAGTTCCACCTTTGCTCGCGAAGTGGGTGATGCCTTAGGTGGTTTCTTGGATGTTGATGATGAGGACCTTCTTGGGTGGGATGAATTTATGAGAATAAAGGTGTTGATGGACATTATGAAACCCCTACGAAGAGGAATTAAAGTTGTTGTGGGAAATTCTATGGCGAAGTGGGTTGGTTTCAAATATGAGAGGTTAGGAGACTTTTGTTATTTCTGTGGTAGATTGGGGCATCTTGATAAAGACTGTCTTGAGCAAGAAGTGGTGGAAGAGGAGCGCTCACTGGTTTTCCAGTATGGCCCGTTTATGATGGCATCTCCTCACCAAAGGCCACGGATTTCAGCGATCGATAGGGAAAGAGAAAAGAAGTGGGTTGAAAATCTATCATGCCTGAGACATGTAAAACGCATGACCTACAATAATCCTAATGCTATCAAACTTGGCCCCCCTAGCACTGCTAAAAAAATGTTGTTTACCCTTGAGAATCCGGTTGGGCTCGTAGAGCCAAAGGCGAGAGAGGCTAAGTTGGTAGCTATGGCTGATGGGGAAAGCAAGAACATTGTTTTACGAACAGTGGCTGCCACCCAGTCTAGGAATCCACAGCCAAATGTTGGCTCTAATTGTTCGGCAGGGGAGGAGAATGAAGAGGTATAGGAGGGAGATGTGGTCAAGGCTGCAACTCAAAATCTGGTGGAGGAGGTGATGGGGGATGTGGGAGTAAGCCGGTGTGCTAGTGTGAACAGGAGTGGCATTGAATTTGGGGTAGTTGATATGGATATTTAGGAGAACAATGGGATTGAGTGGATGGGGAAAAAGAAAGGAAGTCTACGGCTCGCCCTGATGACGAGGAGGATGGAGAAGATGTCATCCGTGAAAATAGAGGTAGAACCGACTCTAATGTATCTCCTTTTAATGACACTACTAAAGTAGAGGGAATTGGTCTTTACCAAGCCCTCGAAAAGCCATGAAAATCTTAAGTTGGAACTGCCACGGGCTTGGCAACCGAGGCGAGTTCGTGCCCTCCAAGATAAGTGTTGGAGGGAAAGGCCGAATTTTGTCTTTATTATGAAGTCAATGGTAGATAGTTCTGTTTTAAATAAAATAAAAAATAGGTGTGGTTTTTCTAATGGCTTGTGTATTAGTAGTGCTGGTAACTCAGGAGGGGTGGGGCTTTGGTGGAATGATGTGAATGCTAATGTTGTTTCTTTTTCTAATCACCATTTTGATGTGACCATTCTTGATGACAATAACTCACCTAAATGGAGAGGTATTTATGGATGGCCCGATCAAGCTAAAAAACATAAAACATGGTAGTTAATGACATCCCTGAAATCTCAAAACAATCTACCATGTATTATGTTTGGAGATTTTAATGAAATAACGAGTGTTTCTGAAAAAGAAGGGGGTGTTCCACAAAGTGAGAGGTTAATGGATGCTTTTAGGGTGGCTATAGATCAATGCCGGCTGCGTGACTTGGGTTCAAAGGAAATATATATACATGGGAAAAAGGAAACTCTGTATCTACCTATGTTCATGAAAGACTTGACAGGTTCCTTGCGGATGAAGAGTGGATAACTCTATTTCCAGACTATGAGGTCCAAAATTTCCCAATTTACAGTTCGGATCATGCGCCTATTATGGTCTACTTGCGAAAGAATGTTGATATGGTTAAGGGTGGGAAGTGCTTTAAATTCGAACCTCTTTGGCTGTCTAAGGAAGAATGTGGGGAGATAGTAGATAGAAGTTGGAAGGCTAGTTTGGAGTTTTGTATTGATAGGAAGATTGCACGATGTGGGGAGGACTTAAGTTCATGGGCTAGGATGTCGTTTGGCTCTATTAAGAAGAAAATCAAGGAGACCGAGGCCCGTCTACGTGATTTAAAGGAAGGGGCGATGGATGGTGCAACACTCGAGCAATGTAAAAATCTGTCCGAACAGCTTGATTCCCTATACATGCAAGAGGATTCCTTCTGGTTTGCTAGGGCCAGAGCTAACAAGCTTAAGGATGGAGATAAAAATACAAAATATTTCCACCACAAAGCTAGTCAACGGAGGGCTAATAACCGTATCAATGGACTTCTTGACTCGAATGGTGTTTGGATGTCACAGCGTGTTGATCTGGAACGGTTTATTGAAGCATATTTTGGAGACCTATTCGAGACAAGCTCCCCGACTGGATTCCAGGGTGCGCTAGAGGGTATTGAGGAGTTGGTATCGTAAGAGATGAATGAAGTACTAAATCGTGAACCCATAGCTGAGGAAATTAAAAATGCTCTTTTTCATATGCACCCCAACAAAGCTCCCGACCCTGATGGTATGCATGCTTTATTTTTTCAGAAATTTTGGCATATTATTGGAAATGATATTATTGCATTTGTTAAAAAATGGTGGAGGGGTGAGGCGGACTTAAATTTTGTTAACAATACTTGTGTGGTGCTTATTCCGAAGTGTAAAGAACCGAAATTGATATCAGAATTTAGGCTAATTAGTTGCTGCAATGTTATCTATAAAATTATTTCGAAAATGATGGCCAATAAATTGAAAGGGTTCTTAAGGAAGGTAGTATCACAAAATCAGAGTGCATTTGTGCCCAAACGTCTCATCACTGACAATGCAATTGTTGCTTGAGATCTTCCACAACATGAAAAGGGGTAGGGAATGGAAGGAGGGTAATATCGCCTTGAAGCTAGATATGAGTAAGGCCTATGATCGTGTGGAATGGTCTTTTTTGAAGATGGTTATGAACAAAATGGGGTTCTCCGGCGAATGGATAGGCCGTGTTATGTCATGTCTAAAGAGCGTTAATTTTTCTTTTAAAATTAACGGGAAAATTTCAGGGACTGGTACTCCAACGAGAGGGCTGAGACAGGGCGATCCTACTTCCCCATACTTATTCCTTCTCTGTGCTGATGCATTCTCAACTATGTTGAATAAAGTAGCGACAAATAACCTCATTCATGGAGTAAGGGTATGTAGAGGAGCCCCTAGAGTTTCTCATCTGTTCTTTGCTAACGACAATATTCTCTTTGCTAGAGCTAATGTGCAGGAATGTTCCGTAATAGCTGACATTATCAGCAAATATAAGAGGGCATCGGGTCAGAAAGTCAATCTTAGCAAAACTGATGTAACCTTTAGCAAGAATGTGAAAACGGCTCGGAAGGAAGAAATTATTGGGATCCTTGGGGTTCAAGAGGTTGAACAACATTAAAAATATTTGGGGCTCCCCACTATTATTGGAAGATCGAAGAAGGTGATTTTTGCAGGGCTTAAAGAGAGACTATGGAAAAAAAACTCCAAGGGTGGAAGGAGAAATTGTTGTCAAGATCGGGGAAGGAAATACTTATTAAAGCTGTAGCTCAAGCTATCCCGACATATATGATGAGTATTTTCAAAAGTCCTGATTCTCTGATTGATGAGTTCCATTCTCTCTTGGCTACATTTTGGTGGGGTTCTACAGATACGGGAAGAAAGATGCATTGGCAAAGATGGGATCTGTTGTGTCAACCGAAGGGAAAGGGGGGACTGGGCTTTCGTGACCTCCGTTACTTCAATCAAGCATTACTGGCAAAACAGTTTTGGAGACTCCACCACAATACAAACACCCTGTTACACAAGATTCTAAAGCCAAAGTACATTAAAAACTGTGATGTCTTGGAATCAAGTGTAAGTTTTGGTCCCAGTTACGTAGGGAGAAGCATGTAAGGGGCGAGATCATTTCTACTTGAGGGGTTGAAGTGGAGGGTAGGTAATGGAAGCGCAATTAGTGTATGGAGAGACGCATGGCTGCCTGGAAACACCTCTGCATTGGTCCCTAGCCCATCAGTTGATAGTGACCCAAACTTGAGAGTGATTGAGCTAATTGACCACGACAGAAATTCGTGGGATGTGGAGGCTGTGAACAGGACGTTTATCGAGGCGGAACGTGCTGTAGTTCTTTCTATACCCCTCTCAAACAGATGTCCGAGAGACACGATGTTCTGGTGGCTAAGGAAGAATGGCGAGTATAGTGTGAGATCGAGGTATTGGTTTGGGAAATCGGGGGGCTTGCTAGATGTCAACAATACGTGGGATGTGGTGTGCAGGTTAATAAGGGATATGAAAGCTCCCCCGAAGCTGCGTCATTTCCTGTGGAGGGCTTGCAAGGGGTTCCTAGCAGTGCGAGAGAGGTTGGTGTATCGACCTATTTTAGATGATAAAATATGCTCAATATGCAGGGGAGGGGAGGAGTCTGTTATCCATACATTGTTTGAGTGTATGGCTGCTCGTGAAATCTGGGTTGATAGCACGTTCAGCGAGGTCCTAAATCAATCCCCTACGGATAGTTTCACCACAAGGCTCCTTTGGCTGAAAGAGAAGGTGTCGAAGGAGGGTTTGTTGGAGATTGCAGTACTTTGTTGGGCGGCGTGGTCTTGCAGAAACAAGGCTATATTTGCTAATGAGCCTTGCAATCCGAAAGTATTGGCAGCAGGCTTGTCAAAGATGGTGTATGATTACAACCTTTACGCTGAAATGGTACACCATCCTACTATGCATAAGGCTCCCCCCGCTGCTACCTATTGGAGCAAGCCTCCTCTTAGGGTGATTAAAATAAACTGCGATGCCTTCGTCAAGGACACGTCCAAGATAGGTGTGGTGGTAAGGGATGACAGGGGCGCCATCATTACTGCTGCTGTAAGGAAAGGGGGAGACGGCTGGTCTAAGGAGGTAGCAGAGGCAGCAGCAGTGGCTTTTGGTTTACAAATAGCGAGAAGACTGGGGTATAGAAGGATCCAAGTGGAAAGCGACGCGTTAAATGTGGTTTCATGGGTCAAGCTCAAGGCTAATGGTTGCTCTCCTTTCTTCCTTATAATAGATGATATTGTAGCTCTCTCTTTATTGTTTGATTTCTTTTCTATTTCGCATGTTAGAAGGTCGGGAAATACTGTAGCCCACTTAGTGGCAAGGTGGGACACAAATAACTGTGATGAGTTGGTTTGTTTTGGTCCGTTTCCGTAAAGCCTATTGACTTTGGCGGAACTTGATCTTTCTTAATAAATTTTCCTGACGCTTTCTTCAAAAAAAAAAGCTCATCAGTAATTGGGGTTTCAAAAAAAATAAAAAAAATACTAGTCTTTGTCAATAGAGGGCTTGATCTTGGGATCTAAAATCCCAAACAATGGGATTCAAACCACTATGACAAGCGTTAAGTACAACTATACATGTAATAAGAATATTATTTATTCTAAAAATTTATAGGGGTCAGCAGTTAAAATAATAGGCCACGAAATTGGGACTTGTTTTCAATCATTGCTTGAAACACAGTCATGTAGTTTTGCCCTTGTTTTCAATCATTGCTTGTTTTGTTGGGACTTTTGAGGATGATATATTTTGGGGGTTGTTAAACGTCGCTTCCAATTTACTAGGCGTCGCTCGCATTTTTTCTTTGAAATTCCGTATTTACCCTTCGTATATAAATACTCACGACACTTACAACACATTTCACGCTCATATTTCACTCTCATTTTATCTCTCTAAAATTTAAAAATCTCTCTAGAAATTAAAAAAAAAAAAAGCAGAAAATTCACAAACACCCCCAACCTATCACCGACAGCCACCAATCCAAGGAGGGTAGAAGAAATCTGGCGATGGCGGACCCGTGGCGAATCAGGGTGACGTACGGTGGACGAGGCAGCGACACCTGAGGCGAACAGGTTAGTGTTTGTTGTTGTTATTATTACAACAACAACAACAACAACAACAACAACAACAACAACAACAACAACAACAACAACAACAACAACAACAACAACAACAACAATAATAACAATAACAATAACAATAACAATTATAAACCACATATTTTGTGCAACATACTAATAACAACAACAATAATAATAATAATACAAAACAACAACAACAACAACAACAACAACAACAACAACAACAACAACAACAACAACAGTAATAATAAATGATTTGATTAATTAATCAATAAAATACAAAGAAAAAAAAAAGGACTTCCGCCCAGAACATCCGGATCCTCCATGGAGGATCCGCCTAAGATTTCCGGATTCGGAAATTTTAGGCGGATCCACCATGGGGGATTGAGATATTTTAGGGGGAAGTCCCCTTTTCAAAAAAAAAAAAAAAAAATTCGACGACTTACAGAATCCGACGATGCCTCCGGTGTACGATCGTTGTCGTCGTCCATCATCCTAAACCCGTCGCTAAAGCTTAATAAATTTTTTTTAAAAATTATTTGATTAATTAATCATTAAAATACAAAGAAAAAAAAAAAGACTTCCGCCCAGAACATCCGGATCCTCCATGGAGGATCCGCCTAAGATTTCCGGATTCGGAAATTTTAGGCGGATCCACCATGGGGGATCGAGATATTTTAGGCGGAAGTCCCTTTTTCAAAATATAAAAAAAAAAATTCGACGACTTACAGAATCCGACGATGCCTCTGGTGTACGATCTTTGTCGTCGTCCATCGTCCTAAACCCGCCGCTAAAGCTTAATAATTTTTTTTAAAAAAAAAATATCGGACTTTTGGTGGTGGGCTCGGGAATTTTGGGTTGGATGTGGTGGGCTCGGGAATTTTTTTTAATCAAGTAGTGGATCGAATGTGCTCGGGAATAATATTAAAATGCTCGCGAATCTTTTTAACCAAGTGGTGGAGCCTTATATAGTCCAAGTTATGAAAAGAGCAAAATGGTCCTTTCATGTCAAAATGGGAGCGATCCCTGGTAAATTGAGAGCGACATTTAGCAGTTCACTATATTTTCTTCTTTAGTGTTACCATGTCATCGATTTGCCGCCTCTGTGATTTCACCACTCAAATGGTACCACATTAACACCATAATAGGTGGATGAATTTATCCCAAACAGTCATGTAATACACAGGCGGTGTTAGGAGAGGCATTCTATTAATTAGGCTTATTATATTATGTCATTTATGAGAGAAGGATCTAATCTAACCCTCAATGCTCACATGTATCACATACATGATGACGACCAATAAAGTATTAACTCTAATAAGCGTACAATTAAGATAATTTGTTGTATTCGAAAATGAGAAAATTTCAATCATATATATAACTAGAACTTAGAAGTACTTCACGAAATCAACATAAGAGCCTCTGCAAATTAGGAACCAAACATATTTGAGATTTGATGACATTACCAATATTAGAAAAGGAGCACGTGGTAGCTTTTAGATGGTACGAATAGATACTATATATTGAATAGGTTTCGCCCAAAGTTGTTAAATTGATGCAAGGGAAAAGTGTCCAACCCAATTATTAGATTTTATACCAAATTTGTATCATAATTCATGTGCAACAATTTGTAAAATTGTATAGGAGAATTTTTTTTATATTCTATTTTCAAGGAAAAGTAAGGGACAAACCGATTAACATGACTAATATCAATCAAAATAATTAAACGGCTTATATCGTGGGGTGACAATAATAAATCAGTGTCATAAAGTTGAATTTGCCTTGTACAGTGCATGCGGACTTATAACAACTAACCTCCAGTGATACACGACTTCAACTCTTCTGTATATGACAAAGATTTAGATTGTAAACAACTTCGAACAATGCTCAAGAGAATGAGGTAATGAGAGATCATTTTGAGAGTGGATATTTTCTAACATTTTTTTTTATGTGTTCGAAAAGGGAGAAGAAGAGATGTTAATATAGTTTATGAGAGTGAACCAGATACAACAAATCTGGTAACGAATTAATTAGACAAAAAACGGCAAGTATTTAAATCCCCCAATTAGGCCAAAAGTGTGTTACTAATTGAGCATAAATTAAGAAACTAGCTTAATTTAGGAAGTCATGATTCGTGAAGATTACTATACAACACTACTAGAAATAGGCTTATCTGCGACGGAAACGTGCCGACGAAAATTCCCTCGGTATTTTTCCTATGGAAATAAATTCCGTTGGTATTAAAAGCTTCTGACGGAATTTTTCCGTCGGAAGCTTTTAATACCAACGGAATAAATTCCGTCGGAACCTGTCAGCATAGGATGCGAATTTTAATTACTCTTCAACCAGATTTTCAAAGAGCCAAAGAACAAAAAAAGCCGTTAGAGAGAGAAAGAAAGAGAAAGAGGGGGAGAAGGAGAAAGAGAAAGAGGAAGAAGAAGAAGAAGGGAAGGTTTACTTTGGTTTATTCTTTTTTTTTTTTTTTTTTTTGTTTCGGTCCTATAACCTTCACCTCACCTTGCCACCGTTTCCACAGCTAGCAACGACCAACCCTCCCGCCATTGACGGTCTTCTGCCCCGACGCCGGCGCCGGTGAGTGTGGCGGTTGTTGTTTATTTATTTATTTTTTTTTAATTTTTTTTATTAATCCGTGAAACCCTAACATGTTGAAGCTGTTCCCAGCCACCACCGACGCTTGCAACCTCCTCCCTTCTGGCGCCACATCCCTTAACACCACCAATTTCGGTCAGTCCTCCTAATCTCCGATCTCCTCCCCACAATTGCTTTGGTGTTTGGTGATTTATGTTTAAGTTTAGATGTTTGAGTGTAAGAAATATGTTTTATCATTAATCTTATGTAGGATTTGTACAATTGGTAGATTGAAACGTCATATTACAAATCCTAATACAATGCATTATTTAGGGTGTTTTAATAGAATGTAGTTTAATTTAGTTTAGTTTTATGTAATGTATATTGGTTTAGTTTAATATGATGTATGTTAGCTTACTTTATTTTAATATAGTGTTGTTTAGTTTAATATAATGTAGGTTGGTTTGGTTTAGTTTAATATGATGTATGTTAGTTTACTTTATTTTAATATAATGTTGTTTAGTTTTGTTCAGTTTAATATAATGTAGGTTGGTTTGGTTTAGTTTAATATGATGTATGTTACATTACTTTAGTTTAATATAATGTAGCTTAGTGTAGTTTAATTTATATAATGTATCTTATTTTGGTTTAATATAATGATATTTTAGTTTAGTTTGGTTTTGTTTGATTTGGTTTATTTAAATATTATGATATTATGATATGTTAGTTTTCTTTAGATAAGTTATGATATATTTGTTTAATGTAATGTAAGTTAGTTTATATATATATATATATATATATATATATATATATATATATATATAATAATAATAATAATAATAATAATAATAATAATAATAAATGAATCATTTGCATAATCATATGCCTAGATACCCGTTCAAGGCATACACATTAGGAGTATGTCTTGAATAGTCCCCGGTTGGGACTGTCCTTGTACGCTTATTCTCACTTAGGTGGTGAATGTAAGCCTTGTTTTTTATTCTAGGGAAAATCCTGCCTTTTCATGCATTTCTCTACCGTGTTCTCTGGGTACATATGTAGGTGTGTTTAATCGCCTACATCGTGTACTTGGAGAACTGTAGGAAAATGCTGGCGGATTTTCCATAGAATTGAAAACCTGGGTTACATTCACTAGTGAGAATAAACGTACAAGGATGGGTTAGGTTGGAGTGATAAGGACCCTTTGGAAACATTTTCAAATCTCATTTGCATTTCCATAACGCTTTGGTGGATAATGACTACGAAATACGGTTTATGACTAATGTGATTGTACATATGCGTGAGCTGCGTAGAAGTTGTAATCATGAAACGAAGAGAACATAGCTGGATGTATGAAAGGATGATTGGGCAAAGTATTAATCCAGATTTCGTGAAAGGAGTTGATGAATTCATTCAGTACGTCACAGATCATCCCGAGAGTAGTAACCCGAATAAGGTTAGGTGTCCATGCGTTAAATGTAAGAACAAACGCCTTTGGAATGCGGATACGGTTAAAATTCATCTGTATGGCAAGGGTTTCATACCTAACTACTATGAGTGGATATGTCACGGGGAAGGGTATCCGGGAGTTCCCGAACGGCGGTCCAATGAAGATCATACAGAAGATCAGGGGGCTTCAGATCAGGCTAGTGTTTAATCAGAGGAGGAGCCTAATGCAACAGCTAAGCATTTTCTGGATTTGTTGAAGGCTTCTGAAAGGCCATTATACGAAGGGAGTTCTTTGTCTGTGTTATAGATGGCCGCTAGAATCACTAGTCTAAAGTGTGAGTATAATTTGCCTCACAGATGTGTTGATGGGTTTTCTTCTTTGCTAAGTGAGGCGATTCCGAACAACAGCCATATGGCCGACACTTTCTACGAGGTGAAGAAGATTGTGAAGGGGTTGGAACTGTCCCATCAAAAGATTCATGCATGCCCGAAAGGGTGTATGTTGTTTTGGAAGGATGATGCTCAGCTGTCTGCATGTAGGGTGTGTGGCAGCGACCGATACAAGCAGACTTCCAAAGGTAGCCTAGTGCCTTTGAATGTTCTGTTTTATTTCCCGATCACACCCAGGTTGCAAAGACTATTTGCAACCAAGAACATTTCGGAGGAAATGACATGGCATTCAAAAAATCCCCGAGTTCAAGGCACAATGGCACACCCTAGTGACAGTGAAGCTTGGAAATACCTCGATAGTCGCTTTCCAGAGTTTGCTTCCAAGCCTCGTAATGTGAGACTTGGCTTGTGTACAAATGGTTTTGCTCCTCATGGTAAGTTTGGGGGACAATATTCTTGTTGGCCTGTCATTTTGACCCCTTATAACTTGCCTCCCTCAATGTGTATGAAAAGACAATTCATGTTCCTTTCGTTACTTGTTCCTGGTCCTAAAAACCCTAAGGGCAACTTGGATGTTTACATGCAACCGTTGATAGAGGAGTTTAAATTGTTGTGGGAAGTTGGCGCGGCTACTTATGATATTTCGAAGAAACAGAATTTCAATCTTCGAGCAGCCATCCTATGGACCGTTAGTGACTTCCCAGCTTATGGCATGTTGTCTGGTTGGGCCACAGCTGGTAAGAAAGCTTGTCCACATTGCATGGAGAAGAGCAAAGCATTTTGGCTCGATCATGGTGGTAAAGTTTCTTGGTTTGATTGCCACCGGCAATTCCTTCCGACTGATCACCCTTTTCGGAACAGTAAAACTGCATTCTGTAAAAACAAAGTAGAGAAAGGTGCCCCTCCACACATCATGTCAGGAGAGGAGCTGTGAGAATGTGTTAAGGACCTTCCGAAGGCTACAAATGGACCCGATTCAATTAAAAGGCTGAAAAATGAAAAGAAGGGGTGGTTCAAGAAAAGCACCTTGTGGGAGCTCCCAAATTGGAAGCATTTCCTCATTCGTCACAACTTAGATGTCATGCACATTGATAAGAACTTCTTTGATCAGTTAATTCACACTGTAATGGATGTGAAAAAGCATATGTGTGACACGCCATCAGCTCGGAATGACATTGCCAGATATTGTAAACGTCCCCAGATTCATCTTCAAGAGGATGACAGAGTAAAAGAGGTCATGCCAAAGGCTCCATTCTCTCTTGACAAGGCTCAAAGAAAAGTTTTGTGTGAATGGGTTAAACAGCTGCGGTTTCCTGATGGTTACGCCTGCAATTTGAGCAGATGCGTAGATTTGCAAGCGTGTAAGCTCCATGGAATGAAAAGCCATGACTTTCATGTGTTCATGGAAAGGATGTTTCCCACAGCTTTGAGGGAATTGCTCCCTGGCCATATTTGGAATGCAATTACAGAGATCAGCCAATTCTTCCGCGACTTGTGTTGCTATACAACATCAGTTAGTGACATGGAGCGATTGGAGAAAAACATACCTGAGATCCTCTGCAAGCTTGAGAAGGTCTTCCTTCCTTCATTCTTTAACTCCATGGAGCATTTTCCTATACATTTTCCGTATGAGGGGAAGTTATGTGGTCCTGTACAATACAGATGCATGTATCCCTTCGAAAGGTAAATCAAAGACCCTTATTTCACATCCTTTGTTTTACATCCTAATCACTTGTTCATACAGTTACATAAATATAATTGCAGGTTACTCTATCATTTGAAACGGAAAATTGGGAACAAGGCTCAAGTTAAAGGGTCCATATGCAATGATTATCTCACTGAAGAGATAGAAAACTTCTGCTCCAATTACTTTCAGTCGACAATTGACACTAAAACTCGAGATATTGGCCGAAATGTGAATGCCGACGTCGATTCCACATTGGACGACGCTGAAATACCAGAGTTATTCAAAGAGGATAGTGGTCGTGTGTCAAATGAGGGTGGAACTCGGTTCTTAGATGACAAAGAACTCGAGTGTGCACATTTATTCGTGTTACGAAACACCGGCATTCTTGGCGAATACGAAAGGTATATTAGGCCCAGGTATTCAGTGTATTCGTATTTACGATCATTTACAATGATGACTTTGTAGATTTACATTTTGTGTTTGGCCTCGTAGGAAGTTTGAGGACTACATTCTTAGTACTCGACCTTTCCTGCGTAGAGAAGAAGTCTTGGAGAATTTCGAATCTGAATTCTCTGATTGGTTTCAACACAAGGTGATATACGCGGTCTAACCGTGAAATAATTATGAATTTTACATCTTGCATTTCAATTCATTGAATTCAGGAACCGTGATGTTGATATTCAACCACTTTATAGGTGGTCGAAGAGAAGCCAAATTCGGATGTCCTGCGAGCGTTGTGCATGCGTCCTTTCAGACGAGTTTGTACTTGGGGCCAGATTTTTGTAGGTGGATTTAATTTCCATACACATGCCCATGGCAAGCACAAATCCACCATGAAATTTGGTGTGTGTGTATCAAGTGAGGATGGCGGAGAGTACTTCGGCATTTTAGACGATATAATTGAACTTGTCTACACGGGACCCAAAAGACAGTAGAAGACAATTTTGTTTAAGTGCAATTGGATGGATTGTGGTAGGGGAATGATTACACGAACAATATAAGCTAATCAAAGTAAATCATACTAAGAAATACCCCAAATATGATCCATTTGTCTTATCTTACCAAGTGACTCAAGTGTACTACGCATCATACCCTAGCCTGAAACGGGACCGAGTTCAATGGTGGTCTGTGTTTAAAACACAAGCAAGGTCAGTGGTTGATGCTCCGGTGGACTTAGAGTTTTTGTAATCACCATCCCCAACAGTATATGCAACGCTTTGCCCACCGAATGACATTCCAGACTACGCCAGGGATGATGATGATGAAGACGATGACGATGGCTTTGTGATCTCAAGCGATGAAGATGATAGTATCGGCTCTAGTGATAGTGACGATGATGATGACATCGATGTAGTATTAGATGATAGTAGTGATGACTCTAGTAGTGAAAGTAGTGATGCGAGTACTGAGTAGGAGAATATGTTAATCTAATTTAACAATATGCTTGTTATTGTAAAATCAAAATATTAATTAGGCTTATGTAAAACTTTTTAGTGTTTGTATAAAAGCCATATTACATTTGCACTGCACTTTTTATTTATAATATCTTGTCATTTTACTAACATCTGATTCAGGTAGTGATGGCGGGTGGAAAAAGTGGGCAATCGTCGAAGAAAGCAAAGGGGAAAGAGAAAATGACCGCCCGCGCCCTTTTCAACGACGACCAGGATAAGGAGATGTTCGATGCAATGGCACACGATTTGGGTGATGATCAGACGGCCCCATCCACTCCTCCAGATGATCAGACACGGGATGAGTCACGGGATGAGTCAGAGCTCCCGTCTTTGGACCCTACTACGCTCTGGTACGTACATATCATGATATGGATGATGAGATACAAGGCTTATATTACTATTTTGGAACTTGTTTAACATTGTTGTTCCCCGTTTGTTGTAGGTTTGACGATCCTAAGGTTCGGAGTGCGGTATACGGTACGATTACTGGATACTACCGAGCCCCTTGGAGGAACTTTGGAGAAGTTCCTGCAGCTACGAAGGAACACTGGTGGAACTTGTTCAGCGTATGATATTTTTTGGTCTTGGTTAATACATGTTTTAGTTATTGTATTGATTTAGTTTTGTGTATAACTTTTGTATTTTATCATTTGCAGGCACAATTCAGATGGGCGCCTCAGATGAACGAGCTAGTGAAGCTCACATTTCAGAGGAGGGTAGCAACACGCCTGCGTGACATGTTCCACACCATCACGCACAAGATGAATGGCGCCAAGCCAAGTTGCCTGAGTGAGGAGATCTACAAGGAGATGATGGACATTGTTGCCACGAATCCAACTTACAAGGCGAGGTTGGCGCAAAACAAGAAAAACAGAAGGGGCAGTTCTATGGAAAAACCCGTCCAAGGGACCCACTTTCAGGGTTCGTTGTCGGTTGTCCAACATGCAAAAAGGATGGTAAGTTTATTTAAAAATATCTTATATTAGAAGGCATTTTTATGTATTTCAATGTAACAAGGGTATGACATGCTTAACGTTTATTCCTATTTTATTGTATCAAAGGCGGCAAAGAACAAGGGCCAGCTACCAACAGCTCCTGAGCTGTTTCTGAAGACATACTTCAAGGAGTTGCTTGGGAAAGGCACAGTGCCAGTAAACCCCACAGCTAAGGAAATTGCGGTAACAAATTCCCTAAAATTGTTCCTTGGTTCATTATTCATGAATATGGTACTGAAACCTTAGATTCTTTGTGCGTTTTTTTTGGAATTTCAAGCCCTAGACACCTTAAACTATGTACATTTGACATTTTTGAATGAGAAATGAGAGCATTAACTAAGAAATATAGAAAATAGGCAACATAGAAGTCACTTAGGCCCTAGTTGGTGCGTTTTTCATCAATATGGCTCCCAAAACTTAATGTGTAGGTTTTTTTTGGCATTTCAATCCCTAGAAACCTTAAAATATGTACATTTAACATGTTTGAATGATAAATGAGAGCATTAGCTAAGAAATATAAAAAATAGGCAACATAGAAGTCACTTAGGCCCTAATTGGTGCGTTTTTCATCAATATGGCTCCCAAACTTAATGTGTAGGTTTTTTTTTGTCATTTCAAGCCCTAGAATCCTTAAAATATGTAAATTTTACATGTTTGAATGAGAAATGAGAGCATTAGCTAAGAAATATAGAAAATAGGCAACATAGAAGTCACTTAGTCCCTAGTTGGTGCGTTTTTCATCAATATGGCTCCCAAAACTTAATGTGTAGGTTTTTTTTTTGGCATTTCAATCCCTACACTCCTAAAACTATGTACATTTGACATGTTTTTATGAGAAATGAAAACATTAGCTAAGAAATAGAGAAAATGGGCAACATAGAAGTCACTTAAGCCCTACTTAGTGTGTTTATCATCAATATGGCTCCCAAAACTTAATGTGTTGGTTTTTCTTGGAATTTCAAGCCCTAGACACCTTAAACTATGTACATTTGACATGTTTGAATGAGAAATGAGAGCATTAGCTAGGAAATATAGAAAATAGGCAACATAGAAGTCACTTAGTCCCTAGTTGGTGCGTTTTTCATCAATATGGCTCCCAAAACTTAATGTGTAGGTTTCCACATCTTCCATGCAGTACACGCCCTCCCTTGTTTCTCAGATGCAGGATCAGATGGAAACCAGGGTGCAGGCTCTTCGGGAAGAAATGGAACTCGAGATGCAAGCCCGAGTTCAAGCCTCAGTAAGAGCCCAAATGGAAGAAATGGAGAAGAGGTTGGAAGAGAGGATGATGAGTCGTTACCCCAATGATACATGATCCAACGTGCGACCTCCATTTCGAGATCCCATGGACGACGACCCAGGTAGTGGTGGAGCAAGCCAGGGCACTCCCGCAGTTGCTTAGCTTTAATTTACATAGTGTTTATTAGTACTAATTTTAGATTACATTACTTGGTTGTACACATTGGAATTAGTATATATATATATAATTATTTTTGCACAAAAACCAATAATTTTATTCCGTTGTAATATTAGAAGCAGGAAGTACAAGTATTAAAGGGTAGCAATGTGCCGTAAGAAAATAGTCAAACTCGAAATAGTTCCGTCGTTAGTTCCGTCGCAAAGTTCCTACGGAATTTAAATCCGTCGCAAAGGGCATAAAGTTCCGACGGAATTTTCCGTCGGTAGTTTGCGACGGAAAAATATCCGTAGGAACATTGCGACAGATTTTTCCGTAGGATAAGTAACTGCTTCCTACGGAAAAATCCGTCGGAAGGAGCTGAGCTTCTGACGGAATATTCTGTCGGAAGGTAGACGGTTCCGACGGAATATTCCGTCGGAAGCTCAGCTCCTTCCGACGGAATACAGTTTGTCCGAAGCTTGCGACGGACTTCCCATTTTGGTCAAACTTAGGCTCCGACAAGTTATAATCCGTCGGAAATTCTGTTGGTATGGATATTTCCGACGGAAAATCCCTCGGAAAATGCCAAAATTCCTACGAAGTGAAATCCGACGACCTCTTCCGACGGAATTCCGTCAGAAACTGCCTTTTCCGACGGATTTTCATGGTGTTCCGACGGATTTTTTCCGTCGTAAATAAGGTGTTTTCTAGTAGTGCAATGCAATCTTTATGTGGGACAAAGGAGAAACTATATTCTTTTGAAACACAAGTGCACAAGTTCAATGGACTTCTCTATTAAAACTCCAATGTTCATAAGTATGACCTACTTATTTTGTTTTTTTCATTTGAAATTTTAATTTTAGAAATTCTCTTTGGTAACACCCAATTTTTCATTTTACTCTCTGGTAAATTGGAAGAAAGTTATTATCATTGGTAACATTGTATTTTTTTTTATTACCAAAGATAATAACTATTTTAGTGAAAATATATTTTTTTTTTTTCAAAAAAACCAACCCCCTTTCCCCACCCACTCAGTGTAGGGATTTAGGTATTCTAAGCGGAATTTCATGAATCATATTCATACGCACCTAATACAAGATCGCATGCATAGCACACAAGAATCACATAATTATACCTTTAAAGCATGATCTCCACGTAGCAAGTTGATTGACAATTAGGGGGAGAAAAGAGCCCCAAGCGTTGCTCCTCTACTTAGTCCAAGGGATTCGAATGAGCTGTCCACCAAGACTAGATTGGTCGAATGAAGGTAAACACTGCGATCACCACCTTTATGGACAACCGGCCACCACAAGGAACACCATTACCACCACCACTACCACGCACGGACACCGACGCAAGGAGGGGAGAGAGACGTGTGAGAGAGAGAGAGATTTGGGTTTGTGTTTGCTAATTAGGGTTTGATCTAAATGATTAGTGAATTCTTATTTCCAACCCTAGGCACCTAGTCTATTTATAATCAGATTATAATTAGACCAGGAAGCAAAGCCCAAACCCTCTTATCCACTCCATATGGCCGGCCACCTAAAGGGAGAAGGCCCATCATGGGCCTCTTCCTCTTACGTTCAATCTAGGTCCTTTGTGTGACCTTATAGGATCCGTTCAGTTGGGCTTTAGACTATTTTACTAGCCCAAAGATCGTTAGTACCTCTAGCTATGATATAACGACGACCCAAAAGAACGAACTTAATTATCTCCATTTGATCCATTTATATGTTTAGTAATTGCACTTGACGAAGACATAAATCCTTCAATCTCCCATTTGTTTGAGACAAGTGTGCAATATTCAAATTCTTTAAGTTAATATGTGTCAACTTGATAATAAGATTGCATTTCATGTCGAGATCATATTAATCTACAAATCATTTCTTGAAATCTAAATTAGAATTACAAAACAAATGATTATTGTGTAATACATTTGAGCGCGGCCACGTATTCTCTGAATTTTCCCTTTTCAAGAGGCCATGACACATTTCCTAATTCAATAAGTAGACTCATTCTAATATTATGGCAACCAAAGCTCCCACTCAACTTTTGAAGTAACAAGGAAACATCTTTTATAGTCCCCTTTTACAGAATGACGTTTTGATGTACCATAAAATCAATTATTGAATGAAATCAGTGTTCCACTCATGTCAAAGGAATCCACTAATATATCCGAAAGCTCTATACTTGAACTTCAAAGTAGGTCAATAGTTCGATCATGCATCATTCATGCATATCCATGTGATTGACCGAGCATTTCTATGCCCCTATAGCCCATGGAACTGCGATATCCAATCAATCTTACATGCTAGTCCATTCATTGAAATCATTTATGTCCAATTTAATGATTTCGAGCTAGGAACTTAAATAATTTATGAATTTAGTTCACCTGTGGGGTTCCATTCACCAAATCACGTATTTGATGATCCCATTTATTCATAATTATTTTGGACATTTTATTTAATATCAAACCACAATTAATTAAGAGAAATGAAAATTTCTTGATTAAACATAATTCTGCAAGTTAATGTATTACATATGTAATAAGTTTTCTCAAAACAAATACAGCTTAAGTTACATAACTTGCTTCAATCCAGAAGTCCTAGAGTGAGTCTCATGCTTGGGCTGTGGAAGGGGTTTGGTAAGCGGATCAACGATATTCTCATCCGTATGAACTTTGAAGATCTTGACATCCCGCCTGCCAATGATCTCTCGAATGAGGTGATACTACCTCTCAACATGTTTGGATTTGTAATGTGACCTTGGCTCCTTGGATTGGGAAATGGTGCCATTTTTGTCACAGAATAACTCAATTCCTTCTTGAGCACTAGGCACTATTTAGCTCAGTGAGGAACTTCTTGATCCAAACTGCCTCTTTAGCTGCTTCTACCGCAACCAAATACTCAGATTTTGTCGTGGAGTCTGCGACAGTGCTTTGTTTCGAACTCTTCTAGCTCACTGTTCCTCTATTCAGACAGAAAATGTACCCAGATTGAAATCTAAAGTTATCTTTGTCTGTTTGGAAACTCGCATCCATATAACCTTTGACAACAAGTTCGTTTTCGTCACCATAATCTAGAAACATTCCTTTAGTCTTGAAAAGGCTTTTCGTATTGATTTTTGGGTTTTAGTGGCAATTGTAAATGATACGATTTCTCATAATTTTATAAACGTGCAAAAAAAGGGTGGATATGTATTATTATGTTTTTCGTATCGATTTTATATGGGTTTACCATGGCGATTGTAAAATGATACGATTTTCTTTATTGTTTCACAAGTATACATGCATATTGTAGCGAATGTACAATCACTACAAAATAATCGCTACGAAAAGGCAATTTTCTTGTAATGTAGTATTTATTTGCTTTTTAAAGTTTTATAGGGCAATTGCTCTGCCTCTAAAATAAATTATTACTTCCCTGTGGAGTATATGTAAAACTAGAAATTCGGTAATTATTTTTTTGAAGCTGTGTTTTATTCAGTGGTCATTTTCTCCCTGTACGCAAAAAAACTACTACTCGTATGTATTAAGTGGCGTTTTTTTTTTCTTGTCTTGACTCTATGGATACTCCTCTTATGTCTCTTTCTTCTCGTCCGACTTCAAGGAGTATTCGTGTCTATTTCTTTTATCAAATATTAATAAAATTTGATGGTTTAGTTTGGGGAGGTTTAGGGCTTGCAGACATTGTTATTATAGATCATTTAGGTTATCATATTTGTTGTCAGTCTTTTAATATCGAGCAATCCACTAATTTAAGGAGATAATATACTTTAATTTTTATTAAAATTTTGCAAGGGATGGTATAGATGCCTATGGAAAATTCAGCTACAGATGGAAGATGTCGAGGAACTGTTATGAAACTTTACCTCTGACCCTCTGTTGAATCATGACATATCTATTGAGAGGGTAATAGAACAACATATTATTACAACCTCATCAGGATAGCGATTCAGTTTTAGATTGTAAATTTTATTAGTTTTTTATTATTCTGATAAGTTATGTTATAGTATCGAGAGAAAGACCTACTATCTTAACTTTTTATGTATCTTTCTTCAAAACAAAATTAGATACTCCCACGTTTCATAATATAATCACAATATTTTCCTTTTTCATCTGTTTCGTTTCATAATAATTGCAACATTCTTTATTTGGAATGCTCCACACCTATTTTATTATTTCTCTCTCCTACCAATCCCACTTACACTATTTTTTTTTAATTTTTTTTAGGATATTTTAGATTTTAACACCAGACAAAAACCCGAAAATGGTTTTTAACACCCCCATTAAAAAAAAATTAACTTTAACACCAGACAAATGTTACAAAAATGGTTTTTACCACCACTTAACTGATTCCGTTTAGGAATCTGTTAAGTGGGGCCATGAAGCCACGTGTCGCTTTATTATTGGCCAAAAAAAGAAAAAAAAATTAAAAAAAAAAAAAACCTAAAACTACCTAGCCACCCTAGCCCCACCACCGCCACCTTCTTCTTCACCTTGACCCACAGCCGCCGACGCAGCCATCGGCGCACCACCTCCCCCTCCTCCCTCACCGACCGACCTAAACCCATCCCCACTCTTTTCCCGTAGCCCTAAACCACCCTCTCAATCACAGCTCCACCTCCCCCCTCTCAATCACAGCAGCTACACCTCACGCATAAACCCAATAGCAGCCTTGCACCATCGCTGCTGCCTCCAATCGCCACCAATAACCGACCGAACAACCACACAACAATCGCAGCCTCTAGCCTCCGCACCTGCACTCCGTTGCCATCACCAGCCACATAATCTCCTCGCCACCACAATCCCAAATCAGCTCCATCTCTCCTCTCGCTGCCCCTTAATTGCAGTAGCCCTGCTCACGCAAACCACCAACGATCAAATTTCGATTTGCTTTGATTTTATGGTTGTTGCTCCAAGAACGGCCACGAATTCGGCCATTAATGGCCGAAATCGGCGGGTTAAGGCCACTCATCCCCAAAACCGGCCGATTTTAGCCATTAATGGCCGAATTCGTCGTCGTTTTTGGGGAAGGAGGGTTGCGGTTTGGGCGTTTGGCGGTGCTATTGGCGGTGTTAAGGGCGGTTTAGGGCTGGGGAAAGGGAGGGGGAGGGTTCAGGTGGGTCGGGTAAACAGAGGGGGAGTGGATGCGCCGACGGCCGCCTAGGTGAGGGTGGAGAAGAAGGTGGCGGTGGTGGGGCTGGGGTGGATGGGTAGTTTTAGGAATTTTTATTTTTATTTTTATTCTTTTTTTTTATTTTTTTTTATAAACAAGTAAAATGGTGACACATGTCACTTTTTGTAACATTTGTCTGGTGTTAAATTTTTTTTTTTTTTAATGAGGGTATTAAAAACCATTTTCGGGTTTTTGTCTGGTGTTAAAATCTAAAATATCCTTTTTATTACACTATAATACTTCCTTCGCTTTTTTAGTTGCATCACTTTTGTAATTGCAGACTCCTAGACAATTTTTGGAGTAAAGGGAGATAGAGAGTAAAATTAAAAACAGTTCATGTGAAAGGAGGGAAATAGAGAGAATTTATTAACTAAAAGGGAAAATGATGCATCTTAATTAAAACTTCTCCAATTTTAGAAAGTGATACATCTAATAAAAATGAATGAAGTATATCCCCACTAGCTATATTGTTTATTAAAAAAATTCTCTTTCCACCCTATAATTTTCTTAAAACTTTGCCCTACCTACTGTTGCGATTATTTCGAAATGATAGAGTATATTCTATGAATTCATGGCACCTCAGAGGCTTAGAATATTAACATGTGAAAATTGAAAAGAAAAAGGAACCTTGAAAAGTGGAATGTATGTGGTGCTAAAAGGCGGAGATGGGAATATGGGATGGAGTTGTATGTGTCTTGTTGCTTCACTGCTTGTGTGGTGGGGAGGTGTTGCATGTGCTCAATTTTTTTAATGTCAAATCTTTATTACCCTCCGTGTCTCTATTTATTTGCTTTGTTGTCAAAATGTGCATATTAATTAAGGATTAAACCAAATATTTTCAAGTAGAATATACATATTATTTTTTTACTTAATTATTAGTGTATACAATTAGAATAAGTGGTGACCAAGTAGAATTTAGTCTAGTGGTGAGATTTATATTTTCCGATTATGAGGTTCTGGGATCAAACTCTACTAGAAGCACTTTGGAGTGGGGATTTCCTTATCTTCCCCCCCCCCCCACTCCCAAAGTGTCTAGTCTACTAACCCGGACCGGAAGGACTTGTAAGAGGTCCCGGCTCAATAGGGTTTTTCTCCTTTACCAACTAAAAAAAAAAAAATTAGAATAAATGGTGGGAATATGTTACCAATGAGACCATCATTAAAGGTTATCACAAATTGAAATACTACGAACTTACGAAGTATATAGAAATAGAGGAAAGGTTAATGTTTAGAGCTACCTTCGTAGTATAATATATATACACACACATTACTATTGATCCCACCAATTTCTTTTTCACCAAACTCAATAAGTCAAAACAAAAAGGGATATTCTATTTGGTGGCCTCGTGGTTTTAAAAATTCTACATGGAAGACGAATTTTTTTTGGACTCTCTTCACTGGCACCAAGGTTTAGAATAATTGACCATAGTGACCTTTTTTAGGCTTATGGCTAACCTTTATGGTTAAAATGGTTAACCTTTGAAAAAAAAAAACAAAAAAAAAAAACAAAACCCAAAATTCAGCCACCACCAACCCAGCCCCAGCAGCCCCTCCCCTTCCGGCGTCCACCAGCCACCTCTCCCCCACCCCCACCGACGCCGACGCCCAGCTCCACCTTCGCCGATGCGCCGGCCTTCGATCCCCCACCTCCACCTCCTCTCTTTCTCCCAATCTCAAACCCCCACCACCCCCCATTTCCCTCACCGCCCCACTAACGACCTCGACCCCATCCCAAACCACCCCGAAAACCGGCGTACCTCCTTGTCGACCCCCCTCCCTAGTTCGCCGACCCAAACACCCTTAAATCCACCCCAAAATACTAGAAAATACCCAAACCCGTTTAGGGTTTCAAAACCAAACCCAGGAAACGGGTTTTGGTTTTCTGGTGGTTTTGGATGGGTTTTAGGGTTTCCGTGGTCGGATCATAGAGGAGGGGGTTCGTCGGGGAAAGGCGCTGGTTTTCCTGGTTGGGGTGCGATTAGGGCCCGGCGGGCGGCGGTGGGGGAAATGGGAAAGAGAGGAGGTGCGGGGCGGGCAGCGGTGGGGGAAATGGGAAATGGGAAGGAAATGAGGTGCGATGCATCGCCGGTCAGAGGTGGGGGAGGCTAGGCATCGCCGGCCAGAGGTGGAGAGGCCAGGTGTCGCTGGTTGGGGGTTGGCCGCCGGCAGTGGTGGCTGGGTTGGTGATTAGGGTTTTTTTAATTATTTTATTGTTTATAAAATTATTTTTTAATAAAAAAATCAAAGGTGGTTAACCATTTTAACCATAAAGGTTAGCCATAAACCTAAAAAAGGTCATTATGGTCAATTATTCTAAACCTTGGTGCCACTGAAGAGAGTCCAAAAAAAGGTCGTCTTCCATGTAAAATTTTTAAAACCATAAGGCCACCAAATAGAATATCCCAAACAAAAAATACTATGATGAAGCAACATTCCCGACTCCACTATATATCATGGTAGACGTACATACTCGAGTTATTAGTACGAATCAATGAAATATTTTCCAAGTATCAAAAAATTGCACTAGCCACGTACAATCACAATACCTGAGCAATTATAGTAATCTCTCGATCTATAAACAAAATATTCCATGGTTCCACCCGCCTATTTTGATTAGTTATTTAAATGCATGCTTTATATTAATTAATTAATAAATGACGCATAAATTGAGATGAATGGGCATGCATATAGCTAGCAACTCTTAAAGATTGAATCTCTTAAAATCACAAATCATACAAAACAAGATACGTAAAGATATATAACAAGGTGTGTAAAAATATACTCATATCTTCGCATTTTCTTTTTTATAATATCTAATTCGTATCTAGCTAATTAACCTTTACTTCGTAAAAATAGCAATGAGATTAATGGTAATTTGTAATTCATATATTAAATTCATTAATTCATGCTTTTAAGTATAATTTCAAGTATTACAAATTTACAAGTATCCAGGATATGAAGGAGTAACAACACTATTAGGTACGAGCAAATTTTAATGGCTATGAATTAGAGTCCACCTAAATCTTATCTTCACTATATATAGTATGGGGCCATATATGGAAGAATAGTAACCTGAGAGAAAAGTCAAATGTCATCAAAGCTAAGTAAACTGGAGTAGTTTTTTGAGTTGCGGTGATCAGAAGATTCAGGATAAATCATAAGTGGACTGGTCCCACATCACACACCATTATCTTTAGATTGTTAAAATTATTAATTCGAGACATTAATTAGTCTTTCAATTATCCAAATTTTATCAAAGAAGTCTTTAAATTGCTTGAGATTGACTTAATTGTCGACCAATCTTTTCCAGTAGAATGTTACTGACTGCCGTAGACTCTAATTAAGTTGCATCATTCGCGCCGTCGATCGTGCATGCATGCAAGCATGATGCGTGTGTGTATAGATGAATCAAACACAATTGAAGTGAAGCTTAAATTTTTGGTTTACGTGATCCTTTAACATGATATCAAAGCTAGCATGACCTAGAAATTTCGGGTTCCATATTAAAGATGTTGAATTTTTCCATCTTGACTATGAATATAATATTCATTAATTTATATAAAAAGAATATATATTATGCAAAATCTTGTTAAATCTATCTTGATATTTGGTTTTAGAATACTAGCTTTTTATGATTTTCTATAATACATATCTGAGAGTATTTGTATTCAAAAATGTACATTAAAAATCATGTAATAAGTCAAATTAAATGAGACAAACAAAAAAAAGTAGATGAAATACAATGTGAACTTAAAATTAATAGCAATTGAGTATATATATATATAGATTGTAAGATTCAAAGATCTAATCACGATTCAAACAATGCAACCATGATTTCACCCTTATATTTAAGGTTATTCCAAAAAAGCTCCAAGAAATACATAGCTACATCTACTACAAAACTACTGCAAAAAATGCACCGATTAATTAGAATGACTATTTTAAGGTCGTAGAATCTTAAGATTCTAAGATCTAAATCGTGATTCAAACAACCATGATATCACCTTATCTTTCCATACAATAAAGGTTATTCCAAAAATCTCAAACATTGCTACATCAACTGTAAAACTACTGCAAAATGTTCCTTAAGATGCCCAAAAATGCACCAATCAACCCATTTTCCTCGCCCCAACAGAATACGAATAATGGGGCACCGTATGTAAGGGAATAAATGCATCACATGGTTACCCATTTCTTAACCTATGTCCTTATTTTCAAGGGTTTTTGTACTTAATTTGCAATTTGCAACCATAAGTTTATTGCATGATGCATAAATAAACAGATGCTATATTTAAAGAATAACAATTAAATTGTACGTGGCCACCTTGGGCTGAGGACCATGACTTTATGTAAGTCAAAAAGGTCAATTAAATTAAATTGTGTCGGTATGTGTGTTTGAAACACCTAAACCCCATTCTTCGTTTACTAACCCCGCAAGCCAAGCAATTTTATTGCATGTACTTTATTTTACACACTCTAGACGCAACTTGTTTCTCTTAAGTTTGGTATAAGATTATGTCCTCTAGTTTCTATACTTGAATAAGGTATTTTAGTTTTGATTGTTTAAGGTAGTATGATCTCTTTTGGTTTTCCCGTCTCATAATTTGACTAAGCATTGGATTGTATTTCTATGCTAATTTATATAGTATCAAATGAGGTCATCGATTCAATTCGTTTTGATATTAATTTTTCAATTGTCTAATTTTAATAATTTTTTGACAATAAACACTAATAATTAATTTTTAAACTATGAATTAGTTTGGTATATTAGAGTCTATCTTCTTCTCTACAATTTCATTTACATCCTACTCCCCCCATCCTATAATATAGTTCATATTGTGTTTTTTCACGGTATTTAAGAAATGGGAGGAGAAGTGGAAGTACGTTAAAAGTGGAAAAAGTACGAGACAAGTGAATAATTTAAGGGGAAAAAAGTAAAAAGTACAATTATAGACAAAAGTTAGATAGAGAAAGTGGAAAAAAGTACAATGCAAGTGAATAAGTTAAGGGTAAATTAAGAAGTTCAATGAATAAAGTTAAAAAAATGAGGGTATAATGGTCTTTACATACTATTAAAAAATAGAAACATAAACAACATTTACGGTCTCCAAAACAGGAAAACATGAACTATATTGTGGGAAAAGGGAGTAATAATAATTAACTAGTTCTTAGGTCCTGACAATGTCCCGAATTACTGCATTATTTCTATGATAAAAATCTTTATTAATATTTAATCTTTATTTATTAAATGCCATGTAATATGATAATAGCTTAGTGGCTAACACCTTATACTATAAACTTAAGGTTGCAGGTTCAAATCTTATAAGAACCATATTATTAAACATGGAGTGAAAATCAGATTTAAATGAGTTAAACATGGCTTAAAACATATGGAGTAAAATAATAAGGAGAGTGTCACATGATGCCTACACATTAAAATATATAGTACATATTAATTTTTTAATTGTGTGAAAGAGTTCTTTTTTTAAAAAAGATGATTTCTTAAGAAGATATAAAGCACAAATCAAAACCAAATTTTTTGGAATTTTCAAAGAAATCAAATAGAAATGGATTTGATATTAGAGAAACTCGAGGGCACAAAACCAACACGCAAATTATGGGCTCAATTGGCCATAACAACATACAACATTAAAAAAACTGAAAACTCAAAGGGAAAAGCTCAAAATTTTTGCCCAAAAAAGCCCCAATCCATTATATATTTATCTAAAATTTATAAAACCAACATATTTGCAAGGAAAAAGTAGTCAAAGTTTTCAACAAGGAAAAAAAAAAAAAAAAAAAAAAAAAAACTCTTATGATTGTGCTTTTCTAATCAGAGCGTCAAATAGTAGGAAAGGGGAAACAACCAGTCTACCGACACTATATAATGTACAAATCTATTCGATTATTGCTGCATGATTATTAAATCTATATATTCATTATCGTACAATATATTTTAACTTGGTATCATCAGATACTATAAAATCTCAGATTATCGGATCAAATAGCTCTTCGACGTAATGATCTTAAAACCCAAATGTCTGCCAAGTAACTGGGAAATCGCTTAAAGGAAAACGACCACACAAAAATATGTATAATGCAAGCAAGTGCAAGTAGCTACTTATCCAGTGCCCACCGGTGCATATGGTGCACACATTAATCGTTGCACCATTTACGCATTGGGAATACAGAGGTCGTGTTGAATATGGAGACGAGTTTCTCTTTTAACTAGATTTTGGTCACATATATAATAACAAAAATGACAAGTAAATTTAATTTCATGCAGGGAAAAAAATAAGTTCAAATTGATAAGGCCCTGTTAAATCGGTCAAGAAAAAACCAAAAAGGGAAAGAAACAGAAAGCAAAAGAAAACAGATCCATCAAAATCTTCCATCTCAATATTTTTTTTTAAATAATCAAATAATGTAGGTCAGTTGCCCAGTTATATTGTATTATTGTTTAGCATCCATGATTAACATGCGCCATTAAAAAAAAAATAAAAAAAATAAAATAAAGGTAAGTCATACATACATAATAATCAAAAAGTGAGATAAAAGATATTAATTCTAATAGATATTATATTTATGATAATATTTGTCGCAGAGTAGGATAGATATTATGTATATTATGTATCCCTATTTATGATAATATCTATCAGATTCAAATGGAATACACAAATTAACGAAACCGAATTACGAGTAATAAAAGACCATAATTGTGTAAGACACTTAACTTGGCATACCACAGTCAGAATCAGGTGTGAACATTAACAGTATCTGATCGGGAACAAGAATATACTCGTAGTATATATGTCCAACCCTATTTGGATCATAGAGTACAAGTCGCACATATGTGATATGAAATGATGAGTCCGAGTATAAAATAATTTACAATATTTGAAACAGCTACCCACTTTTAGTAGGTGAATCAGTATCAAATATTTCACTATATGTGAGTTGCTCAATTACTTTCACTCTAAAGGGTCTATAACACTGAGACAACATGTTCTGTGTAGCCCTCCCTATCAAGCTCTTAATAAACACCACCGGGTCAAGAAAACGACAAAGGAATTATTTGTATCTTTGAATAAATTTTCTGTCATTTTCATCCAACTTTCTCTAATTAATCACATTCAACAAGCAAAGCAGGTGTAGCAATCAAATATTTCCTTGTTTTACCTACAACTATTGCCTGATGTATAAACCTGATAATTCCTAATCCTATGGCTCCTCCCAGAAGCAAGCAGTCTGGAAAGAGCTATGATAAACAGCCAAGTCCGAATCTACTTGGTCCAAAGCATTGAGGCGTCGACACCTTGTAAAGCTTCAAGGCTCATACCCATTCACATACCATAGTTAGCTACGGGAAACCCAGACAAAATATGTATCAGAGTTCACAATTGTCTACTGTCCACTTTTAGCATGGAGTATTACAGTATGATTAAAGCTCCCACAAAACATGCCAGATTGCCATCAGTATAAATCAGATATTCCACTTGATGTCTCATCTTATGTCATGCTACTTTTGAGTTTGCAATGTCTCTATCCTAGATGAATCATTCATCATCAGCTAAACACAACTTTAGTTTAGACTAATTAGGTGGCAAGATCAAGAGAGACGCAAAAATGGACATGACCTGATTTAATTTTCATGACCAAAGTCCACATATTTCACTTGGCATGAGCATGACCCTGCAGAATATCTCAATTTTTGGTGTGACAGATCCATATCAGTCTCCCAGGTCCCAGGTGAGCACACAAAACATAAGAATGATCAACCATCAACTCTTTTAAAACCATAAAGGGGTTTTTTATTTTTATGAGTGGAACTGTGAATCATGTTTTATGTAATAGGTCAGTTGGTTTTCACAATCCCAGATCTTCGAGTGGCTGGGCGTTTATCTAATTGATTTCTCACTCTGATCTCCTCTATATATAGAGCACCTCCAAATATATACAAGGGGGAGAGCTAGACCAACTCTATATATATACAAGGGGGAGAGCAACGTTTTCTGAGAAAGGTAGACGGACCCATTATCACTGCCTACTTATCCCAAATATTCAATTTCTGCACTAAATCCTTTGACTTCTACTTTTATTCTACTACTAGTAATTAGCAAACCACCTAGATTTAAGTTTATCAATAATCAACACCTATGTATCTTAGAACAGTCAAAGAAAGTAAGAAACATTGCTGAAATTCAAACAAGTTCTTGCCTAACAAAAATAGTAAACAGTAGGAGACACTGCTCTAACTCTCACTAAATTTCAGCTATATAAAACTAATAATTGCACATTTACGTATCCCAAAAAGTCAATTAATCAAAAAATGGTGTTCATAATATCACACCTCTGAGCGGCAGCTGGACACTCCCACTACAACTTAGAGTACAATTCACTCAACAATCATTTTCATAGATTTGTTACTCTCTTATCTCCTTTGTGTATAGACCAAATGATTTTCTCACTGATACTCTCCTCTTCTTTCTCAAGCTATTGCATAACAGAACTACAAAGTCATTTCCTACAAGTACTGCTCTACACCCTGTGCATAATAGAAACCGAATATTCCATTTGGTGTCACATACAATCCAGCAATTCATTGCAGTTTAAGGAAGTCCATAATGTCAATGTTCTCATATCCTGATAGCTTAAAGCATATCAATAATTTGAATGTAACATTAGGACTGTGTGGATCCTTGTCAACATGATCCTTTACACTCATCTACTTAATGGGTTCCTCAATTATACAACTCCAAACTCAGTTCTCAACTTATAACTTTACTCGTTGATATGTTCACCTGTCCATGTCCACACAAGAATACCAGGTAACAGGATCTGAACATATGCTACAAACAATCATCCTAAAGATTTCAAAGAATGAGAAAGCCTTATCAAAGAATCACTTTCCTCTACCCTACTTTTAGTTCTCCACGACCCCCAAAAAGTAACTTTGCCACTCCTGCTTTACAACTTTGATTAGCAGCTTCCCCAAACACTTCTAATAATTCTCGTGAGGCACATTTCTCAAGAGAGTTTTAACCTCAACATCAATTACAACCACCATACATCCCCTCTTATAACAGAAACGGCCAAAAGTAATTCTGCCTTTTAACAAAATCACAGCCGACCCCACTTATGGGATTAAGGCTTTGATTGATTGATTGAACAAAACCACAGCTGCGCACCTACTTTACATTAAAAGGGACTACAGTGTCAGATTAACCAAATCCTTTCCATCCTATATATCTTAACCCTAACCATCTCAACCTTCTTACCCTTCACCATTTCATTTTAGGAATCGAGAAAGTATTCCACGCCACAGGGCTTGTCTCAACCAGTCTCCTGGCCCTTTAACATGTAAAATCTACACAAACTGAATTTTTTTTGAGAAAATATATACATATCAGAGATTAAGACGTGATTGATCATATGGGATCTCATCAAATGTTGAAATTGTAAAGGTATCTACCGATACTAATTATACAGTTTTAGTAAATTAATAACTGCAAAATTTAGAATCCTAAAAAGTAAACCAAAGTCCTTAAACATCGGTCCTGACAATCTCTAGATGAAGACTACTCATCCTATAATGCTCTTTGATTTCCCTTGTCAGAAGTATTTAATGATAGAAAGAAACAAACGAGTTTACACATACTCTTCAACACTACCCCTCTTTATGACTTCTACCAACTTTGGGCTAGCTTAATTTACTAACAACGGAATACAGGTTCACTGTCCCAAAACTGTGGAGCCACTCAAAAGACTTAATCATTACACCATTCAGCCTCTCATTATTTCCTTCCCCTGCATAAATAGCAATTAGTACACTTATCTCAGCCCTCAATTCAGTGTTGCATATATTTCCTCTACCCCCCCCCCCTCCCTCTATGCATAGGCAGCGGAAGGGGCAATGCATCATTTATATATGATAGTATCATACAAAATTTTCAAAACACTATATCCACTCTTAGGCATAACAGCTAAAGACATCTAGGCTCTAGAGTCTAGATATATGCCTATACTTCATGTACTTCATAGTTCATACCAACTCATGAAGTATTACCATTCAAAAGTTCTGGGTTGGGAATTCTTCATGTAAATGCAAATAACCCACTATCAACAATCAAATTCCCCATACAATGTAGCTTAAGATCACTAGCATGAACACTGAAGATTTGAACTTCATCTTGGTCCAATTTAACTGTTTCTATTTATATCGTTCTCCAGCATCCCTTGTTTGTTTAATCAATCTTCAACGGCCAAAAAAATCACTAAAACTAAAACCAACTTCTCCACTATCCATCAGAGGCAAATCACATCTATTAGCAAAACAAGCTTCAGGCTTCCACTATTTTAGCCACCGTCTCAACAAATTTAACCGCTACACACATAATTAATTGGGGTTCCAAAAAAAAACTAAACGCAATCTCAAATTTGCGTGTAGCTCCATTTACAATTTCACAATTTTGCACAAAGCATAGGTGTTCCAAATTCAAATCATCTACATTTTGCAATAAGTGCTACATAATCACTAAAAACTTAGCTCAATTCAGAGCTCAACAAAACAATTATAACCAAAGTAAGTTATCTCCACAAAAACCTCACATCACATTCAAATCCAACAACATATTTGCAAACAGTTTCATTAGCATTTAGCGCAATCACCATCCAGTGGCACAAATTATTCCATAAAATGTAAACCACGTCATATCATATCATATAAATAAAAGCTATATAAACCCTAAACCCTAGTATAATCCAAATTTCTCAACACTAGTAGTAAGAGCAGCTAAGATGCAAAATTGAAACATCAAAATAGTAAAATCAAGAAATTACTGATCATCACCGAAGAGTTGACGAAGGCGGGAAGCGAAGATTCCAGAAGAATCGAGAGAAGCTTCATGACGAAGACTGGATTTGATGTGGTCCATACGATTAACAAGAGAACTATGTTCGTCTTGAAGTGCAGCAGTATCTTGAAGAAGGTCATGAATGCGGTACTTTTGACCTAAAGATCGCATACTAAGAAGGAGAATTCCAGACATTGCGAAGAATTGGATGAATTGATGCTTCCTTTTCATGGCGTTTCTGAATAAGCTTCCTCTTGTTTTGGTCTTTGGAGGTTCTGCTCCAATGGAGGAAGAGGGTGGAGGAGACGCCATTGATGGAAAGGAGGATGCTCTTCTTGCTTTTTCTGAACTAGGAGGAGAAGAGGTTGGGAGTCTTGGGACTTGGGAGGATAAAAATGGCAAAAATTTACTTGTAAAGGTTAGGGATGAACCGAGTCGAGCCGAGTATTAGCTTGTTCAAACTAAACTTGGTCAGAAGCACCCTTGTGGGCATGTTCCAAAAGCTCAAGCTTGAGCCGAGCTTTAATTGTACATTTTCGAGCTTGGCTCATTTAGGTGTTTTGTTTTGTTTTATTTTTTTTATTGTTCAAGCTTAGCTTATAAAAAGGATTGAGGTATAGTGGAGTAATATAAACGATTTTTATTATTACTAAACGAGAAAGATCAAATTTAAACAATACTTTTTATTATTAAAAACATAAATATTATTTAACCAATTTTGATAATAATATTTTGGTTACCTTTTGTGATTCTTACTACAAATTTCTTATTGGGTAATTCATATCCTAAAATATAACAATGGTTGGAATGATCATATAAACAAGCAACGGATATGACACATGAGCAAGTTGTTCACGAGCCTAAATGAGTCGAGTACTAAAGGGTTCGAGCTAGGCCCGTTCACTAAACGAATATCAAATTTATGTTTGAGCTAGTTTATTCAAGAGCATTTAAGCAATGGTTATAATAAAATGGACATAAGCTTCAACAAAGATAACTATCACTCTATAGAAAAATTTCAAAAAAATAATTTGTTGTACAAATTACTTTTGTATACTTTAAACAATGATACAAAGATGATAATTAGATGTAATACTACTATCTTCAATTTAAAGTTAAAATTACACGCAACCATTTATAAAAAACATACTAGTGAGGTAATATAGTGAAGTAACATAATTTAAAGCTCATAAACTGTAAATTGGTGAATTAATTCCCCATATTGGACATACTGCAGTATGCCAAAAGACGAGCAACCGCTAAGTGACGCATTAAAACTGCTGCACCAAAAGGTTTCGACCAGATCACCTAGTTGCATTTCTAGCCACAAACTCTCTTGCTCAAAATGAATTTACCAAAAAAAAGACAGCACACTTGCTACAAAAATGCTTGTTCCTGGCTTGCCTGCGAAATAAACAATCCTGTTTAATTTTATTAGACAGGAAGAAAAGTAAGAAACATTTTCACTTTAATAGCCTATAGCAGTATAACGACAAAAATCGTGCTAAGCAATCAGGAAATACAAAGAGAATCTAATGACATTGCAAAGAGTTGGTTCCTAATTCCAAATGGGAAATAGGGAGATGACTAAACAGCTAAGGTAACAATGGTACACAAGTCACAATTTGTCATCTCATACGCTGGTACTGGTACCCCGTAATAGACAAAATGCCAAAACAAAGAAATATCAACACTCACAAAAAACTCAACCAAATTTTCAAGGCAAAAAGAAAACAAGCAAACTAAACCACAACTTGATAAAACGAATATACATAATTTGACTTAAACACACAGATTCCATCACAAATGATTATGGTTCGTTGTCAAGTTCTATAAAATGCTTGAGATCATGACGGTAAACCATGAGAAGGACTCAAGAGTTTTAACGCAGAATGCATCTTTGCTTTTATACGTAGAGCGTAGTAAGTTGTAGTAGTTAATACATCTCCAAACAAAATAAAAAATATTTCAGTACACTTCTCATGTTATCATGAAGAGACAAGATACTTAACAGCATTAACCTGAGGAGCACACTATACATACCAGAAACATTAATGCAAAGGTATTTGCATCAAAAGTCTAAATTTCCACATGGTTTTCCTTGGACCTCCTTGCTTCCAGTCATGTGATTAGCTTCCTTTTTACAATCGTCATTATCATGAACACGACTCCTTCCAATTCCCAACTTAGGAAGACCACGGTTCAGTCCATCAAGCAACACACAAGCCTTACACCATTTCTGCACATAAGAACCCAAAAACTCTTAGCATTCTTGGAATGAGATAAGTAGAGAACAATGAAGCTTGCCAAGACTGGATATAGGGAATAATTAAGCTTTAAGGATTTCAAATAATTCATCAAGAACAGGAATAAGTTCCTCTTTTTCCCAAGGGAAATCAAGTTGCAGTTCACTGATAAACCAGTCCACGGCAGACCAACTGTAACACAGTGATGGCAGAAAGAGATGCATGCCTGGGACTAAAACCGGAAAAGGTGCTTCACAGATATACACATAAGTCTTGGGGTGTATGATAAACACACCAATAAAACTATCAACAGTTTTAATAATCAACTCATGGTGAGACTAGGATTCTAGACTTCTAGATGTAACATGTAGACATCGTCACATCGGAGGTATATGTTCAAAAGGAGAAGGCACATGATACCTGGCTTGATATATAACCGCAACGCTCACATATTCCCTGCTCTGGCATTTTTGTTGAAGTGGCAATCCTGAACCTCTCGCCTGATTTAATGATATCAAGTATGGCACTAGGTCTGGGTGACAACATTTTATAAATCAGTACACATGTGATGTTACCAGAAAATAAAGTAGAAAGAAAAGGCTCGATAAATAAAAACCTAATCCTCTCCAAATCCTTGATGAATTCCCTGGCAAACCCACGATACGCATTTGGGGAGTAAATACCTGCAATTATCACGGAATGAGGATATTCAAAATGATACACGGTCTTCTAGAAGCAACATTTTACAAAAACATCAAGGAGAATCTGAAATGTAGACATTGTCAAGATAACTAAAATTAGCCTCCACTAATAGCTATGATAACTGATAAACATCCCACAACTCAAGTCTGTTCATTACCATTTTTTATCCAATTTATATGAAATTTAACGAAGATATGATAACTACAAAAAGTAATGTCCAAACCTTTTTTTTTGGGTCAATTTTTGAAATCAACATGATAATTAACTTATTATATAAGGGATTTATTTAGAGTACATTACACAACCTATATCACAAGACTTCTAAAATCATAAAACCAAAATAATGAAAAGTGACTGATGCTGAATGGATCCTTAGCTTTGGTTGAAGTGGATTGGAAAAAAAAAAATGTAAGTCGAGACTTACTATTTTAGCAATACTTGAGTTGTCGCACAACCTTAGAGATTAGGGCTTTAGATATAATATAGTTTGAAAATCTTGAGTTGTGCCAATCAATGATTTCTATAGTCTTTATGCATTTCAATCAGGCCTGATTAATATAACTGCAAAAGTAAGAAATACAAGTACTAAGCTACTTTCCATTCAAATTATACCCCCGCCTCCTATGAAAATATTTTGGTCTTTAGTTCAGTTAAGTTGGTCGGTAACTATTGATGCAAAAGATGTGAATGAAAAGCAAGGACAAAGGAATCCTGAAAGAAACCAGCCAGAAAAACACAAGTATATACTTACATTCAGTGGAGAAGTAGTCGAGCCTCTTGAAATAAGCATACGTAAATGGTGTAGTCAAGGTTTCACAGAAAAAATATAACCAATATATAGCAAATTCACAATAATAAATCAACACTTCGTAGCAACTTGTTTAAAGTATGTCACAGCCAGATCAGTAAAAGTTAAGCAAAGCTTATAAGAAAATAAAGACTTTAGCAAAAAAGATATATAACAATCTCCTTCTCGTAAGTATACTTAAATGGCTTGCATCTTGGAATAGGTCCATCTTCACCGGTTGTTATTGATGTGCATCTACTCAATCTACAAGTGAAAAGCTACCAGACTCAGCAATAAATAGGCAGGAGAAAAAGCAAACAAGGAAAAACATATATACAAGATTACAAGGCTTAATTAGTTAGCCATGTGGAAATTCAACAAGCGGCTTAAGCTAGAGTTGTAGTAATGGCTTCCTAGTTCCCTTTGCAGTATACCTAAATCAGGGCAAAATTCCTCTTTCATGTGTTTGGGAGGGGGGGGGGGGGGGGAAGACACCAATAAGAGGTTATACCTGGCAATATCACCACGTAATATGTTCAAGAGCACTGTCTCAGAAATATCATCTGCATTATGTCCAGTAACAAGCTTGTCTACTTTCAACATTGCAGCACCCCGATCAAGAGCCTTAGAGATGAATAAGCATATTTGGTGAAGACAAATAAATAACTTACTAATTTCTCAAACATGAAATAACCGAGCCGGAGTTTCTCATAGAAATTATCTTTCATTGAACAAAGGAGATTCGACTATCAACATATGAGTGCAATTAATGCTGGCATACCTGACGCCTAAATACTCCACAGAATGTGCAATTATTCTTCAACCCTATCATCTTCACTATCTCATCCATAGTCCACCCGTATAAATCTTTGTACGACACAACTTTCAAGGGTAGCCCATACTAAGAAAAAGAAGTGCACAAATCATGAACATCACCAAACAAATTCCAACAGGAAAATAAACAATAGACATATACTAAATTCACTGAGCATGGAATAAAAGTACAAACGAGTTCTTGCAAAACATTGGATATGGGTGTTAGAATTAGATATGGATTGATTAAATTCAATGACACGTTCTACAAAACATCCAACATTTGACATGAACTTGGGCACAAAGGCACAAAGCAATTCAACTTAATATAATCAATACTTGATCCATATTAGTTTTGACATTTACCTAGTCACATAATTTTAGGTGATGATTTGTTTGATTTTAAAATTACCACTTTATCAACAATATAGGCGTGACAAAGGATGATGGGGGTATTCTTTCTATGAAAAAGTAGGTGATTATGAGAGTTTATTTTTTAAGAAAAAAAAATTAAAAGAGTAGATTTCAAATTTATAGTATTGGACTAGTGGAAAAAGAGAGGTGTAATAAAATTATACATTTGCATTTTCCAAAACAGAAATGTACAAATGAATGGGCATATGAAAAGGAAACTTTAATAATTAATCAAGGACAAAAAGAGTGTTGCTTAAATTATATGTAATGTTAATTATTTTGATTACTCCGTATAAAACTTCTCAGAAAAGAAATAGTAGTTGGCGAAAAAAGTAAACTTTAATACTACCTCTGATCTTATTAGTTCTACCCAAATTGTTTTTGTTTTTGGTTCTAACAACTTCTACTTTATTCTAATTTTGGTTAACGCATTTTACCATCTTACCCCACAATCTATCCACCTTTTTTCTTACACTACCCCCTTTCTACTCTCTCTCCCTTACGTTATTACACACACTACCTTTGTCTTGCTTTCCTTGGTTTGTGGATCTAACTAACTAATCGTGGAGGGAGTCCTACTTTTCAATTTTATCCTATATTTTTTTTAATTGCTTCTATAAAAAGCTCAAAACTGAACAAATTTAGAAGGAAGTAAAAGAGGGGTTTCTCTCCCTATCAATGATGCTGATGATATTCAAATATAGTGGTATATATCTAAATTCTATTAGAAACTATTGGGAAGTATTGCCATTTGTCTACCCAGAAGGCTGGCATTGGTGTGCCTATAATGAGGAAAGGCAACAGAGTTACTGAGTTAGCCTAATAGCAAGAGAGCTTTTATGTGCTTCCGTTACAAATGCTGATATAGATGCTACTCTTTTTTCTATTGAGGATGCAAAAGCTCCAGGTGTAGATGGTTTTAACGCTTTCATTCTATTATTTCTTTTATACCTGTAATATTTATAAGCCTATCAATTGCACCTCTGTCGCTCTTGTGCCGACAAAAAAATAATGAGGACAGAACTGGATAAAGACAAAGATAAAAAAGAGAGATCAAATAACCCAGAAACGTTCCTTTCCTATAGGAACGATGACAATTAACAAAAAGGAGGTAAATATACCAACAATGAATGATGATCAACAATCCTCAAGTTTTGTTTTCAACTGGAGATTGACAACAGCCAAACTTGGTTAGTATATGATCTAATATTCTTAAGTCTCCCCCCAAGATCATTCCCAACACATCATCTTACCTCTCTTTCTTCCTAATCAGCCTCCCACCAAACAAAAGGAAGAAAAAAAATTAAAATATAAAACTAGTTTAAAAAAGACAAAAGAAAGGCTACACTTATATGAAACCAAAAGTATGTGAGTGTGAATGGTACTAGCTACTAATGACTAGATGTTAGGAGTTTCACAAGGTAGATTTTAGGTAGAGATTAGACACATGGGTACTGTCAGAGAAAGCTACTAATCTAGCTTTTGGATGACTGAAGGTAGCATTTCATGATTATTTTTTTTCCAAATTCACCATTATCTGTCAAAGCATCAAGCCCCATACAATCGCTACAACAAAAGTTCAATTCCTAATTCTTTAACTGATAATAAAACTGCTAATCACTAGTAGAAGAGTAAAGCAGTTACTGGCGACAACAACTTACTTTGTCAATCATGTTCACTAGGGGGGGGGGGAAACCCTTAAAGGCACATTCATTTTACAGCTGAAATTTCATTGAAACTAAAAAATTTATCAACTCACTTGAATTTCATTCCTCTTGACAGTTTCAAGCGAGTCATCCCTGTAACCAGTGATGCCTTCATCTATAGATAATAGAAAGAGATCCAAGCCATAGTTGTGTCGACGATTCAGCTCTGACAGCACATATGCAAGGACAGTGGAATCTGAAAAGCAACTAAATGCCAGAATCAGAAACACATCCAGTTGCTATCAGCATATCAGGGGTGAAAAAAAATGGATTGAAGTTTGAGTTTTATAGCAGGTATTTTTAAATAGTTGTAAAACCTCTAGGTGCTATAGCAAATAACATGATCCTTCATCCATCTCACATAGTACCCACAAGAATTCAGAATCTTATGACAAGTTATTGCCCAAAATCAACTACTGCAATCAGATATAAAGAAGAGAGACAGTATGTAAAAAAGAGATGTTCAACAAAAATCTACAACCCCAAAAAGTGAAAACAACTATTCCATATCAATATTGTTTCTGATTAGATTATTAAATAAAATGTCAACTGCTAAAAAATAGAAAACTACAGTACTACACTGCAATATACAATTAAGCAAAGGGAACTCTAGCAAGCTAATTGGCATTGACTTAAAATGTTAAATTACATACAACGAATAAAAATCGCTTTGTAATCAAGATTGCTTTCATTGCAACAGTTTTTACAACTAAAACCCACACAAGACTACTTGTTAGTTCAATTAAAAGACAACGATAATAAAAACAAAGTTCAGTTCCTCAATGCAAGGGAAATTTCAGAGCATAGCAACCTTGTTTGTTAAATGAGAAATTGATCCTATAAACATCATGAATTCACTTTCAATGCCAATTAATTTCGAACATCATAAACACGATATAAACAAATTTTCTAAATTAATTACATCCACATGTTAAATTTGCAGTAACATAGTTGATCAGCATAATACCAATTACATTCTCATAACTATTTTACCTTTTCCTCCGGAAGCGCCAATTGCAACACGTTCCCCCGGCTTAAACAGCTGATTTTCAATTATGCAACTATGAATCTCTTCTTCAAACACAGTATAAAAGCACTCCCTGCAAATCTTTAACCCGCACAATAAAAAATAAAAGAAAAAGGGTTTTAGCATAACGTATAATTGCATATACAACAATATGTAAGATTAAAGCGGGCAGTTACAAATTGCAAGATGTCGATAATTTGGAGTGTTGGGTATAATCTAAAGATCATAGCAAACAAAAATGAAGAAATTGAAAAAGGGAAATCACAGAAAAACCTGTTGGAGGGTTTTAGGGCGCTTAAGAGCAGGTTTTCTTTGATTACAAAGAAAGCAAAGCTTTGCTCCGCAATTTCTGGGTTTCGCCGCCTCCATTTCCTCTGTCGTCTCACCGGCGTCCTGTGGATGAGGAAGATATAAGGGGCGTTTGGTTCGCAAAGTTGTATGGGTTTGAATGGAGAAATGAGATTAAGGTGGTATTGGGTTGGACTCCGTTAATAGTTACGTGCAACTTTTGTCATTTTGGTCCGATCAGGGTTATATGCAACAACCTGTTTTATTTCTATTTTTAGTAAACAAAATACCATAAAATTACAAATTTACCCTTAATTTACAAATTTTAACTTTTATAATTTTACCCTTTTGTTATTATACTCATACTTAACTAAGACTAATCATATTATCATAACTTAATAACTCCCTCCATTTATTAACACATTTCCCCCAACTTCTCACAATCACTCCATCTTCCCAAACACCCACATTTATTGTGATGGCTGGGTTAATGCTCCTATTCTTCAGAATTTTCTAGATGAACCCTAGTTCATTCATACACTTCGTATTCCTCTCTCATGTTCATCTTCCTCTATCCTCTTCGTCCCTCAATTTCTTCAACCTGTTTCTCTCCAAATCTGAACTACGCATATCAGATCTTTGAAAAAAGGAGTCCCAAACCACCATGGTTAACCTTGACCCCCTCCATGACGCGTATATTGAAACTGACGACAAGGGAGAGGTCCAATTGATTCTCTCTCTCATTAAGTCCTTTGAGACCGGATCTCCCTTTCCTCGCCAATTATATGAATCTGGTGAGGCTAGTCCTTACTGTAGTTCAACCACCTACAAAGCTTTGGGAAAGGTTCTAGAAAGCGTCGAGGAGGAGGGGCGTATGGAGAGGACTGAGGGTCAGGGTGAGTCTCGTGGGAAAAAATCCCTAGATTTCACTGACTTTGTTGTATATCAACCATGTAAAAGCGCTGAGGGAAGTTCTGTGCCCACCCACAAGCCCAGATGTAAGAGGCCTAGGCAACCCTCTAAGATCCGGTCTACGAGGAAGGCGACTAGGGTGGCTCTGAGGCGGATCCGGGGGTTGCCGGACCAAGAGTGGGTGATTTTGTCCTCTGATGATGAGCCTGACAAGGCGGTGACTGCATCGCCTCCTCCAAAAAAGGGTGGTTCAGCTGGCCCTCCTACTGACGAGGATGAAGTGAGGCGGATGAACCCTAGGGTTCAACCCTCCAACTGACTGCTTCCGTAACGATTCCTAACCCTAACCCTACCTTATTTCTTTTTTATTCTGAGTCCCTTATTTCTCTCATTTTTTTTGCTATTGTGGTTGGTTTTTGCTACTCTTAGTGTTGTTGGTATTGTCTCTGTAGTTGGTATTGTTGGTGTTGTTTCTGTTGTTGATAGTGTTTCTGTTGTTGCTATTGTTGGAGTTGTTGATATTGTTGTAGTTGTTGGTATTGTTGTAGTTGTTGGTATTGTTTCTATTGTTGGTGAAGTTGGTGGTGTTGGTATTCTTGGTATGGTTGGTATTGTTGCTGTTGTTGGTATTCATGGTGTTGTTGGTATGTTTGGCTGTTGTTGGTATTCTTGGTGTTGTTTCTGTTGTTGGTGTTGTTGGTATGGTTGGAGTTGTAGGTATTATTGTTGTTGTTGGTATTGTTGATGTTGTTCAAATTGGTGGTGTTGTTGCTATTGTTGCTCTTGTTGGTATTCCTGGTTTTCCTGGTGTTGTTGGTATTGTCCTCATGTTTGGATGTTGAAAAAGGGTTTATCTGGAAGAATTCTTTATTCTTATGAGGACCATGTTGTCTGCCATGTTTCCTGTTCTGTAAGTGCTTCATAAGGGGAATGTGATTGATGAATGATGAGGCTACTGTAGTGATGTTTGTAAGTAAACACTACAACTTTAGTCCATGTGTGATGTTTAAAAGGAGGAGTCCCATATGTGTTTGCATTGTGTTGATACACTCAAGTGTCGAGTCCCCTATCTGTTTTTTGCATACCACTTGAGTGTTTTTTTTTTTCTTTATCCAAATGATGAAGGGACTCCATTGAATTCCTACTTGGTACTTAAGTTTTGCTCCAACAATTTCTTTTATGAAATTGGTGTTGAGGTAACTTTGGTATCAAGTGCTATATTCAACAATGTGATAACCTGTTCTGATGGATACATTGGCCAGACATGAGAAGTCATTTTTTATTTCTATTCCAAGTTTGATTTTTGATACAAATGAATACACATTGACTGCCTCACATGATTGCATCATCATAATCATCAAAAGACACCTAACCACCTATTCATGAACATAAACTAAAAAAAACAAAAACCCTTACAGAAACATCTAAGTGGTTATGTGTGGTGGTCCATGTTGTTCATCCTCCTTCTGTTGCTTGGATGAGTCCCCTAGTCTGCATCCACCTCCATATTCTCCGCTGCATCCTGAGTCCCTTGAGTTGCTGGCCTAAACATAGTGTTTAGGTACTCCACAGCTTCCACAACAACTTCCCTCCTCACTTGCACTTTTTCTGGTAGAATTCCCAGATTTTCTAGCTTCTTTTTGTTCATATGTGGAATTTTGTACTTGTTCCCTCCTTGTGCCTTGAGAATTTTAATCATACACCTTTGCAAAGTGACCCATATGTACTTGTTCACTTGAGGCTTAAAGGTGTTATAAGAATCAATAACTTTCTCCACAAGCTCATCTAGGTTCTTAGGGAAAGGTTTGTTTCGGGGTTTTCTGATGTCCTGCGGGAGAGTTACAATTCCGAGACTGGAACCGGACGCCTGTACCTGCAAAACAACAGAGACTCCTGGTGGTGGGAGCTCCGCCTCCAACGGTCAAGTTAGTACTTGATTAAGGAGTAATTAATGCGGAAATTAAAGTGATTGAGTCTCTCTAGGTGAGAGTGTTTAATGTAGGTAACCTGCTTTGTTAGCGAGATCAGCCTGTTATTTCTGTGTGTAATCAATGTGTTTTTTCTGTAATCCCCCCTTAATGAGGATTAAGGGAGGTATTTATAACCTTGGGAAACGTGCCAATCCTAGGTTTAGGTTAACCTAGGGCTGATTGGGCTTCCCTCAGAAGTTGGGCTTGGGTGGCCGGTTTCTCCATTAGGCATGGAGTATGCCACGTGTCATGACATAACAGGTCCAAGGTGGATGAATAAGCGTGTGCCACGTGGCATGCCCTGACAGTTCCATCTGGGGGGCACTTGGCAGGACCTGATTGGCCCACGTGGCGCATTCCGATTGGTGGGAGCAAAATCCCCTAATCATTTTCCCCTCACAGGTGGCACGTGACTGGTCACGTGTTACCTGTGACAGGTGCCGCACTGTAACAGGCGACGGCCTGCTACAGGTGTCAGTCGGCGAAAGGCCGAGAGATTTTCCCGCCCAAATTTTGAATTCTGAAAGTGACCCTTCGCCTTCTCACTTCGCCTATATAAGGGAGAGTTGTCTTGAGTCATTTTCACACTTCAGAACTTTTTGAGAGAACATTCAGACCCCTGAACTTGCTCTGACATTTTGGACCCTTTCTGCCTACCGCCTGTTCTGACAAGCCGACTGCAAAGGATTTTCAGAACTTCATCAACCGTCACTCGTTCAGGTAACTGTCGGTTCTCTTACTCTTAATTTTCTTTTTTACTTTTTTGAAATGGCACCACGGAAGCACACGACACGACCTGGTTAGTGATCAGCCGGTCACCGGGGACGGCTGAATCTAGGACTAGGAGTGCCGCCTGCCCTTTTCCGGACCTATCTTTGCCCTTTATACAAAGTCCGACTGTATCTGTGTCTATGCAGAGCAGGATGGCCAGAACAAAAAAGACTGCTAGGATCTCAAATTCAGACGGCTCCTCCCACAGGGTGCCGATTAGTGAAACATCTGACCAGGCGCCAGATGTGGAAGTGAAACAAGGCGGCCTGAAAGCCGGCAATTCTGAGGGAGGAGTCATAGTGACCCCTTCCCATTTTACAGTATACAATTCTTCTCCTTTTCAAGGAGAGGAGGCGGGCCCCTCCGGGAGAGGGGAGGAGTCGTCCTCTTCGGACTCGTCAGAGGACGATTCCGAGTCAAGCTCTTCTGGCCATGCTTCTCTGGCCTCAGAAGAGAAAAACAGTCGCCTGCAAGAGGCGAGGCTTTCTCACGCAGTTGAGAAGGGGGACAATTGGGCGGAGCCATCCGCCTCTTACCGAGAGCAAAATACCCCCTACTACTGCACGGTACCTCGGGGCCGGATCACAGTCATGCAAGAGAAAGTGGAGAGCTTTATCGCAAACCACACAATGGGCCCCGACTTTTTAGTGTTTGTGCTGGATCCAGAAGACACAGTCGTCTGGCCGGCTGGTACCAGTTATGATAGGGCCTGCTTTGGCTGCTACGAGGCGGCCATCAAGGCTGGGCTGCGCTTCCCATTACATCCGGCTGTTCAGCGGATCTTGGATGGGTATGAGTTGGGGTTATGGCAGTTAGCCCCAAAATCCTGGGTCAACGTACTCGGCTATGTGGCCGGGTGCGAACTGCACGAGGTGGAGCCGAGCTTCGAGGCTTTCGCCCATATGAACTACCTCAGCTGGACCCCTAAGGCAGGCGGTACCGGCTGGTATCAATTGACAAGCCACAGGGGCTACCTCATGACGAGAGGTAAAGCAAACAAGTGGAAGGACTGGCGGAGCACCTTCCTCATCATTGAGAGTTCAGACACTGAGCTGAACAAGCGCTTCAATAGGTGGAACAGGAATCCGCCCCTTCTTGCAGGCGGCCGTAGCATGCCGCCTGTTCCCCCCAAGGCTAAGAAAGAGATCCTTGATAAAGGACTCTTTAAAGTAGAGTCGAGGGTCGACTCTACTTCAGGGGTACGAGAGCAAGTACCCCTGCACTGCGTCCCGAGCTTCAAATGGCTCTACGACGAGTACTTTTTGGCCGCCTGTGGCCTCAGCAGTCGGTGCTCAAGAGGTAGTCGGCCTGTCGAATACTCTGTTGTCCCATACATTTCTTGTTATGACTTTTATTAACTTTGCTGTTTTGTTTTTGCAGCTGACGCCATGAGCAAAATTACCGCCTCCAAGACTGCGGAGGCTATGTTGCGGGCCTCCATCATGCAACAAGCTTCAACCGACTCCCCCAAGAAGGGGGCACCCTTGGTGAGCTCCGAACCTCACCCTCTTTTTGGAGTTGTGTTTATGCATATACTGACTTTTTTCTTCTTTTTTAGACGGGTGCTCCAAGAGCTTCATCTTCCCAACAGCCGGACCCCAAGGCCCGGAGGACGACTGTTGCGAGCTCTCCTGGTTCTGCCAGGAAACAGGTGGCGGCTGAGAAACAGCTGGCCACTTCTTCTAAAACTCCAACTGGGCCGCCTAGAAGTATGAAGTTGTCCTTGTAAATTTTAGACTTGCTCCCTTTTTTACTAGGTCTAATCCGTTTGTTTATGCTTGATGAAGCCGGCCCTCAGGAGCCTGACTTGGTAGAGGTGGCCAAGTCTATGATCAGGGCCGTTCCTCCAGCTGAAAGGGAGGCGGTCAAGGGTGTCGGCACCCTTGACCTAGACGGGATTGCAGGGGTCCTTGCTGAGGTATACTTAGCATATTTTTGAGTATTTGAATTCCAGGACGCCTGTTTTCTTTTTGTTTGGAAACTGACGCCTGTTCCTTTGTACTTAGGCCCTGCTCCGAGTGAACGGCCTTCGCAAGCCGCTTGACCGGAAGAACAAAGAGGTAAAGGCTGCAAAAGCTATGGCCGCCTCTGACTGTGATAAGGCAATGTTTCAAATTGCCCAAAATGAAGTTCTGACCATTGATATTCTTTATTATCAGGCGCAGGATACCGCCGCTGTTCAGGCTCAGTTAGAGGCGGCCGAGAAGAGGAATGGCGAGCTGGAGGCGACCATCACCAATCTCAAGGCCGAGCTGAAACCTCTTCGCCTAAAGATGTACTCATACGAAGCCTTGGAGAAATCCTTGGCCAACGTAAAGGAACGCCTGGTGACCCAGGAGAGGAGTCTTACTCAGGAGCTCTCGGAAAAGGCCGAGCAAGAGAAGAAAGAGCTGGTCCGGGAGATGATGGAAGACTCCGCTCAAATCCAGCACATGACTTGGGGCCGCCTTTTCCCCAATGCCGACTTTGCCTCATGGGAAAAAACGTATCGCCAGTGTTCTGATACATATAATCAAGAGATCCTGGCGGCTGCTGAGGAAGAGGCGTTGGAGGAAGCGTTGGAGGAGGAGGAGCCGGTAGTGGCACTTGTGCCGCTTGGGGGTAATGCATCAAAAAAGGATGCAGCTGAAGCCGAGTCCAGCAAGAAGAGTGCTGACCAGGCGGCAGCTGCTAATATTGAAGATCTGCCCCCTTCTTAAGCTTTATGTATTCTTTCCACGGCATGCGTGCCGTTTGTTTTGTATTTACCCGGCCAGGGGGCCGGGGCTCTGAATATTTTGCCGGTCTTTAATGACCGGCTTCTTTTTAATGAATTTTTGTTTTGATTCAAATTTTTCTAAGTATTGAATATTTTAATATCCAATTGTTCACTAGACCGTCTGTTTTACATGGCCGATAGTTGCAGACAGGTACGGATAGTTAGTCACGCCGCCTATGCCCCTAGACGACTGGTTGTCTGTTTCCAGGATAGACGATCAGTCGGCCATTTATCCAATCGGTATTCGAACTATTTTAAAGACTGGATCCTTTTTAGGCAGGCGGTCCTGTCATTTGTAAATTTAACCAAGTAGGAAAGTGGTCTGACCAAGTGAACATGATTGTTACTTAGTTGCCAAGGAACTGAGTAGTAGAGGTATCAAGCGGTGGGCACCGGTTGTTCCCCTTTATTCGCCAATGTTTGTTGGCTTTTAACTCACAAGTTGTTAACCTAGCAGGAGTAGTGGTTGAGAGCCCCTGTTTGCGAAAAACAGGCGGTTTACTCAAACCTTTTAGGTTCCATACCAAGTTTGAGGGAGTGACTATGAGTTAACGTTGGTGTTACTCAGTCGCCGTCACTCTTGCTTGAGAAGTAGAGGTACCAGGCGGCGGAGGCCGGCTAGACCCCTTGATTCGCCAATGTTTGTTGGCTATTAACTCAAGAGGTACCCCCTGCATTTATCCCAAGTAATACAGGCGGTCATCTGACTCAGATGTCAACTGCTACCACTGGTTTGGTTAGTGATAGAGTTATCCTTGTCTCAAAAACGGCTACGTGGTTGCCCTTGGGGGCAGTCGTATAGGTGCCGTGTAATTAGTTTATAGAGCAATGTTCCACCCAAAAGGGAGCTGCTCTCTGCGACGAATTTCATCCGGAGGGATGCCGCCGGACGCCTGCTATGATGTTGGGACAGGTCGTATTAGTTTTGAAGATTTGATCAGTTGGCTTGGCGCCTGGTCTGATCATTCGGCCTGTGGCTTTGGTAAGTTCTTGGTGAACGTAGGTGCTAAGTAAAAGGAGGGTAGCCGCCTGTTAGGCACAGGGTCGGCCTGGCCCTAATCTTTTTAGCTAAGTATTAGGGGGGTGGCTATGTGTTTGGAACCAGTCGGCCATCTTCTTATGGAGAGTAGCCGACTATATGTCCAGACGACATGCCCCTATTGTGAGTAAAATACTCAATGGAGAGTAGCCGACTGTAAAGGTACAGACGGCATGCCCCTCTGAAGATAGTAAAATACTCAATGGAGAGTAGCCGACTGTAAAGGTACAGACGGCATGCCCCTCTTAAATAAAAATTAAACATGGAGAGTAGCCGACTGTTTTTCAGCAGGCATGCCCCTCTTAGTACAAAATTGATCATTAAGTGCAAACTTTTATTAAGTAGCCCTTGACTATTTACATCATTCAAAAGAAATATTTCTTAAGATTGTCTACATTCCAAGTTCGAGGCAACGGTCGTCCGTCTGGTGTTTCCAGACGATAGGTACCGTCCCTGACCTCTTCACAGATTCGGTAGGGTCCTTCCCAGTTGGGAGTTAGTTTGCCAGACTTATTAGCCCTACCAACTGCTTCCATTTTTCTAAGTACAAAGTCCCCCACTTTGAGTGGACGTCTGTGTACTTTTTTGTTGTATGATCTAGTCATTCTCAGGCGGTAAATTTCATGGCGCAAGACAGCATTGCCCCTCCTTTCAGGAAGTGAGTCTAATGCCAGGCGCATGGCTTCCTAGTTTGCCTCTTCGTCATATAGCATTACTTGAAGAGTCGGCTCGTAGTGTTCTATTGGAAGAACAGCTTCCGCACCATAAGTTAGGAGGAATGGAGTTTCTCCAGTCGCCCCTTTTTCAGTCGTCCTAATGGCCCAGAGAACATGTGGTAATTCATCCGCCCATAGGCCGCTTGCTCGTTCAATCTTTTTCTTGAGACCGTCTGAGATGATTTTATTAAAGGCTTCTACCTGGCCGTTTGCTTGTGGACGGCCGACAGATGCAAAGTAGTTTGCAATTCCTTGGTCACCCAACCAGCTTTTGAGAACAGGCGTCTCAAATTGGGGACCGTTATCAAAAACCATAGACATGGGAACCCCGAACCGAGTGATGACATTTTTCCAAATGAATGAAATTACATCCTTCGTCTTGATTCCCTTTACAGCCTCCGCCTCTACCCATTTAGTGAAGTAGTCGACAACAACAAGTATGTACCTCCTTCCGCCTGTAGCAGGCGTATATGGACCCAGAATATCCATGCCCCACTTAGCAAACGGTAGTGGGCTATGAATGGTAGTGAGGTCAGTAGCCGGACGGTGAATTAGTTTGCCAAACCTTTGGCACTTGTCACATTTTTTCACCATCACCATCGCATCTGCTTCTAAAGTAGGCCAAAAGTAGCCCTGCCGCCTTGCCCGTTGAGCAAGCATCCTACCGCCTATATGGGAAGCACAGTAACCAGAGTGAAGATCGTCTAGTATCTCTCGTCCCTTTTCTGGAGTAACACACTTTAAGAAGGGATGAAGGTACCCCTTTTTGTGAAGTTCTCCCTTTATTATTTCAAAACTGGTGGCTCGTTTTTTCAGTGCTGCCGCCTGTTGATGATCATCCGGCAGTGTACCGTTTGTCAGATATGCCCTGATTGAATCCATCCAAGTTGAGCTTCTGTCTAGGATTCCAATAGGGTCTTCCTCGATGCTTCTCTTCTCCATTAGTTCCCAAAAAACAGTTCGAGGAGTATCAGAGGAGGCGGATGATGCTAATTTTGACAGTGCATCCGCCTGGTTGTTTTCTAATCTAGGCACTTGGATCAGATGGAAATCCTCAAGGGAGCCGACTGCTTGTCGGACCACCTGTAAATACTTGATCATGGCCGGATGGGTTGCTTCATATTCGCCATTGTACTGACTCACTATCAATTGTGAATCGGAACAGGCGTCTATTTTTCTTGCCCCTGCCGCCTTGCACATGCGGATTCCGGCTAGTAAAGCTTCATATTCTGCCTCATTGTTTGAGGCCTGAAAACTGAAGCGTAGAGCATACTCGTACCTGTCGCCCTCTGGCGACTGACATATGACGCCTGCTCCACAACCATTTGAAGTAGAGCTTCCGTCCACATATACCTTCCAGACTTGGTCTGGAACTTGAGAGTCAGGGGACGAGTCATCTCAACAATAAAGTCAGCAAAGGCTTGCCCCTTCACCGCTTTTCTAGGCTCGAAAGTAACTTCGAGGCTCTGAATTTCTATGGCCCATTTGATCATTCGGCCTGACGACTCCATGATGGTCAGTGGCCGCTTGATAGGTTGGTCTGTATACACGACGACTGCATGTGCCAAAAAGTAGGGCTTCAATTTTTTAACAGCCATGAAGAGTGCAAGACCAAATTTCTCCACTAAGGGATATCTCAACTCGGCATTTTTCAGTACGTGACTGACAAAGTAGACCGGGAGCTGACAGCCGTCTCTTTCAGCAAGGAGAACAGCACTTAACGCATGATCAGAGACGGCCAGGTACATGTAGAGTACTTCTTTGGGCAAAGGGCTGACCAGCCTCGGCAAGGAATGCAAGTGAACTTTCAATTTCTGGAAGGCGGCCTCAGCATCCGACCCCCATTCAAACCTTGCCTTTTTCTTCATTGCCTGGAAAAAGTATAGGCATTTGTCGCCTGATCGGCTTAGAAATCTTCCCAAGGCCGCCAGACAACCTGTTAACTTCTGAACCTCTCGGACGGTACGAGGCGACTGCATGTCGATGACCGCCTGCACCTTCTCAGGGTTCGCCTCTATTCCTCTCTGATTGATAAGGAATCCGAGAAATTTCCCAGACTCAACTCCAAATACACATTTCTTGGGATTGAGCATGACATGGTGCCGCCTGAGTGTGGCGAAAGTATCTCGGAGGTCCGACAGATGATCTATTTGAAGCTTAGACTTGACAATCATATCATCAATGTATGCCTCGACGTTTCTCCCAATCTGATCAAAGAACACAGTGTTTATCATTCGCTGGAAGGTGGCCGGGGCATTCTTAAGACCAAACGGCATGACCGTGTAACAGTATAACCCTTGATCAGTGACGAAGGCCGTCTTCTCCTGATCTTTCTTCCATAAAGGAATTTGATGGAAACCAGAGTAGGCGTCCATAAAGCTCATCAAAGCATGGCCGGCTGTTGAGTCGACCAGGTTATCAATTTTAGGCAGAGGGTAACTGTCTTTGGGGCACGCCTTGTTTAAATCTGTGTAGTCTACACACATTCGCCAGGTGCCATTTGGCTTTTTAACAAGCACCACATTTGCAACCCAGTCTGGGAAGTAACATTGCCGAATGAACCCTGCATCAAGTAATTTTTTAACTTCGGCGCCTGCCGCCTGACTTCTTTCTTCGCCATGGTTCCGCTTCTTCTGCCGTACCGGCTTCTTTTTCAGATCCACGGCTAGTTTATATACCGCCAGATCAGGACTAATGCCTGGAATTTCATGGACTTCGAATGCAAAGATGTCCTTGTATTCTTTCAATAGTTTGTGAAAGTCGTCACCAAGGTCTCTCAGAGCAGTCGTCCCAATTTTGACTGTTCGATCAGGACGTGAGTCGTCTAAGATCAGGTCCGTATGCTCACCAGCCGGCTGAGGGCGGAACTCATCCGACCGCTCCTCTGCCAATGATTGCTATTTTCTTTCTTTTCTTGCGGCCCCTGTCTGGGATGCCTTTCTCTTCTTGCCGCCTGCTTCTTGAACAGGCGCACTCTCCTTGACTTTGTCAAGGTCTGTTTTCCCACCAGTCGACCCAGTGGCCATAACAGTGGGCTTGACATCCGAGAGATAGCACTCTCGGGCCATCCTCTGATCTCCCCTTAGGGAGCCGACTGTTCCGTTATCCCTCTCAAACTTGAGCAACATAAGAGATGGGATTATAACAGCCTTGGAATTATTCAGGGTTGGTCGACCCAGAATCATGTTGTAGGCCGAGAGTTCTTCTACAACCAGGAACCGGACTACCATGTGTCGTCCTTCCCCTTTTTCGCCCAGGCGAATGGGTAAATCCACTCGTCCCAGTGGGTGGACTCCTCCTCCTCCAAACCCCACTAAAGGGTGGGAGGCCGGATGTATGCAATCAGTCTGATATTTAAGTTTCGACAGACATTTGCTACTGATGAGATCTGAGGAGCTTCCGGTATCTATGAGGATTCGGCCAACTCTCTGGTTGGCCACTTTACATTCAATAACGATAGGGTCGTCATGCGGCCCTCTTACCCCTCCTAGATCTTCTTCAGTGATGACAATCTCAGGAAATGAATATTTGGACGGCCGTTCTTGGTGAACGGAATTTACATCTAACCGCCTGATATTGTCTTTGTTGCCCCTAATAGTGGGGCCGCCTCCTGAGAAGCCGCCTGCAATGGTGTAGACGACTGCATCATCAGTATCGGAGCTGTCGGCCTGTTGATTCTTTTTGGCCGACTGCTTTTTTGAGGAAGTGTTCCCCGTAGATTTCTTGACATAAGTGTCAAGATCACCTTGTTCAGCCAGGCGGTCCAGATACCGCATGAGACTGATGCAATCATTGGTGTGATGACCAACATCTTCATGATAAGCACAGAATTTATCTTGGTTCCGGTTGTTTGCAGAACCCTTCATGGGGACCGGCTTCTAAATTGAGATCCGATTGATTTCTTTTAGGATAAACTGGTTATCCTTGTTAAACGCATACTTTGGGGAGTATGGTTTGAATTCTTTTTTCTTTTTCTGGGCCGGCTGTTTAGAGGAATCAGCCGCCCAGACCTCTTTTCTTTTCTCGTCTTTGTTGGACGACTTTCTGTCGTCCTTCTCTTTTGTCGGACCTTTTACCGTCCGACTGTCTTCCCGTACTACAAAGATCAGTCGCCTGTATATAGGCTTCCGCTTCAATCAAGGCCTCTTGAAGAGTCGCCACCCTCTTTCGGACCAAGTCAAATTTGAAGGTCGACCCGTCCTTGAGACCTCTGAAAAAGTCAGTATAGGCTACCTCATCCGGTAACCCTTGAATCTGTATTCTCATCAGGTTAAACCGCCTGATGTAAGAACGAAGACCCTCCTTCTCGCCCTGCTGAATTGTTCCTAAATCAAGGGTCGTCTTCTTCGCAGGGATGTTCATGGTGAAGTTGGAGGTGAATAAGTAAGCAAGCGTCCTGAAGGTATTTACATAACCAGTCGGCAGGTTGCCGAACCATTGTTGTGCGATTCCTTTGAGAGTCGTTGGGAAACACTTGCACCAGGTGGGATCATCCAACCCTTGAAGGTACATCAGGTTGGTGAAGGCCATAAGATGGTCTCCTGGGTTAGTAGTGCCGTCATAGGCGCCTACTAATACATTTTTCACTTTGGCCGGCTGAGCGGCTTCAGTAATTTCCTTGGAGAAGGCCGACGGCTATTCACCAAGTCTAAGCAACCGTAGCTGCCAGTCCATAGGTTGGAAGTTTTTTGCTGCATGTCCACCAAACGGAGGTGGCTACAAAAAATACTGTTGTTGCGGCACAAACGGTAAGTTTGGTACCACCTGGTCGCTATGAAAGCCGGACTGACGGGAGGTACCGCCTGACTGACTCTCATGATACGACTGCGTATGCCTCATTGAGGTATTTCGCAAACTGTCTTGGAAGTTTGAAGTAGAGGCCGACTCTGACAATCGGTCACTCTTCTTCTGCTCTAGCAGTAGCCGAGCGTCTGTGAATGTTTGCTTCGACCCGTCCGCCTGAATATGACGAACAGGTTTCCTATTTCCTGTAGGAAAACGGAATTTTGTGAAATCAAGGGCAGGTGGCTCCCGCTTCCTAGATTTAGGATGAGGAGTCGCCTCTCGCCCTTGAACTGGCTTCCTCTTCAGTGAAGTGGAGGGTTTCTTAGCCGACTGCTCCTTGACCAGAGCAGGCGGCTTCTGGTTGATCAACTCCTGAATCTCTCCCTTGAAGTCCCTCATGAAGGTCATGAGTTCGTTCCTTGTGATGGGAGCAGACCCATCAGTCGGCTGCTGCCGAACAGGCGGTGCGCTTGCTGGCTCGCTTCCTGTATGAAGATGTTCCCGTTCCCTCCTTTCGGTATGACGGGTACGTCGGGCCCTTAGGGTCCCGTCTGAAGCTGTGTGAGCTTCAACTTCAAGTTCATCCTCAGTATCGTGGTCCGACTGTACTTGAGGGTCGTCTAGGGGACGCTTCTCTTCAGGAGTCGGTACAGACTTGAATGCCATCTCAGAAGTACTCTCCCCACAGACGGCGCCAAATGTTTCGGGGTTTTCTGATGTCCTGCGGGAGAGTTACAATTTCGAGACTGGAACCGGACGCCTGTACCTGCAAAACAACGGAGACTCCTGGTGGTGGGAGCTCCGCCTCCAACGGTCAAGTTAGTACTTGATTAAGGAGTAATTAATGCGGAAATTAAAGTGATTGAGTCTCTCTAGGTGAGAGTGTTTAATGTAGGTAACCTGCTTTGTTAGCGAGATCAG